>NC_090173.1:34649407-34994407 GCF_024679245.1 Pseudorasbora parva
ATGTTTTAGAGAGGTCGACTTTGACCAGTAAATATGGCATATTCAGATGACTTTGATATCGTTATTTTAAATTTAATTACATTTAAACATTTAAAAGTGGCTGTTTATAATACACTTCCATAAAATGTATGCAGGCATATTCCTCTTACCTGACACTGATATTAAAATAATTTTTGCGGTTTCTGTGATTTGGCTTTATTTTTTATTATTTTTTATTTAAAAAAAATATTGAATGCCACACATATTGAAATAAAAACAAGCATGCTTTTTGCTGCATAAAATTGGTGAACAATCAAAAGCTACGGTAGGTCAAAAACACATAAAGAGAAGTGTAAGGATAATACAACATCAGCATTTGGAAAGTATTCTGCACTCATTTTGAAATTGACATTTGACGTCATCTGACATAAAATTAATGAATAAAATGTAATTGATCTCATAGATGTGAGTGTTGTGGTTCCTGGTCCTAGCAGCACCAGTTGCTGCAGTTAATGAGGTGAATTCAAATTACTTTGGCATAGTCCCTTTATTTATTTTTTCCCATATTAAATGCCTATTGGCCTGCTGTGCACAGTTAAGCTGATGCCACCGGGGTGGCGGTGCCCCCGGCTTGGGCCCGTCATCGCTGCTCGCAGCTTTAATTTATTATTATTTTTTTACGCGACTATTTGGGCATTTTTGGGGCCCTTCCCATGCTCGAAAACTCTTGAAACTTTGCACACGCATCAGAATGCGCGGCCATCAGGGCCGGGCTGAGGCTGGGACCCGGGCGTGGCAGGGGGGCTCGACAGCGCCCCCTAAAGTGGGGTCTGAAAACGGGCTCTATAAATCAAACACACTTGCACGTACATATATGAAACTCGGTACGCATATAGAGCTCATCGGGCCGAACAACTTTCGTGCTCTAAGTTATGCGTCAGCCCAACAGGAAGTGAGCTATTATGGGTTGTTCGGAAAACGCATGCTGTGGAATTTGCGATACTCCTCCTAGACGATTCACCCGATCAGCACCAAACTCGGTCAGCATGAAGTCAAGACACTGAGGATGCTAAATTGCGAGCAACTTTTTGATATCTCAAACGGTTTGGCCATGGCGAAGAGACGAATTTATGGCGAGAAAAGGGAAACAGGAAGTGTGTAATAACTTCTGCATACATTAATTCATTTTGATTAAACTTCAGCTGTGTGTTCGTTGTAAGAGGCCGATCACATGGATATGACTTTTGTGAGTCAAAGTTATAGCGCCACCAACTGGCAGCAGGAAGTGTCACTTTTGTCCAAAGAGGAGGGTTAGTTTTATCTACATTCACCAAACTCGGTATATATATAGTACTTTTCGAGCCGGACAACTTTCTAATTTACTGTCATTAGCTCTGACCAACAGGAAGTCAGATAATTTGGTTGGAAGATAACACAAAGTGGAAAGCGAGCTCTGAGTTTTTACCTTCTCCTCAAAAGCGATTCATTCAATCTCCTCCAAACTCGGACAACATGAAGTAAATATACAGAAGATGCTAAAATGCGAACGGTTATTGGATATCTCAAACGGTGTTCCCGTAGTAAAAGCCTAAAAAACACAAAATAGGGACACACGTGCCTGGTTCATAAATAAGGCTATACTCCCACCTGCTGGTTATTCTATATATCACACTGGCTGTTTTTCTGTTTTTTTTCTTCTGTTTTTTCAACACTTATGCTCTCCCTTAAATGACCAGTAGAGGGCAATATTGTATAAGTTTTCAAGCAAAAAACCTTGCCTCTCTGGGTGTGTGAATGGTTTTCTAACCTGGTGGGGACTTAAACCTGAATGCACACAGACTCATTGGGACTTCCCAATGGGTACAAAAGCTTATAAATCAGACAGAATGAGTTCTTTTGAAGAAAGTTTTGTGTGATGGGTAGGTTTAGGGGCAGGAGCAGTGTAGGATGACAGAATATATGGTTTGTACAGCATAAAAACCATTACATCTATGAGTCCCCAGAAAGATAGTGAACCAGACATGAGTGTGTGTGTATGTGTGTGTGTTTGTGGGTGTGTGTGTGTGTGTTGTGGATGGGGGATGGTGGATGGGCTTAACTAATAAGAGTTGCCTGCAGCATACTTCAGCATTACTACTGTGTGTGTGTGTTCGTGCGTGCGTGTGTGTGTGTGTGTGTTCTTTTTTCTAGCCTGGTGGGGACTTCAACCTGAATGCACACAGACTCATGGGGACACGTGTCACTGATTTCTACAGTGTGTGTGTGTGTGTGTGTGTGTGTGTGTGTGTGTGTGTGTGTGTGTGTGTGTGTGTGTGTGTGTGTGTGTGTGTGTGTGTGTGTGTGTGTTTGTGTGTGTGTGTGTGTGTGTGTGTGTGTGTGTGTGTGTGTGTGTGTGTGTGTGTGTGTGTGTGAGCCACTCTTCTGTCTAAAAAGATTACCTCTCAATGCTGTGCTCTGGCCTGCATTCAAGGATAAAAAAATTTATTCTGGGTTTGAATAAAAAAATGAATGTATAAAACCAGTTTATTTGTAGGGCATTGACAATATTGTTTTATATAATTAGTTAAATAATTGTGTTAATACAAATAATTATTAATAAAAAATATAAATATAAAAAAACATTACTAACAAAAGAAAAAACCCATTTAATTGTCTTAAAAAAAAAAGTAGTGTGTGTAACTTAAAAAATGAGAAGATTAATGCCTTTTGTTTAAGGACAAAAATGAGAACCAATGAGCTACCGGTATATAGAATAACCAGAAGGTGGAAGTGTAGCCTTATTTAGTAACCAGGTTGGATATGTCCTAGGGAACACTGTTTTGAAGATTAAATTATTTTTGTTATTGAAAAACAGTGTTTTCAGACAGTGAAATAAAAACAATGTTCTCTCACTGTTTAGATTTTGTGTCTGTCATTCCCCTCCCCCCTCACTCTCCCTCTCTCAGGATCACTCTATGTGTGTGTGTGTGTGTGTGTGTGTGTGGAGGGGGTCTCTCTCCCTCTCTCAGGATCACTCTGTGTGTGTGTGGAGGGGGTCTCTCTCCCTCTCTCAGGATCACTCTATGTGTGTGTGTGTGTGTGTGGAGGGGGTCTCTCTCACTCTGTGTGTGTCGCCTTGTTTCTTGTTTTTTTTCATAATTTAACCCTTTCATATCATAGGCTATGTCAGCAATTTCTATCACTTTATTGTGAAAAATAAGTTTAAAAAATGTATTATATATATATATATATATATATATATATATATATATATATATATATATATATATATATATATATATATATATATATATATATATATATATATATATATATATATATAACACTGGTCTTCTGAACTTACAATATTTTGAGCTGCAAAAAATGCATTTGCACATAATTGAAAGTGACCTATTATATCCTAATACTTTTAATTGTTTTCTATAACATGGGCTTTAAAGAAGGTCATGTGCTGTGTTTGCAAAGATCACGTATGACACCTCTTTAAACTAATAATTTATTGATAGAATTCAAATGGATTAAAAAAATAATTTCACATGATCTTATAAAAGTGGCTGTTTATAATAAACTTCTATAAATGATATGCACGCATATTACTCTTACCTGACACTGATATTATAATCATTGTTGTGGTCTCTGTGATTTGGCTTTATTTATTTTTAAGAGAAGTGTAAGGATAATACAACTTCAGCATTTGGACGGTATTCTGCACTCATTTTGAAATTGACATTTGACATCATCTAACATAAAATTAAAGAATAAAATGTAATTGATCTCAGAGATGTGAGTGTTGTGGTTCCTGGTCATAGCAGCACCAGTTGCTGCAGTTAATGAGGTGAATTCAAATGACTTTGACATAGTCCCATTATTTATTTTTTCCCATATTAAATGCCTATTGGCTGCTGTGCACAGTTAAGCTGATGCCACCGGGGTGGCGGTGCCACCGGCTTGGGCCCGCCATCGCTGCTCGCAGCTTTAATTATTATATATTATTATTTTTTTTACCGACTATTTGGGCATTTTTGGGACCCTTCCCATGCTCGAAAACTCTTGAAACTTTGCACACGCATCAGAATGCGCGGCCATCAGGGCCGGGCTGAGGCTGGGACCCGGGCGTGGCAGGGGGGCTCGACAGCGCCCCCTAAAGTGGGGTCTGAAAACGGGGTCTATAAATCAAACCGACTTGCACGTACATATATGAAACTCGGTACACATATAGAGCTCATCGGGCCGAACAACTTTCGTGCTCTAAGTTATGCGTCAGCCCAACAGGAAGTGAGCTATTAGGGGTTGTTGAACGCATGCTGTGGAACGCATGCTGTGGAATTTGCGATACTCCTCCTAGACGATTCACCCGATCAGCACCAAACTCGGTCAGCGTGAAGTCAACACACTGAGGATGCCAAATTGCGAGCAACTTTTTGATATCTCAAACGGTTTGGCCGTGGCGAAGAGACGAATTTATGGCGAGAAAAGGGAAACAGGAAGTGTGTTATAACTTCTGCATACATTAATTCATTTTGATGAAACTTCAGATGTGTGTTCGTTGTAGGAGGCCGATCACATGGATATGACTTTTGTGTGTCAAAGTTATAGCGCCACCAACTGGCAGCAGGAAGTGTGTCACTTTCAAAATTGCTTTAAATCCCCATCTTATTTTCATCCGATTCACTTCAAACTTCATCAGTATAATGTCAAAACATGGCAGATATAGACATATGAATGGATTCCTGATTCTTGAAATACTGTTGTCATGGCAACGTGTCAAAGTCTAATAATCTTTTTATGTGTTTTTGAGACTCTTAGCATGCTTGAAATTGCATGAAACTCAACACACACATCTGACATGCTGTCCAGAAGATGTAAGCAAAGATTCAGAAACGGGCGTGGTAGAGGGGCTCAATAGCGCCATCTTTTGTCCAAAGTGGGGGGTTAGTTTTATCTACAGTCACCAAACTCGGTATATATATTGTACTTTTCGAGCCGGACAACTTTCTAATTTACTGTCATTAGCTCTGACCAACAGGAAGTCAGATAATTTGGTTGGAAGATAACAAGAAGTCGAAAGCGAGCTCTGAGTTTTTACCCTCTCCTCAAAAGCGATTCATTCAATCTCCTCCAAACTCGGACAACATGAAGTAAATATACAGAAGATGCTAAAATGCGAACGGTTATTGGATATCTCAAACGGTGTTTCCGTAGCAAAAGCCTAAAAAACACAAAATAAGAACACAAGTGCCTGGTTCATAAATAAGGCTATACTCCCACCTGCTGGTTATTCTATATAGCACACTGTGTTTTTTTTTTTTTTTTTTTTTTCAACACATGCTCTCCCTTAAATGTCCAGTAGAGGGCAATATTGTATAAGTTTTCAAGCAAAAAAAACTTGCCTCTGTGTGTGTGTGTGTGTGAATGGTTTTCTAGCCTGGTGGGGACTTCAACCTGAATGCACAAAGACTCATGGGGACTTCCTAATGGGTACAAAAGCTTATAAATCAGACAGAATGAGTTACTTTGAAAAGGTGAAAATGCAGAAAGTTGTGTGATGGGTAGATTTAGGGGCAGGGGCAGTGTAGGAGGACAGAATTAATGTTTTGTACAGCATAAAAACCATTACGTCTATGGTGAGTCCCCAGAAAGATAGTGAACCAGATATGAGTGTGTGTGTGTGTGTGTGTGTGTGTGTGTGTGTGTGTGTGTGTGTGTGTGTGTGTGTGTGTGTGTGTGTGTGTGTGTGTGTGTGTGTGTGTGTGTCTGGCTGTGTGTATGTGTTGTGGATGGGGGAATGGGGGAGGGGCTGAGCTGATTTGAGTTCCCTGCAGCATACTTCAGCATTACTAGTGTGTGTGTGTGTGTGTGTGTGTGTGTGTGTGTGTGTGTGTGTGTGTGTGTGTGTGTGTGTGTTGTTCTAGCCTGGTGGGGACTTAAACCTGAATGCACACAGACTCATGAGGACTCGTGTAACTGTAGGGACCTAAACTGAGGTCCCAATGGGTACAGAAGCTTATAAATCAGACAGAATGAGTTCTTTTGAAAAGGTGAAAATGCAGAAAGTTGTGTGATGGGTAGATTTAGGGGTAGGAGCAGTGTAGGAGGACAGAATATATGGAGTGTACAGCATAAAAACCATTACGTCTATGGTGAGTCCCCAAAAAGATAGTGAACCAGACATGAGTGTGTGTGTGTGTGTGTGTGTGTGTGTGTGTGTGTGTGTGTGTGTGTGTGTGTGTGTGTGTGTGTGTGTGTGTGTGTGTATGTGTGTGTGAGAGAGAGAGAGAGAGAGAGAGAGAGAGAGAGAGAGAGAGAGAGAGAGAGAGAGAGAGAGAGAGACACTTTTCTGTCTAAAAAGATTACCTCTCAATGCTTTGGCCTGCATCAAAGGATTAAACATATTATTCTGGGTTTGAATAAAAAAATAAATGTATAAAACAAGTTTATTTGTAGGGCATTGACAATATTGTTTTATATAATTAGTTAAATAATTGTGGTAATACAAATAATTATAATTAAAAAAATATAAATATAAAAAAAATTACCCCCCCTCTCCCTCTCTCAGGATCACTCTGTGTGTGTGCGTGCGTGTGTGTGTGTGTGTGTGTGTGTGTGTGTGTGTGTGTGTGTGTGTGTGTGTAGGGGGTCTCTCTCACTCTGTGTGTGTGTCACCTTGTCTCTTGTTTTTTCATAATTTAACCCTTTCATTTCATAGGCTATCACAAATATCTATCACTTTATTGTGAAAATAAGTAAAACAAAAACATATATTATATCTTTAATTAAATACTGGTCTTCTGAACTTACAAAATTTTGAGCTGCAAAAAATACATTTGCACATAATTGAAAGTGATATCCTAATACTTTTAATTGTTTTCTATAACATGGGCTTTAAAGAAGGTCATGCGCTGTGTTTGCAAAGATCACGCATGACACCTCTTTAAACTAATTATTTATTGATAGAATTCAAATGGATAAAAAAAAAAAATTCACATGATCTTATAAAAGTGGCTGTTTATAATAAACTTCCATAAATTATATGCACGCATATTACTCTTCCCTGACACTGATATTAAAATCATTGTTGCGGTCTCTGTGATTTGGCTTAATTTATTTTTAAGAGAAGTGTAAGGATAATACAACTTCAGCATTTGGACGGTATTCTGCACTCATTTTGAAATTGACATTTGACATCACCTGACATAAAATTAAAGAATAAAATTTAACTGATCTCATAGATGTGAGTGTTGTGGTTCCTGGTCATAGCAGCACCAGTTGCTGCAGTTAATGAGGTGAATTCAAATGACTTTGACATAGTCCCTTTATTTATTTTTTCCCATATTAAATGCCTATTGGCCTGCTGTGCACAGTAAAGCTGATGCCACCGGCTTGGGCCCGTCATCGCTGCTCGCAGCTTTAATATATTATTATTTTTTTTACCGACTATTTGGGCATTTTTGGGACCCTTCCCATGCTCGAAAACTCTTGAAACTTTGCACACGCATCAGAATGCGCGGCCATCAGGGCCGGGCTGAGGCTGGGACCCGGGCGTGGCAGGGGGGCTCGACAGCGCCCCCTAAAGTGGGGTCTGAAAACGGGGTCTATAAATCAAACCGACTTGCACGTACATATATGAAACTCGGTACACATATAGAGCTCATCGGGCCGAACAACTTTCGTGCTCTAAGTTATGCGTCAGCCCAACAGGAAGTGAGCTATTAGGGGTTGTTGAACGCATGCTGTGGAACGCATGCTGTGGAATTTGCGATACTCCTCCTAGACGATTCACCCGATCAGCACCAAACTCGGTCAGCGTGAAGTCAACACACTGAGGTTGCCAAATTGCGAGCAACTTTTTGATATCTCAAACGGTTTGGCCGTGGCGAAGAGACGAATTTATGGCGAGAAAAGGGAAACAGGAAGTGTGTTATAACTTCTGCATACATTAATTCATTTTGATGAAACTTCAGATGTGTGTTCGTTGTAGGAGGCCGATCACATGGATATGACTTTTGTGAGTCAAAGTTATAGCGCCACCAACTGGCAGCAGGAAGTGTGTCACTTTCAAAATTGCTTTAAATCCCCATCTTATTTTCATCTGATTCACTTCAAACTTCATCAGTATAATGTCAAAACATGGCAGATATAGACATATGAATGGATTCCTGATTCTTGAAATACTGTTGTCATGGCAACGTGTCAAAGTCTAATAATCTTTTTATGTGTTTTTGAGACTCTTAGCATGCTTGAAATTGCATGAAACTCAACACACACATCTGACATGCTGTCCAGAAGATGTAAGCAAAGATTCAGAAACGGGCGTGGTAGAGGGGCTCAATAGCGCCATCTTTTGTCCAAAGTGGGGGGTTAGTTTTATCTACAGTCACCAAACTCGGTATATATATTGTACTTTTCGAGCCGGACAACTTTCTAATTTACTGTCATTAGCTCTGACCAACAGGAAGTCAGATAATTTGGTTGGAAGATAACAAGAAGTCGAAAGCGAGCTCTGAGTTTTTACCCTCTCCTCAAAAGCGATTCATTCAATCTCCTCCAAACTCGGACAACATGAAGTAAATATACAGAAGATGCTAAAATGCGAACGGTTATTGGATATCTCAAACGGTGTTTCCGTAGCAAAAGCCTAAAAAACACAAAATAAGAACACAAGTGCCTGGTTCATAAATAAGGCTATACTCCCACCTGCTGGTTATTCTATATAGCACACTGTGTTTTTTTTTCATTTTTTTTTTTTTCAACACATGCTCTCCCTTAAATGTCCAGTAGAGGGCAATATTGTATAAGTTTTCAAGCAAAAAAAACTTGCCTCTGTGTGTGTGTGTGTGTGAATGGTTTTCTAGCCTGGTGGGGACTTCAACCTGAATGCACAAAGACTCATGGGGACTTCCTAATGGGTACAAAAGCTTATAAATCAGACAGAATGAGTTACTTTGAAAAGGTGAAAATGCAGAAAGTTGTGTGATGGGTAGATTTAGGGGCAGGGGCAGTGTAGGAGGACAGAATTAATGTTTTGTACAGCATAAAAACCATTACGTCTATGGTGAGTCCCCAGAAAGATAGTGAACCAGATATGAGTGTGTGTGTGTGTGTGTGTGTGTGTGTGTGTGTGTGTGTGTGTTTGTGTGTGTGTGTGTGTGTGTGTGTGTGTGTCTGGCTGTGTGTATGTGTTGTGGATGGGGGAATGGGGGAGGGGCTGAGCTGATTTGAGTTCCCTGCAGCATACTTCAGCATTACTAGTGTGTGTGTGTGTGTGTGTGTGTGTGTGTGTGTGTGTGTGTGTGTGTGTGTGTGTGTGTTGTTCTAGCCTGGTGGGGACTTAAACCTGAATGCACACAGACTCATGAGGACTCGTGTAACTGTAGGGACCTAAACTGAGGTCCCAATGGGTACAGAAGCTTATAAATCAGACAGAATGAGTTCTTTTGAAAAGGTGAAAATGCAGAAAGTTGTGTGATGGGTAGATTTAGGGGTAGGAGCAGTGTAGGAGGACAGAATATATGGAGTGTACAGCATAAAAACCATTACGTCTATGGTGAGTCCCCAAAAAGATAGTGAACCAGACATGAGTGTGTGTGTGTGTGTGTGTGTGTGTGTGTGTGTGTGTGTGTGTGTGTGTATGTGTGTGTGTGAGAGAGAGAGAGAGAGAGAGAGAGAGAGAGAGAGAGACACTTTTCTGTCTAAAAAGATTACCTCTCAATGCTTTGGCCTGCATCAAAGGATTAAACATATTATTCTGGGTTTGAATAAAAAAATAAATGTATAAAACAAGTTTATTTGTAGGGCATTGACAATATTGTTTTATATAATTAGTTAAATAATTGTGGTAATACAAATAATTATAATTAAAAAAATATAAATATAAAAAAAATTACCCCCCCTCTCCCTCTCTCAGGATCACTCTGTGTGTGTGCGTGCGTGTGTGTGTGTGTGTGTGTGTGTGTGTGTGTGTGTGTAGGGGGTCTCTCTCACTCTGTGTGTGTGTCACCTTGTCTCTTGTTTTTTCATAATTTAACCCTTTCATTTCATAGGCTATCACAAATATCTATCACTTTATTGTGAAAATAAGTAAAACAAAAACATATATTATATCTTTAATTAAATACTGGTCTTCTGAACTTACAAAATTTTGAGCTGCAAAAAATACATTTGCACATAATTGAAAGTGATATCCTAATACTTTTAATTGTTTTCTATAACATGGGCTTTAAAGAAGGTCATGCGCTGTGTTTGCAAAGATCACGCATGACACCTCTTTAAACTAATTATTTATTGATAGAATTCAAATGGATAAAAAAAAAAAATTCACATGATCTTATAAAAGTGGCTGTTTATAATAAACTTCCATAAATTATATGCACGCATATTACTCTTCCCTGACACTGATATTAAAATCATTGTTGCGGTCTCTGTGATTTGGCTTAATTTATTTTTAAGAGAAGTGTAAGGATAATACAACTTCAGCATTTGGACAGTATTCTGCACTCATTTTGAAATTGACATTTGACATCACCTGACATAAAATTAAAGAATAAAATTTAACTGATCTCATAGATGTGAGTGTTGTGGTTCCTGGTCATAGCAGCACCAGTTGCTGCAGTTAATGAGGTGAATTCAAATGACTTTGACATAGTCCCTTTATTTATTTTTTCCCATATTAAATGCCTATTGGCCTGCTGTGCACAGTAAAGCTGATGCCACCGGGGTGGCGGTGCCACCGGCTTGGGCCCGTCATCGCTGCTCGCAGCTTTAATTTATTATTATTTTTTTACGCGACTATTTGGGCATTTTTGGGGCCCTTCCCGTGCTCGAAAACTCTTGAAACTTTGCACACGCATCAGAATGCGCGGCCATCAGGGCCGGGCTGAGGCTGGGACCCGGGCGTGGCAGGGGGGCTCGACAGCGCCCCCTAAAGTGGGCTCTGAAAACGGGGTCTATAAATCAAACCGACTTGCACGTACATATATGAAACTCGGTACACATATAGAGCTCATCGGGCCGAACAACTTTCGTGCTCTAAGTTATGCGTCAGCCCAACAGGAAGTGAGCTATTAGGGGTTGTTGAACGCATGCTGTGGAACGCATGCTGTGGAATTTGCGATACTCCTCCTAGACGATTCACCCGATCAGCACCAAACTCGGTCAGCATGAAGTCAAGACACTGAGGATGCTAAATTGCGAGCAACTTTTTGATATCTCAAACGGTTTGGCCGTGGCGAAGAGACAAATTTATGGCGAGAAAAGGGAAACAGGAAGTGTGTTATAACTTTTGCATACATTAATTAATTTTGATGAAACTTCAGCTGTGTGTTCGTTGTAAGAGGCCGATCACATGGATATGACTTTTGTGAGACAAAGTTATAGCGCCACCAACTGGAAGCAGGAAGTGTGTCACTTTCAAAATTGCTTTAAATACCCATCTTATTTTCACCCGATTTACTTCAAACTTCATCAGTATAATGTCAAAACATGGCAGATATAGACATATTAATGGATTCCTGATTCTAGAAAAACTGTTGTCATGGCAACGTGTCAAAGTCTAATAATCTTTTTTGGTGTTTTTGAGACTCTTCACATGCTTGAAATTACATGAAACTCAACACACACATCAGACATGCTGTCCAGAAGATGCAAGCAAAGATTCAGAAACGGGCGTGGTAGAGGGGCTCAGTAGCGCCATCTTTTGTCCAAAGCGGGGGGTTAGTTTTATCTACAGTTACCAAACTCGGTATATATATTGTACATTTTGAGCCGGACAACTTTCTAATTTACAGTCATTAGCTGTGACCAACAGGAAGTCAGATAATTTGGTTGGAAGATAACAAGAAGTCGAAAGCGAGCTCTGAGTTTTTACCTTCTCCTCAAAAGCGATTCATTCAATCTCCTCCAAACTCGGACAACATGAAGTAAATATACAGAAGATGCTAAAATGCGAACGGTTATTGGATATCTCAAACGGTTTTCCCGTAGCAAAAGCCTAAAAAAGACTAAATAAGAACACACGTGCCTGGTTCATTAATAAGGCTATACTCCCACCTGCTGGTTATTCTATATAATCACAGTTTTTTTTTTCTTTTTTTTTCTCAACACTTATGCTCTCACTTAAATGACCAGTAGAGGGCAATATTGTATAAGTTTTCAAGCAAAAAACCTTGCCTCTCTGGGTGTGTGAATGGTTTTCTAGCTTAGTGGGGACTTAAACCTGAATGCACACAGACTCATGGGGACTTCCCAATGGGTACAAAAGCTTATAAATCAGACAGAATGAGTTCTTTTGAAGAACGTTTTGTGTGATGGGTAGGTTTAGGGTAGGAGTAGTGTAGGATGACAGAATATATGGTTTGTACAGCATAAAAACCATTACGTCTATGAGTCCCCAGAAAGATAGTGAACCAGACATGAGTGTGTGTGTATGTGTGTGTGTTTGTGGGTGGGTGTGTATGTTGTGGATGGGGGATGGTTGATGGGCTTAACTGATAAGAGTTGCCTTCAGCATACTTCAGCATTACTACTGTGTGTGTGTGTGTGTGTGTGTGTGTGTGTGTGTGTGTGTGTGTGTGTGTGTGTGTGTGTGTGTGTGTGTGTGTGTGTGTGTGTGTGTGTGTGTGTGCGTGTGTGTTTGTGTTCTTTTTTCTAGCCTGGTGGGGACTTCAACCTGAATGCACACAGACTCATGGGGACACGTGTCACTGATTTCTACAGTGTGTGTGTGTGTGTGTGTGTGTGTGTGTGTGTGTGTGTGTGTGTGTGTGTGTGTGTGTGTGTGTGTGTGTGTGTGTGTGTGTGTGTGTGTGTGTGTGTGTGTGTGAGCCACTCTTCTGTCTAAAAAGATTACCTCCCAATGCTGTGCTTTGGCCTGCATTGAAGGATAAAACATTTTATTCTGGGTTTGAATAAAAAAAAAAAAGTATAAAACCAGTTTATTTGTAGGGCATTGACAATATTGTTTTATATAATTAGTTAAAAAATTTGTGTTAATACAAATAATTATTAATAGAAAAATATAAATATAAAAATTACTAACAAAAGAAAAAAACTCATTTAATTGTCTTTAAAAAAAAGAAAAAAAAAGTAGTGTGTAACTTAAAAAATGAGAAGATTAATGCCTTTTGTTTAAATATAAATATAGAATAACTAAATATAGTATAACCAGAAGGTGGGAGTGTAGCCTTATTTCGTAACCAGGTGGGATATGTCCTAGGGAACACTGTTTTGAAGATAAAACTATTGTTGTTATTGCAAAACAGTGTTTTCAGATAGTGAAATAAAAACAATATTCTCTCACTGTTTAGATTTTGTGTCTGTCATTCCCCCTCCCCCTCCCTCTCTCAGGATCACTCTATGTGTGTGTGTGTGTGTGTGTGTGTGTGTGTGTGTGTGTGTGTGTGTGTGTGTGTGTGTGTGTGTGTGTGTGTGTGTGTGTGTGTGTGTGTGTGTGTGTGTGTGTGTGTGAGTGTGTGTGTGTGTGTGTGTGTAGGGGGTCTCTCTCACTCTGTGTGTGTCGCCTTGTCTC
Organism: Pseudorasbora parva; assembly: GCF_024679245.1. Taxonomy (NCBI): domain Eukaryota; kingdom Metazoa; phylum Chordata; class Actinopteri; order Cypriniformes; family Gobionidae; genus Pseudorasbora; species Pseudorasbora parva. The sequence continues at coordinate 34,662,909 of NC_090173.1, forward strand.
TTGTTTTTTCATAATTTAACCCTTTCATATCATAATTGCTATCAGCAATATCTATCACTTTAATGTGAAAAAAATGTATTATATATATATATATATATATATATATATATATATATATATATATATATATATATATATATATATATATATATATATATATATATATATATATATAAAATACTGGTCTTCTGAACTTACAATATTTTGAGCTGCAAAAAATACATTTGCACATAATTGAAAGTGATATCCTAATACTTTTAATTGTTTTCTATAACATGGGCTTTAAAGAAGGTCAAGTGCTGTGTTTGCAAAGATCACGTATGACACCTCTGTAAACGAATTATTTATTGATAGAGTTCAAATGGATTAAAAAAATAATAATTTCACATGATTTTATAAAAGTGGCTGTTTATTATAAACTTCCATAAATTATATGCACGCATATTACTCTTACCTGACACTGATATTAAAATATCAATGATATTAAATTATATTATGATATTATATGATATTAAAATCATTGTTGCAGTCTCTGTGATTTGGCTTAATTTATTTTTAAGAGAAGGCTAAGGATAATACAACTTCAGCATTTGGACAGTATTCTGCACTCATTTTGAAATTGACATTTGACATCATCTGACATAAAATTAATGAATAAAATGTAATTGATCTCATAGATGTGACTGTTGTGGTTCCTGGTCATAGCAGCCCCAGTTGCTGCAGTTAATGAGGTGAATTCAAATGACTTTGACATAGTCCCATTATTTATTTTTCCCATATTAAATGCCTATTGGCCTGCTGCGCACAGTTAAGCTGATGCCACCGGGGTGGCGGTGCCCCCGGCTTGGGCCCGTCATCGCTGCTCGCAGCTTTAATTATTATTATTATTATTATCTTTTCGCCTTTTGGGCATTTTTGGGGCCCTTCCCATGCTCGAAAACTCTTGAAACTTTGCACACGCATCGGAATGCGCGGCCAACAGGGTCTGGCAGAGGCCTTTGACCCGGGCGTGGCAGGGGGGCTCAACAGCGCCCCCTTGAAAAACTGGGTCTATATATTAAACACACTTGCACGTACATGTATGAAACTCGGTACACTTATAGATCTCATCGGGCCAAACAACTTCCGCACTCATAGTCATAAGCTTCGCCCAACAGGAAGTGAGCTATTATGGGTTGTTCGGAAAACGCACGCTCTGGAATTTGCGATACTCCTCCTAGACGATTCACCCGATCAGCACCAAACTCGGTCATCATGAAGTCAAGACACTGAGGATGCTAAATTGCGAGCAACTTTTTGATATCTCAAACGGTTTGGCCGTGGCGAAGAGACAAATTTATGGCGAGAAAAGGGAAACAGGAAGTGTGTTATAACTTTTGCATACATTAATTCATTTTGATGAAACTTCAGCTGTGTGTTCGTTGTAAGAAGCCGATCACATGGATATGACTTTTGTGAGTCAAAGTTATAGCGCCACCAACTGGCAGCAGGAAGTGTGTCACTTTTGTCCAAAATGGGGGGGTTAGTTTTATCTGCAGTCACCAAACTCAGGATATATATTGTACATTTCGAGCCGGACAACTTTCTAATTTAGAGTCATTAGCTCTGACCAACAGGAAGTCAGATAATTTGGTTGGAAGTTAACAAAAAGTTGAAAACGAGCTCTGAGTTTTTACCTTCTCCTCAAAAGGGGATTCATTCAATCTCCTTCAAACTCGGACGACATGAAGTAAATATACAGAAGATGCTAAAATGCGAACGGTTATTGGATATCTCAAACGGTGTTCCCGTAGCAAAAGCTTAAAAAATACAAAAGAGAGACACAAGTAACTGGTTCATAAATAAGGCTATACTCCCACCTGCTGGTTATTCTCTATATCACACTGTGTTTTTTTTTTTTTTTTTTTTTTCAACACATGCTCTCCCTTAAATGTCCAGTAGAGGGCAATATTGTATAAGTTTTCAAGCAAAAAACCTTGCCTCTGTGTGTGTGTGTGAATGGTTTTCTAGCCTGGTGGGGACTTAAACCTGAATGCACACAGACTCATAGGGACTTCCCAATGGGTACAAAAGCTTATAAATCAGACAGAATGAGTTCTTTTGAAAAGGTGAAAATGCAGAAAGTTGTGTGATGGGTAGGTTTAGGGGTAGGAGCAGTGTAGGAGGACAGAATATGGTTTGTACAGCATAAAAACCATTATGTCTATGGTGAGTCCCCAAATAGATAGTGAACCAGACATGAGTGTGTGTGTGTGGGGGGTGGATGGGCTGAACTGATAAGAGTTGCCTGCAGCATACTTTAGCATTACTAGTGTGTGTGTGTGTGTGTGTGTGTGTGTGTGTGTGTGTGTGTGTGTGTGTGTGTGTGTGTGTTCTTTTTTCTAGCCTGGTGGGGACTTCAACCTGAATGCACACAGACTCATGGGGACATGTGTCACTGATTTCTACAGTGTGTGCATGTGTGTGTGTGTGTGTGTGTGTGGGGGGGGGTTGTTGTGGATGGGGGATGGTGGATGGGCTTAACTGATAAGAGTTGCCTGCAGCATACTTCAGCATTACTACTGTGTGTGTGTGTGTGTGTGTGTGTGTGTGTGTGTGTGTGTGTGTGTGTGTGTGTGTGTGTGTGTGTGTGTGTGTGTGTGTTCTTTTTTCTAGCCTGGTGGGGACTTCAACCTGAATGCACACAGACTCATTGGGACACGTGTCACTGGTTTCTTCAGTGTGTGTGTGTGTGTGTGTGTGTGTGTGTGTGTGTGTGTGTGTGTGTGTGTGTGTGTGTGTGTGTGTGTGTGTGTGAGAGCCACTCTTCTGTCTAAAAAGATTACCTCTCAATGCTGTGCTTTGGCCTGCATTAAAGGATTAAACATATTATTCTGGGTTTGAATAAAAAAATTCATGTATAAAACCAGTTTATTTGTAGGGCATTGACAATATTGTTTTATATAATTAGTTAAATAATTGTGTTAATACAAATAATTATTAATAAAAAAATATAAATATTAAAAAAACATTACTAACAAAAGAAAAAACACATTTAATTGTCTTTAAAAAGAAAAGGAAAAAAAAGTAGTGTGTGTAACTTAAAACATGAGAAGATTAATGCCTTTTGTTTAAGGACAAAAATGAGAACCAATGAGCTACCGGCATATAGAATAACCAGAAGGTGGAAGTGTAGCCTTATTTAGTAACCAGGTTGGATATGTCCTAGGGAACACTGTTTTGAAGATAAAACTATTGTTGTTATTGCAAAACAGTGTTTTCAGACAGTGAAATAAAAACAATGTTCTCTCACTGTTTAGATTTTGTGTCTGTCATTCCCCCCTTCCCCCCCCCCCTTCTCTCTCAGGATCACTCTGTGTGTGTGTGTGTGTGTGTGTGTGTGTGTGTGTGTGTGTGTGTGTGTGTGTGTGTGTGTGTGTGTGTGTGTGTGTGTGTGTGTGTGTGTGTGGAGGGGGTCTCTCTCACTCTGTGTATGTCGCCTTGTTTCTTGTTTTTCATAATTTAACCCTTTCATATCATAGGCTATCAGCAATATCTATCACTTTATTGTGAAAAATAAGTTTAAAAAAATGTATTATATATATATATATATATAACACTGGTCTTCTGAACTTACAATATTTTGAGCTGCAAAAAATACATTTGCACATAATTGAAAGTGATATCCTAATACTTTTTAATTGTTTTCTATAACATGGGCTTTAAAGAAGGTCATGTGCTGTGTTTGCAAAGATCACGTATGACACCTCTTTAAACTAATTATTTATTGATTAATATTCAAATGGATAAAAAAATATAATTTCACATGATCTTATAAAAGTGGCTGTTTATAATAAACTTCTATAAATTTTATGCACGCATATTACTCTTACCTGACACTGATATTAAAATCATTGTTGCGGTCTCTGTGATTTGGCTTAATTTATTTTTAAGAGAAGGCTAAGGATAATACAACTTCAGCATTTGGACAGTATTCTGCACTCATTTTGAAATTGACATTTGACATCATCTGACATAAAATTAATGAATAAAATGTAATTGATCTCATAGATGTGAGTGTTGTGGTTCCTGATCATAGCAGCACCAGTTGCTGCAGTTAATGAGGTGAATTCAAATGACTTTGACATAGTCCCTTTATTTATTTTTTCCCATATTAAATGCCTATTGCCTGCTGTGCACAGTTAAGCTGATGCCACCGGGGTGGCGGTGCCCCCGGCTTGGGCCCGTCATCGCTGCTCGCAGCTTTAATTATTATTATTATTATCTTTTTGCCTTTTGGGCATTTTTGGGGCCCTTCCCATGCTCGAAAACTCTTGAAACTTTGCACACGCATCGGAATGCGCGGCCAACAGGGTCTGGCAGAGGCCTTTGACCCGGGCGTGGCAGGGGGGCTCAACAGCGCCCCCTTAAAAAACTGGGTCTATATATTAAACACACTTGCACGTACATGTATGAAACTCGGTACACTTATAGATCTCATCGGGCCAAACAACTTCCGCACTCATAGTCATAAGCTTCGCCCAACAGGAAGTGAGCTATTATGGGTTGTTCGGAAAACGCATGCTCTGGAATTTGCGATACTCCTCCTAGACGATTCACCCGATCAGCACCAAACTCGGTCAGCCTGAAGTCAACACACTGAGGATGCTAAATTGCGAGCAACTTTTTGAAACCTCAAACGGTTTGGCCGTGGCGAAGAGACGAATTTATGGCGAGAAAAGGGAAACAGGAAGTGTGTTATAACTTTTGCATACATTAATTCATTTTGATGAAACTTCAGCTGTGTGTTCGTTGTAAGAGGCCGATCACATGGATATGACTTTTGTGAGTCAAAGTTATAGCGCCATCAATTGGCAGCAGGAAGTGTGTCACTTTTGTCCAAAGTGGGGGGTTAGTTATATCTGCAGTCACCAAACTCGGGATATATATTGTACATTTCGAGCCGGACAACTTTCTAATTTACAGTCATTAGCTCTGACCAACAGGAAGTCAGATAATTTGGTTGGAAGATAACAAGAAGTCGAAAGCGAGCTCTGAGTTTTTACCTTCTCCTCAAAAGCGATTCATTCAATCTCCTCCAAACTCGGACAACATGAAGTAAATATACAGAAGATGCTAAAATGCGAACGGTTATTGGATATCTCAAACGGTTTTCCCGTAGCAAAAGGCTAAAAAACACAAAATAGGGACACACGTGCCTGGTTCATAAATAAGGCTATACTCCCACCTGCTGGTTATTCTATATATCACACTGTGTTTTTTTTTTTTTTTTTCAACACATGCTCTCCCTTAAATGTCCAGTAGAGGGCAATATTGTATAAGTTTTCAAGCAAAAAACCTTGCCTCTGTGTGTGTGTGAATGGTTTTCTAGCCTGCTGAGGACTTAAACCTGAATGCACACAGACTCATTGGGACTTCCCAATGGGTACAAAAGCTTATAAATCAGACAGAATGAGTTCTTTTGAAGAAAGTTTTGTGTGATGGGTAGGTTTAGGGGCAGGAGCAGTGTAGGATGACAGAATATATGGTTTGTACAGCATAAAAACCATTACATCTATGAGTCCCCAGAAAGATAGTGAACCAGACATGAGTGTGTGTGTATGTGTGTGTGTTTGTGGGTGGGTGTGTGTGTGTTGTGGATGGGGAATGGTGGATGGGCTTAACTGATAAGAGTTGCCTGCAGCATACTTCAGCATTACTACTGTGTGTGTGTGTGTTCGTGTGTGCGTGCGTGCGTGCGTGCGTGTGTGTGTGTGTGTTCTTTTTTCTAGCCTGGTGGGGACTTCAACCTGAATGCACACAGACTCATGGGGACACGTGTCACTGATTTCTACAGTGTGTGTGTGTGTGTGTGTGTGTGTGTGTGTGTGTGTGTGTGTGTGTGTGTGTGTGTGTGTGTGTGTGTGTGTGTGTGTGAGCCACTCTTCTGTCTAAAAAGATTACCTCTCAATGCTGTGCTCTGGCCTGCATTCAAGGATAAAAAAATTTATTCTGGGTTTGAATAAAAAAATGAATGTATAAAACCAGTTTATTTGTAGGGCATTGACAATATTGTTTTATATAATTAGTTAAATAATTGTGTTAATACAAATAATTATTAATAAAAAATATAAATATAAAAAAACATTACTAACAAAAGAAAAAACCCATTTAATTGTCTTTAAAAAAAAAAAAAGTAGTGTGTGTAACTTAAAAAATGAGAAGATTAATGCCTTTTGTTTAAGGACAAAAATGAGAACCAATGAGCTACCGGCATATAGAATAACCAGAAGGTGGAAGTGTAGCCTTATTTAGTAACCAGGTTGGATATGTCCTATGAACACTGTTTTGAAGATTAAACTATTGTTATTGAAAAACAGTGTTTTCAGACAGTGAAATAAAAACAATGTTCGCTCACTGTTTAGATTTTGTGTCTGTCATTCCCCTCCCCCCTCACTCTCCCTCTCTCAGGATCACTCTATGTGTGTGTGTGGAGGGGGTCTCTCTCCCTCTCTCAGGATCACTCTATGTGTGTGTGTGTGAGTGTGTGTGGAGGGGGTCTCTCTCACTCTGTGTGTGTCGCCTTGTTTTTTGTTTTTTTTTCATAATTTAACCCTTTCATATCATAGGCTATATCAGCAATTTCTATCACTTTATTGTGAAAAATAAGTTTAAAAAATGTATTATATATATATATATATATATATATATATATATATATATATATATATATATATATATATATATATATATATAACACTGGTCTTCTGAACTTACAATATTTTGAGCTGCAAAAAATGCATTTGCACATAATTGAAAGTGACCTATTATATCCTAATACTTTTAATTGTTTTCTATAACATGAGCTTTAAAGAAGGTCATGTGCTGTGTTTGCAAAGATCACGTATGACACCTCTTTAAACTAATAATTTATTGATAGAATTCAAATGGATTAAAAATATAATTTCACATGATCTTATAAAAGTGGCTGTTTATAATAAACTTCTATAAATGATATGCACGCATATTACTCTTACCTGACACTGATATTAAAATCATTGTTGCGGTCTCTGTGATTTGGCTTAATTTATTTTTAAGAGAAGTGTAAGGATAATACAACTTCAGCATTTGGACGGTATTCTGCACTCATTTTGAAATTGACATTTGACATCATCTAACATAAAATTAATGAATAAAATGTAATTGATCTCAGAGATGTGAGTGTTGTGGTTCCTGGTCATAGCAGCACCAGTTGCTGCAGTTAATGAGGTGAATTCAAATGACTTTGACATAGTCCCATTATTTATTTTTTCCCATATTAAATGCCTATTGCCTGCTGTGCACAGTTAAGCTGATGCCACCGGGGTGGCGGTGCCACCGGCTTGGGCCCGCCATCGCTGCTCGCAGCTTTAATTGATTTTATTGTCTTCATTGAAATACTTAATCTGTAAATCTGTTGTTCTGTAAATCTGTTATCTGCCGTTATAAAACTTTTGAAGGAAAAATTATGAATACCCTAATTTGTGCAATGGTATGATGTTTTTGTACAGGGAGTCTGTTGGCGTCTGTCACTGTGATTGTCTGGCACAATAATACACAGCTGTGTCTTGAGCTTGCATATTCTTTCCTTGCAGTGTTATTGTGTTAGTGGACGTGTCTCTGGAGATGCTGAACTTGCTTTTCAGTGAATCCTTGTAGTCTAAGCTTCCCCCACTCCAGATGACTCCAATCCACTCCAGAGCTTTTCCTGCAGGCTGACGAATCCAGCCTGTATGATAGCTAGTAACTGAATAGGAGACTTTACAGTCGATAGTTAGAGTGGCATCAGGACGGACAGTCAGAGACGCAGGCTGAGTGAGTTCCTCTGAATGAACACCTGTATCAAATGAAATAATAACAGATAGTAAAATAGCCTGAAGTTTAAAGACAAATAACATGATTTTTAGCAACAAAATGATGTATCAGACAGAAAAGTAGACTAAACTTACAGGATATTACTGCCAGAAGCAACACTAAAGATGAAGAGATCATGGTGTGTTTGAATGATCTGAAGTGATTCTCTCCTCCCTCTAGTGATCAGATGAATGTATAAACTGACTCATGTCTGCTGTTTAAATATGCAACTGATGATTTACATAAACAGTTACGGATCAACTCTGCATGCTAAAAAAAATATTTGTTATGGTGTATATGTATTGCTTTTATTTTCCAGTACAGATATAAAAGTGGCAGCAACAAGCAACAATAGCATTAGTGTCAGTTGTACGGTTCTGTTCCCGCATTAGAGTGTAAAGGCCTCACTTTGACTGTAATAATAAAGCAGACTTTAAATCTTACTCAGAATTTTTTTTTTTATTTTAGTTCAGTTTCATTATGTAGTTTTATGATTTTTTTTTAAACTTTTTTTTAAACTTTTTTTTTTAACAGAACTGCTTGTAGTTTTAACTGTATTCTCTCTCATGCACAGTAAGATGCTGATATTTATTATATTCTGCCCTCATGAATATTTATTATATTCTGCTCTCATGCACAGTAAGATGCTGATATTTATTATATTCTGTCCTTGGAGAGTCGCTTTCACTTAAAGACTCTTGAAAGAGTCTCTGGTTACCTCAAACATACTTTTTAGTTTGTAAAATGTCGCCACTACCACAAATCTACATATCAAAAAATATTTGCTGTTGTAAAGCAGTAAGATGGGCCTTTGCGCTGTGTAATATTAGAGTGTAGTGTATTTCACTGTAAATGTAACGGTAATATAATAGGCTGTATTTGTTACACTAATGTTCAATTCGTTTTCATTTTCATTGACCTTTAGTTTGTTTTCATTCATGGCACATTGATTTTCCCGCCACTCATCAGTAACCATGGAGATTCATTCATCACAGCTGTTTGTCATTTAGTTCCTCACCCATGTATTTAGGCCCTGTCCACACGAACACAGGTATTTTCAAAACCGCAGCTTTTTCTACACGGTTTGGCTGTTCGTCCACACGCAAACGCTGTATCCGGTTACTAAAACCGGACTTTTTTGAAAACTCCGGCCAGGGTGAAGATTTTTAGAAACTCCTGTTACAGCGTTGTCATGTAGATGGTGTTAGGCCGCCCAAATCGTCCCAATGGAGGCTAACGATCGGCGGTTGAAGGTCGCTGCGCATTCGGTCTTTTCAGCGGGGTAAAAGGGGATTTTATTTCAATTTTCTCTTTATCTGACTCCATTTAATGATAATTTAGAATTTAGGTTAGAATGCCCATTCGGTTATTTGGTCATTCATTTTTAATAGTTTAAGTACACATTTAATTATTCCGTTTAACCCTTTGTTGAAATTATACCCAACCTGAATAATTCCAGAGCAAGTCAGAATCAATCAAAGTGTAACGATTTATTTAACAGTCAGGTAAATGTATAAAGCCAATTACATAGTCAATTCAAAGGTAATCCATATATAACATCAAATAGTCTGAAGTAAAGAATGAAATATATACCTGACTTCTGAAAACTACATAATGCTGGCTATCTTGAGACATCCAACATTACGGGCTGACCGGTTTAAAGTGTCAAGACCTGAGCTCTTTGCAACATTTCCTTAAATACCCAGAAACAAATGCACAAACTCTTTCAAATGTAAACACAAGCTCACAATGGGAATTTGCATTGATCAAGACTTGTATTGATGCAAAGGCCAAATGGCTGAAAGCCACACCCACCAAACTAAGACAAGATATCTCTAAACTCTTAAAACATTGATTATCTTTTGGTTAACTTCTGTGGAGTTGAGATATTTGTACCAGTCGCACTGAGACATTTCAAATGATATCAAACGCATATAATACTGTATCGTGTGGATTGACATTGTAATATAGAGATTCTGTGTGTGTTTTCAGTGATCTCAGCATGAGACAGGGAAGGAATTGGGGGAGAGTGGGTCAAAAGGGAAAGATGTAGATTAGCTGATACTGAGGTGAGACTTGCATCTCCAGTGGTGTGTGAGGGACAGTTCAGATGTTAATTTCCTTTATTTTCTCAGAGTCCTTGTTCTTCATTCAGACATTTCGGCATATACTAGTTTTTTCAGTCTTACAATGGTGAAACCAGATTTCGGCTTTTAAAATCGAAGTGCGTGCCGTTCTCCCCTTTGTTTGACATCAGATTTTCCACGTTATCTCCTTTTGATTTACGTGAGTCGAGTCTATGCGGTGGACTCCACAAAAAGTGCTTATCACATGTATAGCCTAGATACTTGTTCAGTTATTTCATTGTATTGCAGAACAAAGGCGCGAGAATGCAATAATACAAAATAGTAAAGCAAGTGTGTGAAGCTATTACAGTCCACTTCGGCCCTGCACCTGTGTAGTATACAATTACCTGTCACTGAGTCCAAAGTAAAGGAACTTGTAGAAGTGTTTCACTTGAGCCCATGGCATCCCTCAGTCAATGCAACGTGCATCGGTGCAGTGAATGGGACCCATGTGGAAATCAGGCAGCCAATCATAGCGTAGTTTTGCGTTCTCATGTGGACAGATTTTTTTTTTTAAACCGTGCTTGTGTGGACGCGATTGTTTTTTTAAAACGGAGGAGGAAATAGGCCTTAATTGCTCTCTGTTCACTTTATGCCTGTCTTGACTACCTTTTTATTTTAATAAACCATGTGTGTATTTGTATACAGTCTTTAGTTCATCTTCATCTTTTTTCTCATGTGACAATATTAATGCTGTGACCGTATCAGTGATGATGGTATATCTTCTCTTTGGGCTGTATTTTGTGGATTTTGTATTCTCTGCTGCCACCTGTTGAACTCTAGTGACAAGAGACGAAACACTCAACGTGTTTTTTGTTCAGCTGTGCAAGAACTTTGTGTCACTGTGTTTGTTTTGCACAGTAATATGTGGCTGAGTCTTCTGCTGTCAGGCCAGACAGTTTCAGATATGCCATATTCTTTGAATTATCTCTAGTGATTTCAGTTCGTCTGTTGAAGGATTCTGCGTAGTCATGGCTGCTGCCATCGCTATAAACGCGTCCAATCCAAACAAGTGGTTTTCCAGCTTGTTGTCTGATCCAGTGCATGCTACAACAGCCAAAGCTGAACCCTGATCCTCTACAGGACAGAGTCAGAGTTTCTCCAGGCTTTTTCAGAACTGTGCTTTCAATGGACTCCATATTTTGACATTGTATACCTAAAAGGAAGATTGAAAAAGACTGATTTCGTTTGAAATATGTATTAAAATTGATAATAGAAATGTCTCATGAGAAAACTCACGGTATATGCTGAAGGAGAGCAGCAGCAAGCTGAGTACATTCTTCATCTTGAAAGTGTGACGCTCCAGATCCGATCAGAAGCACATAAATACTAAACAAACAGACAGGATTTCATTTGCATTGGGAGGGTCACAAGATACAATCATGACTGAAGGGACAAACTATTTAAGAAGACGTGAATGCGAATATGCGTCTTTCTGGAGTATATTAGTTTTAACAGCTTTAAGTGTGAAGGTTTTAAGATTTAAATTTGAGTTTTAAGTTTTAATTTAGTAGTTTTAATTAAACCTAGAATGATTTGAAAGATCATGAAATCATGATTTGAACTGAACGCTGCTTTATTACTCCTACTGATCCACAAAGCAGATACTCTTCTTTTGTACAGAGAACAAGTCGAGAACTGCTTTAAGCTCTTCAGATTTCCAAGATATTGCGGTTGGTCATTAATTGAATAATTGCTTTCCACAAAAGATGACAAGATCTGTGACCACATAAACAGATGAAGAAAACTAGAAAATGCAACATTTAAGACATTTTTGATGATTTTTGTTGTAACATTTAAGACATACAACATGTATGACTTTTTGTTTGTTTGTTTGTGTTTGTTTGTTTGTTTGTTCATTTGTTTGTTTTTAAGTTTTGTTAAGGTCTAAAATTCTCTGTCAGGTGTCTGATGAAAGTATTGGTAAAATGTATTTTTTTTTTAAATATTATTCAAAGATCATTTTTTTTGCTACAGCCTGTAGCTCACAGGATAATTATTTTACCAATACTTTGTAAAAAAACATTTTCATAAAATAATGTTTGAATAAAGTATGCAGTACATTAAATATTCTTACATTACATAAAGGGATAGTTCACCCAAAAATAAAAATTAGCCCATGATTTACTCTCAAGTCATCATACAGGTGTATAAGACATTATTCTTTCAGATGACTACAATTAGTGTTATGTTAAAAAACGTCCTAACTTTCAAGCTTTATAATAGCAGTGAATGTGAAGTTTTGAAGTCCATAAAAGTGCTAGCCTGACAAGCCAGACCCACATCAAGATGTTTGGTCTGGAAACTCACCATTTACAGGGCTCAATCCGAGGAGCGGGATAAACGGTTGTCTTTCAAACTCCCTCTGCACGCGATAGGATAGCGGTACACCAACCAGAGCAACGTGAAGCGGAGCTCGTTGATAGATTAAACATTCGCCGTATCCGGTCAGCAAAAATCCAAACACATCTTCCTTTTTTTAAGAATGACTTCAGTGCCGTTCTTTTTTCTTTTCTCAGAGAAAAGCTTAACTCCAAGTCTTCCAGAGTCGCAGTCAAAGCTTATTCGACAGACCGCCGTTCGCCAGTTTCTGTGTTTACTACAAGCACGCAAACATTGTCATTGTGGCCCCACCCACCGACTCTATACATGATGTGATTGGCCCGGCAAGAGTTTGGTGTTTACAGCTCAAATGGGTATTGAGAGTTGCTAGACGACACTCGCGGCAGATTAGATTTGCTGCCGCTAGGGTGCGTCTAGATTTCTAGGCTATAACAGTGCATCTATCAATCATAAAAGTAATCCATACGGCTAATGTTACACCCCTGAAAAAGGGGAGAAATAATCACAAGAGTGATATGGGTGTTTCCTCACTGAAAACTTTAGTGTTATGAGGAAAAGACCGCGATTTCCCTGGAGAAAAGGGGCTGAAGACAAAAGCAATCGATCACGGGCGCATAGGTTAAGATCACTTTGGCGATCACAGATTAAGACTTTTTACCCTTAAATTTGGCACAACAACATTAAGTAATTAATATAATGTTTAGATATTACTCTTACAAGTTTTACCCTTTGTACATGTCAGATTTTAACTTTTTAACACAAATATGAATTGTACCACTCCTTATTACTTTTATCCTTATTTTTAACTTTAGATATTTTAAGATACTCACATCCTGCTAATTTACTAGAAGCTTTTAGCCCATAGTATTTCCTTTAACCTGTCACACTCTCCCTGACAAAATGAATGTCGTCACGACATTCACCAACATTCATCTTAAACAGTCTCTTATGCACTGGACCTAGAACATCATCTTCTATGAGCCAGTACTTGAGCAGAGGTCAAAGGTCACAGCTCAAATACAGTCAAAGCATTATCCACAGTCCATATTTGTTGACCAGCTGTAAACAGTCCATAAGCAATCTGTGGTGTGACAGGCAGCGGGGCGAGGGACCGCGAGAGCGGGCCGGTGATTAACGTTCACGAGTGCCAGCTGCGTGGCACACCGGTCTCGTCTCGCGGCCATGTGACGGGAGCATATAAGGAGGAGCAGGAGCTGCGGAAGACGAGAGAGGACCAGGCCTGGAATTTTATGTTATGTTTTGTTTATGTGTTTGTGGGCAGTCGTCCGTGAGGGGCTGCCCACGTTTTATTTTGTGTGTGTTTGCGGGCAGTCGTCCGTGAGGGGCTGTCCGCGGTTTTACTTTCGTTTTGTTTATTTATTTTGAGTTAATAAATGTTCGTGAAACGTTCGCCGGTTCCCGCCTCCTTCCTTCCCATGAACGAACATTATTACATTGGTGCCGAAACCCGGGAGGAAGGAGGGACGCGCTGTCGGAGAGCCCTCGCTGCTGAGGGGGATCGCGGTGCTGAGGAGTTCGGGCAGCGCGGATGATGAAAGACCGCGAGGGCTGCCCGAGGCGATGGTGCTGGAGCGAGGAAGGTGGGCCAGAGACCTCGCTGCCGTGCCCCTGGGTCGAGGTGGGGTGGCTGCCATCCGAGAGGGAGCGGAGGAGTCGCCGCGCTTGCCGTGAGCCGGAGCCTGCTGCCATCCGCCTGAGAGGGGAGGAGCAGGGAGCGCGGGGCTCGCTGCCGGGTCCCTCAGAAGGAGGAGTCACCGCCGGCCGCCAGGGGGCGGAGGAGGATCGAGCTGCCCACCAGGCGTCCAGTGCCATCGCACAGCACCGCGAGGAAGAGCCTCTCGGCGGGCGGAGGGCCGAACGGCAGTGTGTCTGGGAACCGGACCAGATTTTTTTTTTTTTTTTTTTTTTTTTTTTTTTAACGTTTCACAACATTTATTAATTCAAAAGAAAGAAACAAAATGAAAGTAAAACCGCGGACAGCCCCTCACGGACGACTGCCCGCAAACACACACAAAATAAAACATAAAATTCCAGGCCTGGTCCTCTCTCGTCTTCCGCAGCTCCTGCTCCTCCTTATATGCTCCCGTCACATGGCCGCGAGATGAGACCGGTGTGCCACGCAGCTGGCACTCGTGAACGTTAATCACCGGCCCGCTCTCGCGGTCCCTCGCCCCGCTGCCTGTCACACCACACAATCTTTAATCAACAGTCCATATTTGTTGATCAGCTGTAAACAGTCCATAAGCAATCTTTAATCAACAGTCCATATTTGTTGACCAGCTTTAAACAGTCCATCAGGCTCAGTGATCTGTATGCATAGTCTGCAAATTGTCTCTTGCAACAGTCTGTGAAATCAGCCAAACCTGTCATTTCTATAGCGTTATTCTTGCTGAAGTCCATACATGCAGGGTGGCTGAAGGTAATATTGGTGTGGTGATGGCAACCACGGAATCAGTCCTGGTGCAGGGTAGACAGAGAACAATTGCGGTTGTGGCTGGATACTGTACAAGGAAGGGCTACCAAGCTGATCATAGGTGATATGTCTTGGAGGGTGTCTTACCCTTTGTGGCCGCTGGTAGGCTGGGTCCTCAGGTTCATCAACAGTCGTTAATGAACAAAAGCCCTTGGTGGAAGATCATCAGGCAGATTTTCATCAGGCAAGTTCATCTCTTCAGCAGGTAGGTCTTTAATGGTTGTTGTCTCATCCAACTGCTTCTCAACAGGGAGCTGTGCTGGTAGCATATTAGGAACGGGCACTACAACTGTCTCTTTCCGTGGTGGAGGCCTGTATGCTGACTCTCTCGCTGGTTCGGTGTAGGTGGGGACCGGTAGCAGCTCATGATGAAGGTCATACTCATCCCCGCTGTCTTCATCAGAGTCGAGAGACTGTGATGCAGGCTGATGTTTCCTTTTGTTCTTACTTTTATCTTTGTCATTTCTGGTTGTGCCTCAAAAGGTAAGTGGTCACAGGACATGAGCATTTTCCTGTGCAGAGCGTCCTCTAACCTTTTCTGGTCTCACTTCATAAATCGGCAGGTCTGAACTCATTTGTCTCATTACTGTGTGAATGATATCTTCTCAATAGTTTCCATGTCTCCAAATAGTCTCGCTGGTTACTGGGACCTGCCTCTGTGCACAATCCAAATAGCATATCAACTGGAAGCCGGGTGATCTCCCAAACAGAAGATTAAATGGTGAATAGCCTGTCACTTCGCAACGGTGCAGCTATATGCATAAACTAGTTTGTGCAGAGACTCTTTCCAATTTGACTTCTGTGTCTCAGTTAGTGTCTTTAACATTTGCAACAAAGTTCTGTTCATACTGTTAGGGGTTACAGTTTTGACCCATAGACCAGATATGCGAAATGAAGACCAGGAGTCAGGATGTTCAATCATCGGAGAGAATTTTACTGAAGAATAGTTTGCAGTTTCATCAGTAGAGTCAGCTTCAGAGTCTCTCTGGGCGGTGTCAGGCCAGACTCTACTCTACACAAAATTACCACACCAGTTATACCAATTTCAAGGGCATGATTTACATCATTACAAACACGTGGAATATTACTGATTGGCATAAAGTCTAAACAATGTGTCACACGAGAATAGATAGGAGATGTTGTTGTTGTTGTTAATCAGGATGTATACATCAGACAATCCCAAGATTGGGGTAGTGTTGACTTCAGGGGAGTCCTAGAAAGACGCCAAGAGGTCTAGGGTGTGAGAAAAGCGGTCCAATCCATTCCATAGACCTGCACAGAACATGTAACACACACACACACAAGACTCTAGGGCACATCTCTCCTCCAAGGTTAGTGCAGCAGTGAGCTTATCAACAGGACAAGATATCAACACCACATGACAAACAATCTCCAGAAAGAAAAGTATGACTAATATCATCTACCTCATTATATAAAGAAATATAAAGAAATATAAAGACAAAAATGTACTTCTATCAATGGGACAAATCACACTATATAAATGGGAAGAAATCAAAATTGGGAGACTCAAATCCTCCCACCCCTTCCTGTCCTGGGGTTACTAACAACAGGCAGGATTCACCTCTTGGAAGTTCTAACTTTCTCTCCAAGGCCCTGTTGGTCAGGACCCAGAGATAGAGGTCAGGCTATCTATGTCAGGGCACATAGATAGGGGTCAGACTGTCTTTGTCAGACCGTCTCTGGAAAGCAAATTAGACACCATACAGCAGACATAGATTCAAAATCATATTAAATAATAGTTAAATGTATTAATGATCAAATAAAATTGATTGTCAATAATTCATTATTTTGAAAGGATAATAACTGATTATGAAATTCATGAGGTTATTAAAAATCATTCAAAAGGATAAGATGCATATGATGAAGATGCATATGATGAAGAGACAAGGGTGTCGGCCCACTCCCCCCTTCAAAACGTTCTACTTGACCGTTACCCATTGGGTGATAGGGTGTTGTTCTGGACCCTGCCATGCCACTGAGTTTCTTTAACTGATGGAACAACTGATTTTCAAACTTTGATTCTTTCCCTTTGTACTGCTCTGGTAGAACTAACTGTTTGTGGGCTGTACTGATTCTGTACAGAATGCCATCACTGTCTATTGTCAATTTGTCCCATTCTCGAAATAGACATTTTGTCTTTGGACAAAACCGCAGATTCTGGCGGTTTGGAACCAGACAATTTGAAATCGAGCACAGGACGGATGATGGGATCAGCTTTTTGTGCTTCTCTTATCTCATCTTTTGGAATTGAGCTAATTGATGCAATGGTTGTCTCACCTTCAACTGATACCGATATAGATTCAGCTGAGAGGGACCACGTAGCAACAGACTCTTTCTGTACCTCAACTGCTTGTATCGTGGTGGTAATAACGTCTGGTGGAAGCTCTTCAGAACATTCTCTCATCAGTGACTCTACATCCAGTGGCATCCTTGACAAAGCATCGGCATCACTGTTCTCTCTGCCCGGCCTGTACTTGATTGTAAAGTGAAAATCAGCTAATTCTGCGACCCACCTGGAAGTGGTTGTGTTCAGTTTTGCAATAGACAGTATGTAGCTATCGCTATACACAGTAAATGTCAGTGCATAGTATAAATAATCACGGAACTTACCAGTGATTGCCCATTTTAGAGCTAAAAATTCCAGCTTACCAGAGTGATAGTGATAGTTCTTCTTTTTCAAAGACTTGGGCAGGCAACACAGTCAGAATGGTTTGTACTGCACTGATTATTGTGAGTCCTAGCAGGGCAATGTCGTGGTCAGAGGGGTTAGAGACATCAAGCATAATGACTGGACAAACACCTTTCCTGACTCTGACTAATGTGTCAAAGAACTCAAGTCCATCTGGCCACTGAGGGTTCAGGTCTGGCTGATAAAGCATTGTCGTGTCCTCTTTGAAAGGCTGGGAAGCTACACGGCACTCAATCTACTACTGTGTTTTGGTACAGCAGCCTTTATTTCCTTTATTTTCACTGTCTGTTCTGTGCTAACAGCCTGTATAAAAGCGCTCACCTTGTTTCTTTTAAGGCTTGGAAAAGCTTTTCTCACTGTACCATTTAGTCTTTCGGTCCTTGCCAGGATGTGCTCGATAACATTGAATCATATGATGGGATGAGATAGGTGACAACCTTTCATTACCAGCACTGGGATGATCAGTTCTTTTGTTTGGTCAGTTTCAGAGGCTAGCCGAAAAGTTGTCTTAATCCACCCCAGGTACGGCATTTCAGTCCCATTTGCTGCAGTCAATCTTAGATCATCAGGTGAGTCCAGGATCTCTGAAACATCCCTCTGTTTTGGAACAATACAGTGTCTCTTTACATGATGAACATTGTTTCAGGTTCTCAAGTGAATCTTCTCTTCATCACAATTTGCACATTTCTGGGACTTTTCGATAGCTATGGTTAACACTCGTCCCTCAGTTACCCTTAAATTTGGCACAACAACATGAAGTAATTGATATAATGTTTAGATATTACTCTTACAAGATTTACCCTTTGTACATGTCAGATTTTAACTTTTTAACATAAATATGAATTGTACCACTCCTTATTACCTTTCCCTATTTTTAACTTTAGATATTTTAAGATACTCACATCCTGCTAATTTACTAGAACCTTTTAGCCCATAGCATTTCCTTTAACCTGTCACAGCTACATGGGGTTAATAAAGGCCTTCTGAAGCAAAGCCTTGCGTTTGTGTGAGAAAAATATCCATATTTAAAACTTTATCAAATAAATTATCTCCGGCAGACAGCCGTATGCATCGATTCATCGATTGAAATTCCTCAGCACATCTTGTTCTTATGCAAACGTTGATCACATTTGGAATAAAAAATAAAGTAAAAGATAATGCAGCCAAGGCCAAACTTTAAGAAAGAAATTACTAATTAATTGCTTAGCTGTCTTCAGGCAGTCTGTTATTTCACCTCGAATCAGAATAGTTCTTTCTTTTGTCACTTCACATTTATCACATCTGTTCCCTGGGAAGATTATTTCACCTCTCGTGTCTTCAGGTTCAAGTCATTAGTTCCGTCATAATTTTCTGAGCTGGGCCATTACAGCCCCATATGTGCGTGTGGTCCCGCAACCAGGAAGTCATCGAGGTACTTCCCTAAAGTGCATGGCTTCCCTACAGAAGGCCTTTATTAATCCCCAGAGCTGTATGGATTAATTTTGTGATGGGCAAATGCACTTTTATGGACTTCACATTCACTGCCATTATAAAGCTTGGAAGTGCCAGGACATTTTTTATATAACTTCAGTGAGTGTGTATCTTGCACAGTAATAACCAGCAGTGTCTTTAAGGTCCCGTTCTTCGCGTGTTTTCGAAGCTTTGATTATGTTTAGTGTGCAATATAACATAAGTTCATGTTTCGTGTGTAAAAAAACAGTATTTTTCACACAATTGACTTATCTGTACGGCTCTGTTTCCTCTGTCCTAAAAACGGCCTGATGATTTCCTTGTTCTATGAAGTCCCTCCTTCAGAAACACGTAACGAGTTCTGATTGGGCCAGCGCTTCCCGTGTTGTGATTGGACAGCAGCTTAGCGCACTTTGCCCGGAAAGGTCCCGCCGCTTACCATAACAGGGAGATGCAATATTTTGCGTGTTCTTATGGGCGGAGGGTTAGTGATGTCATTCCTGCCAGGAAGTGCAGGGGTGTAGTCCAAACTGGCCGTTCGCTGTAGGCTTTGAAAGGGAACCTCTGTTAAATAAAATATCTCGCTTGGCATTGAACTTTGAGCTTTACTACACTAACTAAAGTTTGAAAGATTTAATCGCGAAGAACGGGACCTTTAAAGGGATAGTTCACCTAAAACTGAAAATAAGCCTATGATTTACTCACCCTCAAGTCATAGGTGTATATAACATCTTTCTTCCAGAAGAAGAATATCATATGCATCTAGAGCCGTTATTTGAGGGACAGGTGCATTTTTATGGACTTCAAAAACAGAGAAACAATCCCTGCCATTATAAAGCTTGGATTAGCCGGGACATTTTTTATATAACTCAACTTTTATTCGTCTGAAAGAAGATCATGCCTCAGATGACTTTTTGGGTGAACTAACTCTTTAAGTTTGGAAATTCTTTCCCTGTAGAAACACTGTGTTTTTGGACGTGTCCTGTGTGATTTTGTTTTTTACTGAGTCTGCAGTGCCAGTGCTACCATCATGGCAAAGATATCCCAGCCATTCCAGTGCTTTTCCAGTGGTTTGGCGTATCCAGTTTATGCAGTATCTTGATTCTGAAATCCTGCAGGAGATGGAAAATGATTCTTGAGGTTTCACAACCAAAGATGGAGGTTGAGTGAGCTCAACACAGTAAACACCACCTGAAAAAAACAACAATGGAACAATGTGTTATTAATTATGACTCAAAACTTCTGTTGACAGTTATGAAGATTATTTCATTCCCTTAGTGGAAATAAACCATCAGTGAAGCTCACAGGATGCAGCTGCGACCAGCAGGAGTAGAGCTGATGAGAAGATCATGATTTGAAGTGAACGCTGCTTTATAACTCCTACTGATCCACAAAGCAGATACTCTTCTTTTGTACAGAGAGCAAGTTGAGAATTTGCATAAAGCTCTTCAGATGTCCAAGATATTGCAGCTGGTCACTAATTTGGCAGATAATAATTGATTACAAAAGATGACAAGATCTGTGACCACATAAACAGATGAAGAAAACGTCTCGGTTACGTATGTAACCCTAGTTCCCTGAGGGAACGAGACGCTGCGTCGAAACGCTGTGAGAACGCCTCTGCGTTAATGCGTCGTGAAGCGCCTGTAGAACCATTCCATCGGAAAAAAGATCGATCGTCGCCGACGTGATGACGTCGCCGACGTGATGACGTCATCAACCGGAGACTATAAAAGGTCCGCGAACACAAACAGGAACTAGCTTCTGATAAAGCCTGAAGTAAGTGATCACGGACACGCCGGGAGTATGGCAGAGCGACGCAGCGTCTCGTTCCCTCAGGGAACTAGGGTTACATACGTAACCGAGACGTTCCCTTTCGGGGAACTCGAGCTGCGTCGAAACGCTGTGAGAACGCTTATACCCACATCGCCATAGGACCAAGTGTCTCGTATGTGTGAAGCCGAAGCGCACACGGTTACGAGAGTACCTGTGCCCCAACTGTAGATGCCAGGTCTAGTTCATAGAACCTGACGAAAGTTAAAGGAGACGACCATCCGGCCGCGTTTACAAATATCGTGGAGGGACGCCCCCGACAAGAGTGCTTAAGAAGCAGCCATACCCCTGGTTGAATGCGTCCGGACAGCCAGTGGAGACTGCTGCCCGGCCGCCTCATAAGCAAGTGAGATGGCCTCGACCACTCACTTGCTCATCCTCTGCTTAGATACTGGGGCCCCTTCTTAGGGGGCCCGAAACAGACAAACAGCTGATCAGTTTTCCTCCACAGCTTTTTGGCAGCTCTGTGGACATAGTATCTAGTGCTCTAACAGGGCACAGCAGATTAATCTTCCTGGTCTGACGTCGTGAAAGGAGGAGGACAGAATGCTTAAAGAGTAATGGGGCCCCGTGGGCTCGAGGAACCTTGGGGACATAACCCGGCCTGGGATGAGAAAACCCCGGCACAAACTCTAGACATGAGTGCATAACAGGCCTCAACCTTAAAGTGCCACGGAGGAAACGTGTAATCAGAGGGTGTCTTCCCAAGACACTCCACCCAAAGGGACGTGGACGGCACCCAAGGCCGCCACGTACGCCTCTATTGTGGAGGGGGTCAACCCTGCCGAGAACCTTGCCTGCAGAAACTCCAGCACTGTACCAACCGGGCAGTTAACTGGGTCCCACTGGCGTTCTCTGCACCATGCTGAGAAAAGTTTCCCTTTCAGAGCGTACAGTTTCCTCGTGGACGGAGCTCTGGAGTGAAGGATGGTCTCTACGACCTCGGCCGAGAGACCTTCCTCTATGAGCCTAGCCCCCTCAGAGGCCAGGCCCACAGTTACCACATCTCTGGGCGTGGGTGCAGGAATCTCCCGCCCGCCTGAGAGAGTAGATCCCTCCTGGTCGGAATCTCCATCGGAGAGCCTTCCAGAAAAGATATCAGGTCCGAAAACCATACTCGGGTCGGCCAGTACGGAGCCACTAGGAGTACCTGGGCCCCGTCCCGGCGTACCCTCTCCAGAACTCCTGGAAGCAAGACAATCGGGGGGAAGGCGTACAGAGGTAGCCTCGGCCACCCCTGTACCATGGCATCCAACCCCAGGGGCTGGATGGGTCAGAGAAACCACTGCGGGCAGTGCAGAACTCTCCGCCGAAGCAAATAGCTCCCATATACCTTCCATAGGAGCTCCACCACTTCTGGGTGGAGTCTCCATTCCCCGGGCCTCGGCCCCTGCCTCGACAGGCTGTCTGCTTCCTGATTCAGGACCCCCGGGATATATACTGCTCTGACTGACAGCAATTTCCCTTGGGCCCACAGGAGGATCCGATGTGCCAATTGTCCACCGGACGGGACCTCAGACCCCCCTGGTGATTTATATAGACGACCACCGATGTGTTGTCTGCACATGGTGGCCCCTTGAGGTCGGGCAGGAACTGTTTCAATGCAAGAAACACTGCGAGCATCTCTAGCCGATTTACGTGCCAGTGCCGCTGATGTTCCTGCCATAGACCCTGGGATGAGCGACCACTCATGGTCGCCCCCCCAGCCCGTGAGAGAGGCATCTGTCGTTAGCGTTACGCGACGAACATGAGCCCCCAACACGGGACCTTGAGCGGGTTTTTCCACATGACCAGAGCACGTAGGCATCGCCGCGTGACTTTGATCGTGCGGAGCGGATTTCCCCTCGGGGAGAACCCTTTTGTTTTGAGCCACCACTGCAGTGGCCTCATGTACAGTAGGCCAAAAGATATCACGTTGGACGCTGCTGCCATGAGACCTAACAGTTTCTGGAACCGTTTCACAGTGACGGCTCGGCCTAGCTTCTGTTCTTTGGCGGCTGCCAGGATCGATGCTATGCGTGTTGGCGATAATTGCGCCCGCATAATTACCGAGTCCCAGTTCACACCTAAAAAAGTGGTTCTCTGAGCCGGAGAAAGCACACTCTTCTTGGCGTTCAGCCTCCACCCCAGTTTCGACATATGGGCGAGAACAGCATCTCGATGCTGAACCGCCATCTGCTCTGTATTCGCTAGAATCAGCCAGTCGTCGATATAGTTCAGTATGCGGATGCCCTGTAGACGCAGCGGCGCCAGAGCTGCATCCACACACTTGGTGAACGTGCGGGGTGACAGTGCTAGACCGAAGGGAAGTACACGATATTGGTATGCCTCTCCCCCGAAGGCAAACCTCAGGAACTTCCTGTGATGTGGAAGGATGGAGACATGAAAATACGCATCTTTGAGGTCTATGGTAACAAACCATTCCTCCGATTTGACCTGCGCTACAATCTGTCTGAGTGTAAGCATCTTGAATTTGAGCTTGGCCACCGAGCGATTCAATAGCCGCAGATCTAATATCGGGCGTAAGCCCCCATCCTTCTTCGGCACGATGAAGTAACGGCTATAAAAGCCAGACTCCCTGCTGGGAGGGGGAACCCTCACTATAGCCCCTTTTTGCAGGAGTGTCTCTACTTCCTGTGCCATTACCAGAGCCTGCTCCGGGCCCACCTCTGTAGGTAGGACACCGCAGAAAGGAGGTGGCCGACTTCTGAACTGAATGGCGTACCCCTTTTCTATTATCTGCAGGACCCACTGAGATATATTCGATAGACGTTTCCACTCGTCTAGAAAATCTACTAAGGGAACCAGCCTCTCGAGGCTGGCCTCTGGTGTATTTTGAGCAACAAGCACAGTGCCCTGAAGCGGCGGACCGGCAGGGAACGACTGACTTGACTGCTCGGGAGCCCCCCGAAGGGGGAGCGGACCACCCTCGAGTGGCCCGCGGGGACCGTCTGCGCCCCGGCATTGCGGCGGGGTTGGCAGCGCGGCCCCCAGAGGGCGCTGCAGGACAACGGGTACCGTAGGCAGAGGTAAACACCGTTTCCCTTCGGAGGGGACTACCCTCAGCGTCCTTTTGTTTCCCCTGCCCTCCGAGGAGGGGGCGGACCACCCTCAGGTGGCCCGCGGAGACCCTCTGCGCCCCGACATTGCGGCGGGGTTGGCAGCGCGGCCCCTTGAGGGTACCGAAGGAAGACGGGTACCGTATGCTGAGGTAAGCACCGTCTTCCCACGGAGGGGAAACTAAGGGAACCAGCCTCTCGAGGCTGGCCTCTGGTGTAATTCGAGCAGCGAGTGCAGTGCCCTGAAACGGCGAACCGGCAGGGAACACCTGACCTGACTGCTCGCATGCCCTCCGAGGAGGGGGCGGACCACCCTCAGGTGGCCCGCGGAGACCCTCTGCGCCCTGACATTGCGGCGGGGTTAGCAGCGCGGCCCCCTGTGGGCACCGAAGGAAGACGGGTACCGTGTGCTGAGGTAAGCACCGATTTCCTTCGGAGGGGAAATGCCAGGGACGATGCAGCTGAAGGCGAGAGATAGCTCGCAAGCGTCTCTTCGATCTTCGGCATCGCCCCATAACCATAGTGTCTCAGCCCAAATATATTACTATATGCAGATGTATGTGGGCTGAACACTCTATATGATACCGCTTGTTTCCTCCATGACCTAGACACCTCGGTGTGCAGGTCAGGGAAGAATGGCAGGACGTTGATGCTTTGCACGAGAGGGCAGGAATCGCTCATCTAATTTCGTTCTCTCTGATTTCGATGGGATTCAGATATTTCAGCCAGCCAGTCATTTCTTATTTTTATATTTAACCTGGCCACAGCTCTCGTGAGAACCTCAACTCACTAGCGGGTGACTGAAGTGGCGAGTCTTCAGTCGCGATGCTCTCAACGTCCACCTCCTCAGAGCTGGATAGTTGGAGCACCGGTGCCCCGCCCAGGGAGGAAGAGACCGCAGAGCGGGCTTCCAAACCCCGAGACGAGACACTGGACGATACAGGTGAGGGCTGAGATAAGGCTGGGCCCGTCTCAAACCCCTCTGTAAAGTCCACTTTTTTTTTTTTTTCTTCTCATGGGACTGAAGTGGCGAATCTTCAGTCGCGATGCTCTCAACGTCCACCTCCTCGGAGCTGGATAGTTGGAGCACCGGCGGCTCTCTCGGGAGGGAAGAAACCGCAATGCGTGCTTCCAAGCCCCGAGAAGAACCGCTGGATGGAGCAGGTGAGGGCAGAGATAAGGCAGTGCCCGTCTCAAACCCCTCTGCAACATCCCATTGTGAACCCCACGACTGCAGCCTCCGCTCTGCCTCGGCAGCAGCGGGACCAGAGCCGCGGGGAACACGAGCCGAGGCACCCTCCTCGAAGAGTGCCCGGCGGGAGCGCAGCGTTCTCAGTGGCATACGCTCACAGTGCCACAAGCAGCCCCCTCGAGGGCTGCCTGGGCATGCTGCGCTCCCAAGCATGCAACACAGAGAAGATGTGTGTCCCTGCCCGAGATGTAGCGTGGGCAGGGAGGAACACACTTTCTGAAATTGCTGCTTTCACTCGCCATTTCTATCTATTTTATTTTCTCTTTTTTCTGTTAATATATGAAATATTTAACAAAAGGGTGGAAAATCTCTGATAATAGACAGACAAAAACACCAAATAGACAGACAGGTTCACACAGATCGCTTACTGAAGGCACAGAAGCTAGTTCCTGTTTGTGTTCGCGGACCTTTTATAGTCTCCGGTTGATGACGTCATCACGTCGGCGACGTCATCACGTCGGCGACGATCGATCTTTTTTCCGATGGAATGGTTCTACAGGCGCTTCACGACGCATTAACGCAGAGGCGTTCTCACAGCGTTTCGACGCAGCTCGAGTTCCCCGAAAGGGAACTGGAAAGATGCAACATTGTAGAATAATTTTGTATTCTATGACTATTTGTTTGTTTGCTTTAAAGTTTTGTTAAGATCTAAACGTGTGTGTCTGTCAGGTGTCTGAAGAAAGTAAATCTAGTTTAAAAATATTAATCAAAAATCATTTTTAGCTACATTATGTAGCCTACAGGAATATAAAATAAAATAATGTTTGAATAATGTATGAAGTTATATATTCTTACATTACTAAATACAAATCCCATACAGTAGCTTAAGCACAAAATATATTTTTGTGTTTGTAAAATAAATAAGTTTGTATTTGTTTCTGGGGTTTTTTTGTTTTTGTTTTTTTACTTTGGTCTTTTTTATATATATTTTTTCAATTTCAAATATACTGTATATTTGTTTTTATTTCATATATATTTGTCAGCTTTGATCAATGCAATAGGTGATTTTTGATGATTTTTGTTGTAACATTTAAGACATACAACATGTATGACTTTTTGTTTGTTTGTTTGTGTTTGTTTGTTTGTTTGTTCATTTGTTTGTTTTTAAGTTTTGTTAAGGTCTAAAATTCTCTGTCAGGTGTCTGATGAAAGTATTGGTAAAATGTATTTTTTTTTTAAATATTATTCAAAGATCATTTTTTTTGCTACAGCCTGTAGCTCACAGGATAATTATTTTACCAATACTTTGTAAAAAAACATTTTCATAAAATAATGTTTGAATAAAGTATGCAGTACATTAAATATTCTTACATTACATAAAGGGATAGTTCACCCAAAAATAAAAATTAGCCCATGATTTACTCTCAAGTCATCATACAGGTGTATAAGACATTATTCTTTCAGATGACTACAATTAGTGTTATGTTAAAAAACGTCCTAACTTTCAAGCTTTATAATAGCAGTGAATGTGAAGTTTTGAAGTCCATAAAAGTGCTAGCCTGACAAGCCAGACCCACATCAAGATGTTTGGTCTGGAAACTCACCATTTACAGGGCTCAATCCGAGGAGCGGGATAAACGGTTGTCTTTCAAACTCCCTCTGCACGCGATAGGATAGCGGTACACCAACCAGAGCAACGTGAAGCGGAGCTCGTTGATAGATTAAACATTCGCCGTATCCGGTCAGCAAAAATCCAAACACATCTTCCTTTTTTTAAGAATGACTTCAGTGCCGTTCTTTTTTCTTTTCTCAGAGAAAAGCTTAACTCCAAGTCTTCCAGAGTCGCAGTCAAAGCTTATTCGACAGACCGCCGTTCGCCAGTTTCTGTGTTTACTACAAGCACGCAAACATTGTCATTGTGGCCCCACCCACCGACTCTATACATGATGTGATTGGCCCGGCAAGAGTTTGGTGTTTACAGCTCAAATGGGTATTGAGAGTTGCTAGACGACACTCGCGGCAGATTAGATTTGCTGCCGCTAGGGTGCGTCTAGATTTCTAGGCTATAACAGTGCATCTATCAATCATAAAAGTAATCCATACGGCTAATGTTACACCCCTGAAAAAGGGGAGAAATAATCACAAGAGTGATATGGGTGTTTCCTCACTGAAAACTTTAGTGTTATGAGGAAAAGACCGCGATTTCCCTGGAGAAAAGGGGCTGAAGACAAAAGCAATCGATCACGGGCGCATAGGTTAAGATCACTTTGGCGATCACAGATTAAGACTTTTTACCCTTAAATTTGGCACAACAACATTAAGTAATTAATATAATGTTTAGATATTACTCTTACAAGTTTTACCCTTTGTACATGTCAGATTTTAACTTTTTAACACAAATATGAATTGTACCACTCCTTATTACTTTTATCCTTATTTTTAACTTTAGATATTTTAAGATACTCACATCCTGCTAATTTACTAGAAGCTTTTAGCCCATAGTATTTCCTTTAACCTGTCACACTCTCCCTGACAAAATGAATGTCGTCACGACATTCACCAACATTCATCTTAAACAGTCTCTTATGCACTGGACCTAGAACATCATCTTCTATGAGCCAGTACTTGAGCAGAGGTCAAAGGTCACAGCTCAAATACAGTCAAAGCATTATCCACAGTCCATATTTGTTGACCAGCTGTAAACAGTCCATAAGCAATCTGTGGTGTGACAGGCAGCGGGGCGAGGGACCGCGAGAGCGGGCCGGTGATTAACGTTCACGAGTGCCAGCTGCGTGGCACACCGGTCTCGTCTCGCGGCCATGTGACGGGAGCATATAAGGAGGAGCAGGAGCTGCGGAAGACGAGAGAGGACCAGGCCTGGAATTTTATGTTATGTTTTGTTTATGTGTTTGTGGGCAGTCGTCCGTGAGGGGCTGCCCACGTTTTATTTTGTGTGTGTTTGCGGGCAGTCGTCCGTGAGGGGCTGTCCGCGGTTTTACTTTCGTTTTGTTTATTTATTTTGAGTTAATAAATGTTCGTGAAACGTTCGCCGGTTCCCGCCTCCTTCCTTCCCATGAACGAACATTATTACATTGGTGCCGAAACCCGGGAGGAAGGAGGGACGCGCTGTCGGAGAGCCCTCGCTGCTGAGGGGGATCGCGGTGCTGAGGAGTTCGGGCAGCGCGGATGATGAAAGACCGCGAGGGCTGCCCGAGGCGATGGTGCTGGAGCGAGGAAGGTGGGCCAGAGACCTCGCTGCCGTGCCCCTGGGTCGAGGTGGGGTGGCTGCCGTCCGAGAGGGAGCGGAGGAGTCGCCGCGCTTGCCGTGAGCCGGAGCCTGCTGCCATCCGCCTGAGAGGGGAGGAGCAGGGAGCGCGGGGCTCGCTGCCGGGTCCCTCAGAAGGAGGAGTCACCGCCGGCCGCCAGGGGGCAGAGGAGGATCGAGCTGCCCACCAGGCGTCCAGTGCCATCGCACAGCACCGCGAGGAAGAGCCTCTCGGCGGGCGGAGGGCCGAACGGCAGTGTGTCTGGGAACCGGACCAGATTTTTTTTTTTTTTTTTTTTTTTTTTTTTTAACGTTTCACAACATTTATTAATTCAAAAGAAAGAAACAAAATGAAAGTAAAACCGCGGACAGCCCCTCACGGACGACTGCCCGCAAACACACACAAAATAAAACATAAAATTCCAGGCCTGGTCCTCTCTCGTCTTCCGCAGCTCCTGCTCCTCCTTATATGCTCCCGTCACATGGCCGCGAGATGAGACCGGTGTGCCACGCAGCTGGCACTCGTGAACGTTAATCACCGGCCCGCTCTCGCGGTCCCTCGCCCCGCTGCCTGTCACACCACACAATCTTTAATCAACAGTCCATATTTGTTGATCAGCTGTAAACAGTCCATAAGCAATCTTTAATCAACAGTCCATATTTGTTGACCAGCTTTAAACAGTCCATCAGGCTCAGTGATCTGTATGCATAGTCTGCAAATTGTCTCTTGCAACAGTCTGTGAAATCAGCCAAACCTGTCATTTCTATAGCGTTATTCTTGCTGAAGTCCATACATGCAGGGTGGCTGAAGGTAATATTGGTGTGGTGATGGCAACCACGGAATCAGTCCTGGTGCAGGGTAGACAGAGAACAATTGCGGTTGTGGCTGGATACTGTACAAGGAAGGGCTACCAAGCTGATCATAGGTGATATGTCTTGGAGGGTGTCTTACCCTTTGTGGCCGCTGGTAGGCTGGGTCCTCAGGTTCATCAACAGTCGTTAATGAACAAAAGCCCTTGGTGGAAGATCATCAGGCAGATTTTCATCAGGCAAGTTCATCTCTTCAGCAGGTAGGTCTTTAATGGTTGTTGTCTCATCCAACTGCTTCTCAACAGGGAGCTGTGCTGGTAGCATATTAGGAACGGGCACTACAACTGTCTCTTTCCGTGGTGGAGGCCTGTATGCTGACTCTCTCGCTGGTTCGGTGTAGGTGGGGACCGGTAGCAGCTCATGATGAAGGTCATACTCATCCCCGCTGTCTTCATCAGAGTCGAGAGACTGTGATGCAGGCTGATGTTTCCTTTTGTTCTTACTTTTATCTTTGTCATTTCTGGTTGTGCCTCAAAAGGTAAGTGGTCACAGGACATGAGCATTTTCCTGTGCAGAGCGTCCTCTAACCTTTTCTGGTCTCACTTCATAAATCGGCAGGTCTGAACTCATTTGTCTCATTACTGTGTGAATGATATCTTCTCAATAGTTTCCATGTCTCCAAATAGTCTCGCTGGTTACTGGGACCTGCCTCTGTGCACAATCCAAATAGCATATCAACTGGAAGCCGGGTGATCTCCCAAACAGAAGATTAAATGGTGAATAGCCTGTCACTTCGCAACGGTGCAGCTATATGCATAAACTAGTTTGTGCAGAGACTCTTTCCAATTTGACTTCTGTGTCTCAGTTAGTGTCTTTAACATTTGCAACAAAGTTCTGTTCATACTGTTAGGGGTTACAGTTTTGACCCATAGACCAGATATGCGAAATGAAGACCAGGAGTCAGGATGTTCAATCATCGGAGAGAATTTTACTGAAGAATAGTTTGCAGTTTCATCAGTAGAGTCAGCTTCAGAGTCTCTCTGGGCGGTGTCAGGCCAGACTCTACTCTACACAAAATTACCACACCAGTTATACCAATTTCAAGGGCATGATTTACATCATTACAAACACGTGGAATATTACTGATTGGCATAAAGTCTAAACAATGTGTCACACGAGAATAGATAGGAGATGTTGTTGTTGTTGTTAATCAGGATGTATACATCAGACAATCCCAAGATTGGGGTAGTGTTGACTTCAGGGGAGTCCTAGAAAGACGCCAAGAGGTCTAGGGTGTGAGAAAAGCGGTCCAATCCATTCCATAGACCTGCACAGAACATGTAACACACACACACACAAGACTCTAGGGCACATCTCTCCTCCAAGGTTAGTGCAGCAGTGAGCTTATCAACAGGACAAGATATCAACACCACATGACAAACAATCTCCAGAAAGAAAAGTATGACTAATATCATCTACCTCATTATATAAAGAAATATAAAGAAATATAAAGACAAAAATGTACTTCTATCAATGGGACAAATCACACTATATAAATGGGAAGAAATCAAAATTGGGAGACTCAAATCCTCCCACCCCTTCCTGTCCTGGGGTTACTAACAACAGGCAGGATTCACCTCTTGGAAGTTCTAACTTTCTCTCCAAGGCCCTGTTGGTCAGGACCCAGAGATAGAGGTCAGGCTATCTATGTCAGGGCACATAGATAGGGGTCAGACTGTCTTTGTCAGACCGTCTCTGGAAAGCAAATTAGACACCATACAGCAGACATAGATTCAAAATCATATTAAATAATAGTTAAATGTATTAATGATCAAATAAAATTGATTGTCAATAATTCATTATTTTGAAAGGATAATAACTGATTATGAAATTCATGAGGTTATTAAAAATCATTCAAAAGGATAAGATGCATATGATGAAGATGCATATGATGAAGAGACAAGGGTGTCGGCCCACTCCCCCCTTCAAAACGTTCTACTTGACCGTTACCCATTGGGTGATAGGGTGTTGTTCTGGACCCTGCCATGCCACTGAGTTTCTTTAACTGATGGAACAACTGATTTTCAAACTTTGATTCTTTCCCTTTGTACTGCTCTGGTAGAACTAACTGTTTGTGGGCTGTACTGATTCTGTACAGAATGCCATCACTGTCTATTGTCAATTTGTCCCATTCTCGAAATAGACATTTTGTCTTTGGACAAAACCGCAGATTCTGGCGGTTTGGAACCAGACAATTTGAAATCGAGCACAGGACGGATGATGGGATCAGCTTTTTGTGCTTCTCTTATCTCATCTTTTGGAATTGAGCTAATTGATGCAATGGTTGTCTCACCTTCAACTGATACCGATATAGATTCAGCTGAGAGGGACCACGTAGCAACAGACTCTTTCTGTACCTCAACTGCTTGTATCGTGGTGGTAATAACGTCTGGTGGAAGCTCTTCAGAACATTCTCTCATCAGTGACTCTACATCCAGTGGCATCCTTGACAAAGCATCGGCATCACTGTTCTCTCTGCCCGGCCTGTACTTGATTGTAAAGTGAAAATCAGCTAATTCTGCGACCCACCTGGAAGTGGTTGTGTTCAGTTTTGCAATAGACAGTATGTAGCTATCGCTATACACAGTAAATGTCAGTGCATAGTATAAATAATCACGGAACTTACCAGTGATTGCCCATTTTAGAGCTAAAAATTCCAGCTTACCAGAGTGATAGTGATAGTTCTTCTTTTTCAAAGACTTGGGCAGGCAACACAGTCAGAATGGTTTGTACTGCACTGATTATTGTGAGTCCTAGCAGGGCAATGTCGTGGTCAGAGGGGTTAGAGACATCAAGCATAATGACTGGACAAACACCTTTCCTGACTCTGACTAATGTGTCAAAGAACTCAAGTCCATCTGGCCACTGAGGGTTCAGGTCTGGCTGATAAAGCATTGTCGTGTCCTCTTTGAAAGGCTGGGAAGCTACACGGCACTCAATCTACTACTGTGTTTTGGTACAGCAGCCTTTATTTCCTTTATTTTCACTGTCTGTTCTGTGCTAACAGCCTGTATAAAAGCGCTCACCTTGTTTCTTTTAAGGCTTGGAAAAGCTTTTCTCACTGTACCATTTAGTCTTTCGGTCCTTGCCAGGATGTGCTCGATAACATTGAATCATATGATGGGATGAGATAGGTGACAACCTTTCATTACCAGCACTGGGATGATCAGTTCTTTTGTTTGGTCAGTTTCAGAGGCTAGCCGAAAAGTTGTCTTAATCCACCCCAGGTACGGCATTTCAGTCCCATTTGCTGCAGTCAATCTTAGATCATCAGGTGAGTCCAGGATCTCTGAAACATCCCTCTGTTTTGGAACAATACAGTGTCTCTTTACATGATGAACATTGTTTCAGGTTCTCAAGTGAATCTTCTCTTCATCACAATTTGCACATTTCTGGGACTTTTCGATAGCTATGGTTAACACTCGTCCCTCAGTTACCCTTAAATTTGGCACAACAACATGAAGTAATTGATATAATGTTTAGATATTACTCTTACAAGATTTACCCTTTGTACATGTCAGATTTTAACTTTTTAACATAAATATGAATTGTACCACTCCTTATTACCTTTCCCTATTTTTAACTTTAGATATTTTAAGATACTCACATCCTGCTAATTTACTAGAACCTTTTAGCCCATAGCATTTCCTTTAACCTGTCACAGCTACATGGGGTTAATAAAGGCCTTCTGAAGCAAAGCCTTGCGTTTGTGTGAGAAAAATATCCATATTTAAAACTTTATCAAATAAATTATCTCCGGCAGACAGCCGTATGCATCGATTCATCGATTGAAATTCCTCAGCACATCTTGTTCTTATGCAAACGTTGATCACATTTGGAATAAAAAATAAAGTAAAAGATAATGCAGCCAAGGCCAAACTTTAAGAAAGAAATTACTAATTAATTGCTTAGCTGTCTTCAGGCAGTCTGTTATTTCACCTCGAATCAGAATAGTTCTTTCTTTTGTCACTTCACATTTATCACATCTGTTCCCTGGGAAGATTATTTCACCTCTCGTGTCTTCAGGTTCAAGTCATTAGTTCCGTCATAATTTTCTGAGCTGGGCCATTACAGCCCCATATGTGCGTGTGGTCCCGCAACCAGGAAGTCATCGAGGTACTTCCCTAAAGTGCATGGCTTCCCTACAGAAGGCCTTTATTAATCCCCAGAGCTGTATGGATTAATTTTGTGATGGGCAAATGCACTTTTATGGACTTCACATTCACTGCCATTATAAAGCTTGGAAGTGCCAGGACATTTTTTATATAACTTCAGTGAGTGTGTATCTTGCACAGTAATAACCAGCAGTGTCTTTAAGGTCCCGTTCTTCGCGTGTTTTCGAAGCTTTGATTATGTTTAGTGTGCAATATAACATAAGTTCATGTTTCGTGTGTAAAAAAACAGTATTTTTCACACAATTGACTTATCTGTACGGCTCTGTTTCCTCTGTCCTAAAAACGGCCTGATGATTTCCTTGTTCTATGAAGTCCCTCCTTCAGAAACACGTAACGAGTTCTGATTGGGCCAGCGCTTCCCGTGTTGTGATTGGACAGCAGCTTAGCGCACTTTGCCCGGAAAGGTCCCGCCGCTTACCATAACAGGGAGATGCAATATTTTGCGTGTTCTTATGGGCGGAGGGTTAGTGATGTCATTCCTGCCAGGAAGTGCAGGGGTGTAGTCCAAACTGGCCGTTCGCTGTAGGCTTTGAAAGGGAACCTCTGTTAAATAAAATATCTCGCTTGGCATTGAACTTTGAGCTTTACTACACTAACTAAAGTTTGAAAGATTTAATCGCGAAGAACGGGACCTTTAAAGGGATAGTTCACCTAAAACTGAAAATAAGCCTATGATTTACTCACCCTCAAGTCATAGGTGTATATAACATCTTTCTTCCAGAAGAAGAATATCATATGCATCTAGAGCCGTTATTTGAGGGACAGGTGCATTTTTATGGACTTCAAAAACAGAGAAACAATCCCTGCCATTATAAAGCTTGGATTAGCCGGGACATTTTTTATATAACTCAACTTTTATTCGTCTGAAAGAAGATCATGCCTCAGATGACTTTTTGGGTGAACTAACTCTTTAAGTTTGGAAATTCTTTCCCTGTAGAAACACTGTGTTTTTGGACGTGTCCTGTGTGATTTTGTTTTTTACTGAGTCTGCAGTGCCAGTGCTACCATCATGGCAAAGATATCCCAGCCATTCCAGTGCTTTTCCAGTGGTTTGGCGTATCCAGTTTATGCAGTATCTTGATTCTGAAATCCTGCAGGAGATGGAAAATGATTCTTGAGGTTTCACAACCAAAGATGGAGGTTGAGTGAGCTCAACACAGTAAACACCACCTGAAAAAAACAACAATGGAACAATGTGTTATTAATTATGACTCAAAACTTCTGTTGACAGTTATGAAGATTATTTCATTCCCTTAGTGGAAATAAACCATCAGTGAAGCTCACAGGATGCAGCTGCGACCAGCAGGAGTAGAGCTGATGAGAAGATCATGATTTGAAGTGAACGCTGCTTTATAACTCCTACTGATCCACAAAGCAGATACTCTTCTTTTGTACAGAGAGCAAGTTGAGAATTTGCATAAAGCTCTTCAGATGTCCAAGATATTGCAGCTGGTCACTAATTTGGCAGATAATAATTGATTACAAAAGATGACAAGATCTGTGACCACATAAACAGATGAAGAAAACTGGAAAGATGCAACATTGTAGAATAATTTTGTATTCTATGACTATTTGTTTGTTTGCTTTAAAGTTTTGTTAAGATCTAAACGTGTGTGTCTGTCAGGTGTCTGAAGAAAGTAAATCTAGTTTAAAAATATTAATCAAAAATCATTTTTAGCTACATTATGTAGCCTACAGGAATATAAAATAAAATAATGTTTGAATAATGTATGAAGTTATATATTCTTACATTACTAAATACAAATCCCATACAGTAGCTTAAGCACAAAATATATTTTTGTGTTTGTAAAATAAATAAGTTTGTATTTGTTTCTGGGGTTTTTTTGTTTTTGTTTTTTTACTTTGGTCTTTTTTATATATATTTTTTCAATTTCAAATATACTGTATATTTGTTTTTATTTCATATATATTTGTCAGCTTTGATCAATGCAATAGGTGATTTTTGATGATTTTTGTTGTAACATTTAAGACATACAACATGTATGACTTTTTGTTTGTTTGTTTGTGTTTGTTTGTTTGTTTGTTCATTTGTTTGTTTTTAAGTTTTGTTAAGGTCTAAAATTCTCTGTCAGGTGTCTGATGAAAGTATTGGTAAAATGTATTTTTTTTTTAAATATTATTCAAAGATCATTTTTTTTGCTACAGCCTGTAGCTCACAGGATAATTATTTTACCAATACTTTGTAAAAAAACATTTTCATAAAATAATGTTTGAATAAAGTATGCAGTACATTAAATATTCTTACATTACATAAAGGGATAGTTCACCCAAAAATAAAAATTAGCCCATGATTTACTCTCAAGTCATCATACAGGTGTATAAGACATTATTCTTTCAGATGACTACAATTAGTGTTATGTTAAAAAACGTCCTAACTTTCAAGCTTTATAATAGCAGTGAATGTGAAGTTTTGAAGTCCATAAAAGTGCTAGCCTGACAAGCCAGACCCACATCAAGATGTTTGGTCTGGAAACTCACCATTTACAGGGCTCAATCCGAGGAGCGGGATAAACGGTTGTCTTTCAAACTCCCTCTGCACGCGATAGGATAGCGGTACACCAACCAGAGCAACGTGAAGCGGAGCTCGTTGATAGATTAAACATTCGCCGTATCCGGTCAGCAAAAATCCAAACACATCTTCCTTTTTTTAAGAATGACTTCAGTGCCGTTCTTTTTTCTTTTCTCAGAGAAAAGCTTAACTCCAAGTCTTCCAGAGTCGCAGTCAAAGCTTATTCGACAGACCGCCGTTCGCCAGTTTCTGTGTTTACTACAAGCACGCAAACATTGTCATTGTGGCCCCACCCACCGACTCTATACATGATGTGATTGGCCCGGCAAGAGTTTGGTGTTTACAGCTCAAATGGGTATTGAGAGTTGCTAGACGACACTCGCGGCAGATTAGATTTGCTGCCGCTAGGGTGCGTCTAGATTTCTAGGCTATAACAGTGCATCTATCAATCATAAAAGTAATCCATACGGCTAATGTTACACCCCTGAAAAAGGGGAGAAATAATCACAAGAGTGATATGGGTGTTTCCTCACTGAAAACTTTAGTGTTATGAGGAAAAGACCGCGATTTCCCTGGAGAAAAGGGGCTGAAGACAAAAGCAATCGATCACGGGCGCATAGGTTAAGATCACTTTGGCGATCACAGATTAAGACTTTTTACCCTTAAATTTGGCACAACAACATTAAGTAATTAATATAATGTTTAGATATTACTCTTACAAGTTTTACCCTTTGTACATGTCAGATTTTAACTTTTTAACACAAATATGAATTGTACCACTCCTTATTACTTTTATCCTTATTTTTAACTTTAGATATTTTAAGATACTCACATCCTGCTAATTTACTAGAAGCTTTTAGCCCATAGTATTTCCTTTAACCTGTCACACTCTCCCTGACAAAATGAATGTCGTCACGACATTCACCAACATTCATCTTAAACAGTCTCTTATGCACTGGACCTAGAACATCATCTTCTATGAGCCAGTACTTGAGCAGAGGTCAAAGGTCACAGCTCAAATACAGTCAAAGCATTATCCACAGTCCATATTTGTTGACCAGCTGTAAACAGTCCATAAGCAATCTGTGGTGTGACAGGCAGCGGGGCGAGGGACCGCGAGAGCGGGCCGGTGATTAACGTTCACGAGTGCCAGCTGCGTGGCACACCGGTCTCGTCTCGCGGCCATGTGACGGGAGCATATAAGGAGGAGCAGGAGCTGCGGAAGACGAGAGAGGACCAGGCCTGGAATTTTATGTTATGTTTTGTTTATGTGTTTGTGGGCAGTCGTCCGTGAGGGGCTGCCCACGTTTTATTTTGTGTGTGTTTGCGGGCAGTCGTCCGTGAGGGGCTGTCCGCGGTTTTACTTTCGTTTTGTTTATTTATTTTGAGTTAATAAATGTTCGTGAAACGTTCGCCGGTTCCCGCCTCCTTCCTTCCCATGAACGAACATTATTACATTGGTGCCGAAACCCGGGAGGAAGGAGGGACGCGCTGTCGGAGAGCCCTCGCTGCTGAGGGGGATCGCGGTGCTGAGGAGTTCGGGCAGCGCGGATGATGAAAGACCGCGAGGGCTGCCCGAGGCGATGGTGCTGGAGCGAGGAAGGTGGGCCAGAGACCTCGCTGCCGTGCCCCTGGGTCGAGGTGGGGTGGCTGCCGTCCGAGAGGGAGCGGAGGAGTCGCCGCGCTTGCCGTGAGCCGGAGCCTGCTGCCATCCGCCTGAGAGGGGAGGAGCAGGGAGCGCGGGGCTCGCTGCCGGGTCCCTCAGAAGGAGGAGTCACCGCCGGCCGCCAGGGGGCGGAGGAGGATCGAGCTGCCCACCAGGCGTCCAGTGCCATCGCACAGCACCGCGAGGAAGAGCCTCTCGGCGGGCGGAGGGCCGAACGGCAGTGTGTCTGGGAACCGGACCAGATTTTTTTTTTTTTTTTTTTTTTTTTTTTTTAACGTTTCACAACATTTATTAATTCAAAAGAAAGAAACAAAATGAAAGTAAAACCGCGGACAGCCCCTCACGGACGACTGCCCGCAAACACACACAAAATAAAACATAAAATTCCAGGCCTGGTCCTCTCTCGTCTTCCGCAGCTCCTGCTCCTCCTTATATGCTCCCGTCACATGGCCGCGAGATGAGACCGGTGTGCCACGCAGCTGGCACTCGTGAACGTTAATCACCGGCCCGCTCTCGCGGTCCCTCGCCCCGCTGCCTGTCACACCACACAATCTTTAATCAACAGTCCATATTTGTTGATCAGCTGTAAACAGTCCATAAGCAATCTTTAATCAACAGTCCATATTTGTTGACCAGCTTTAAACAGTCCATCAGGCTCAGTGATCTGTATGCATAGTCTGCAAATTGTCTCTTGCAACAGTCTGTGAAATCAGCCAAACCTGTCATTTCTATAGCGTTATTCTTGCTGAAGTCCATACATGCAGGGTGGCTGAAGGTAATATTGGTGTGGTGATGGCAACCACGGAATCAGTCCTGGTGCAGGGTAGACAGAGAACAATTGCGGTTGTGGCTGGATACTGTACAAGGAAGGGCTACCAAGCTGATCATAGGTGATATGTCTTGGAGGGTGTCTTACCCTTTGTGGCCGCTGGTAGGCTGGGTCCTCAGGTTCATCAACAGTCGTTAATGAACAAAAGCCCTTGGTGGAAGATCATCAGGCAGATTTTCATCAGGCAAGTTCATCTCTTCAGCAGGTAGGTCTTTAATGGTTGTTGTCTCATCCAACTGCTTCTCAACAGGGAGCTGTGCTGGTAGCATATTAGGAACGGGCACTACAACTGTCTCTTTCCGTGGTGGAGGCCTGTATGCTGACTCTCTCGCTGGTTCGGTGTAGGTGGGGACCGGTAGCAGCTCATGATGAAGGTCATACTCATCCCCGCTGTCTTCATCAGAGTCGAGAGACTGTGATGCAGGCTGATGTTTCCTTTTGTTCTTACTTTTATCTTTGTCATTTCTGGTTGTGCCTCAAAAGGTAAGTGGTCACAGGACATGAGCATTTTCCTGTGCAGAGCGTCCTCTAACCTTTTCTGGTCTCACTTCATAAATCGGCAGGTCTGAACTCATTTGTCTCATTACTGTGTGAATGATATCTTCTCAATAGTTTCCATGTCTCCAAATAGTCTCGCTGGTTACTGGGACCTGCCTCTGTGCACAATCCAAATAGCATATCAACTGGAAGCCGGGTGATCTCCCAAACAGAAGATTAAATGGTGAATAGCCTGTCACTTCGCAACGGTGCAGCTATATGCATAAACTAGTTTGTGCAGAGACTCTTTCCAATTTGACTTCTGTGTCTCAGTTAGTGTCTTTAACATTTGCAACAAAGTTCTGTTCATACTGTTAGGGGTTACAGTTTTGACCCATAGACCAGATATGCGAAATGAAGACCAGGAGTCAGGATGTTCAATCATCGGAGAGAATTTTACTGAAGAATAGTTTGCAGTTTCATCAGTAGAGTCAGCTTCAGAGTCTCTCTGGGCGGTGTCAGGCCAGACTCTACTCTACACAAAATTACCACACCAGTTATACCAATTTCAAGGGCATGATTTACATCATTACAAACACGTGGAATATTACTGATTGGCATAAAGTCTAAACAATGTGTCACACGAGAATAGATAGGAGATGTTGTTGTTGTTGTTAATCAGGATGTATACATCAGACAATCCCAAGATTGGGGTAGTGTTGACTTCAGGGGAGTCCTAGAAAGACGCCAAGAGGTCTAGGGTGTGAGAAAAGCGGTCCAATCCATTCCATAGACCTGCACAGAACATGTAACACACACACACACAAGACTCTAGGGCACATCTCTCCTCCAAGGTTAGTGCAGCAGTGAGCTTATCAACAGGACAAGATATCAACACCACATGACAAACAATCTCCAGAAAGAAAAGTATGACTAATATCATCTACCTCATTATATAAAGAAATATAAAGAAATATAAAGACAAAAATGTACTTCTATCAATGGGACAAATCACACTATATAAATGGGAAGAAATCAAAATTGGGAGACTCAAATCCTCCCACCCCTTCCTGTCCTGGGGTTACTAACAACAGGCAGGATTCACCTCTTGGAAGTTCTAACTTTCTCTCCAAGGCCCTGTTGGTCAGGACCCAGAGATAGAGGTCAGGCTATCTATGTCAGGGCACATAGATAGGGGTCAGACTGTCTTTGTCAGACCGTCTCTGGAAAGCAAATTAGACACCATACAGCAGACATAGATTCAAAATCATATTAAATAATAGTTAAATGTATTAATGATCAAATAAAATTGATTGTCAATAATTCATTATTTTGAAAGGATAATAACTGATTATGAAATTCATGAGGTTATTAAAAATCATTCAAAAGGATAAGATGCATATGATGAAGATGCATATGATGAAGAGACAAGGGTGTCGGCCCACTCCCCCCTTCAAAACGTTCTACTTGACCGTTACCCATTGGGTGATAGGGTGTTGTTCTGGACCCTGCCATGCCACTGAGTTTCTTTAACTGATGGAACAACTGATTTTCAAACTTTGATTCTTTCCCTTTGTACTGCTCTGGTAGAACTAACTGTTTGTGGGCTGTACTGATTCTGTACAGAATGCCATCACTGTCTATTGTCAATTTGTCCCATTCTCGAAATAGACATTTTGTCTTTGGACAAAACCGCAGATTCTGGCGGTTTGGAACCAGACAATTTGAAATCGAGCACAGGACGGATGATGGGATCAGCTTTTTGTGCTTCTCTTATCTCATCTTTTGGAATTGAGCTAATTGATGCAATGGTTGTCTCACCTTCAACTGATACCGATATAGATTCAGCTGAGAGGGACCACGTAGCAACAGACTCTTTCTGTACCTCAACTGCTTGTATCGTGGTGGTAATAACGTCTGGTGGAAGCTCTTCAGAACATTCTCTCATCAGTGACTCTACATCCAGTGGCATCCTTGACAAAGCATCGGCATCACTGTTCTCTCTGCCCGGCCTGTACTTGATTGTAAAGTGAAAATCAGCTAATTCTGCGACCCACCTGGAAGTGGTTGTGTTCAGTTTTGCAATAGACAGTATGTAGCTATCGCTATACACAGTAAATGTCAGTGCATAGTATAAATAATCACGGAACTTACCAGTGATTGCCCATTTTAGAGCTAAAAATTCCAGCTTACCAGAGTGATAGTGATAGTTCTTCTTTTTCAAAGACTTGGGCAGGCAACACAGTCAGAATGGTTTGTACTGCACTGATTATTGTGAGTCCTAGCAGGGCAATGTCGTGGTCAGAGGGGTTAGAGACATCAAGCATAATGACTGGACAAACACCTTTCCTGACTCTGACTAATGTGTCAAAGAACTCAAGTCCATCTGGCCACTGAGGGTTCAGGTCTGGCTGATAAAGCATTGTCGTGTCCTCTTTGAAAGGCTGGGAAGCTACACGGCACTCAATCTACTACTGTGTTTTGGTACAGCAGCCTTTATTTCCTTTATTTTCACTGTCTGTTCTGTGCTAACAGCCTGTATAAAAGCGCTCACCTTGTTTCTTTTAAGGCTTGGAAAAGCTTTTCTCACTGTACCATTTAGTCTTTCGGTCCTTGCCAGGATGTGCTCGATAACATTGAATCATATGATGGGATGAGATAGGTGACAACCTTTCATTACCAGCACTGGGATGATCAGTTCTTTTGTTTGGTCAGTTTCAGAGGCTAGCCGAAAAGTTGTCTTAATCCACCCCAGGTACGGCATTTCAGTCCCATTTGCTGCAGTCAATCTTAGATCATCAGGTGAGTCCAGGATCTCTGAAACATCCCTCTGTTTTGGAACAATACAGTGTCTCTTTACATGATGAACATTGTTTCAGGTTCTCAAGTGAATCTTCTCTTCATCACAATTTGCACATTTCTGGGACTTTTCGATAGCTATGGTTAACACTCGTCCCTCAGTTACCCTTAAATTTGGCACAACAACATGAAGTAATTGATATAATGTTTAGATATTACTCTTACAAGATTTACCCTTTGTACATGTCAGATTTTAACTTTTTAACATAAATATGAATTGTACCACTCCTTATTACCTTTCCCTATTTTTAACTTTAGATATTTTAAGATACTCACATCCTGCTAATTTACTAGAACCTTTTAGCCCATAGCATTTCCTTTAACCTGTCACAGCTACATGGGGTTAATAAAGGCCTTCTGAAGCAAAGCCTTGCGTTTGTGTGAGAAAAATATCCATATTTAAAACTTTATCAAATAAATTATCTCCGGCAGACAGCCGTATGCATCGATTCATCGATTGAAATTCCTCAGCACATCTTGTTCTTATGCAAACGTTGATCACATTTGGAATAAAAAATAAAGTAAAAGATAATGCAGCCAAGGCCAAACTTTAAGAAAGAAATTACTAATTAATTGCTTAGCTGTCTTCAGGCAGTCTGTTATTTCACCTCGAATCAGAATAGTTCTTTCTTTTGTCACTTCACATTTATCACATCTGTTCCCTGGGAAGATTATTTCACCTCTCGTGTCTTCAGGTTCAAGTCATTAGTTCCGTCATAATTTTCTGAGCTGGGCCATTACAGCCCCATATGTGCGTGTGGTCCCGCAACCAGGAAGTCATCGAGGTACTTCCCTAAAGTGCATGGCTTCCCTACAGAAGGCCTTTATTAATCCCCAGAGCTGTATGGATTAATTTTGTGATGGGCAAATGCACTTTTATGGACTTCACATTCACTGCCATTATAAAGCTTGGAAGTGCCAGGACATTTTTTATATAACTTCAGTGAGTGTGTATCTTGCACAGTAATAACCAGCAGTGTCTTTAAGGTCCCGTTCTTCGCGTGTTTTCGAAGCTTTGATTATGTTTAGTGTGCAATATAACATAAGTTCATGTTTCGTGTGTAAAAAAACAGTATTTTTCACACAATTGACTTATCTGTACGGCTCTGTTTCCTCTGTCCTAAAAACGGCCTGATGATTTCCTTGTTCTATGAAGTCCCTCCTTCAGAAACACGTAACGAGTTCTGATTGGGCCAGCGCTTCCCGTGTTGTGATTGGACAGCAGCTTAGCGCACTTTGCCCGGAAAGGTCCCGCCGCTTACCATAACAGGGAGATGCAATATTTTGCGTGTTCTTATGGGCGGAGGGTTAGTGATGTCATTCCTGCCAGGAAGTGCAGGGGTGTAGTCCAAACTGGCCGTTCGCTGTAGGCTTTGAAAGGGAACCTCTGTTAAATAAAATATCTCGCTTGGCATTGAACTTTGAGCTTTACTACACTAACTAAAGTTTGAAAGATTTAATCGCGAAGAACGGGACCTTTAAAGGGATAGTTCACCTAAAACTGAAAATAAGCCTATGATTTACTCACCCTCAAGTCATAGGTGTATATAACATCTTTCTTCCAGAAGAAGAATATCATATGCATCTAGAGCCGTTATTTGAGGGACAGGTGCATTTTTATGGACTTCAAAAACAGAGAAACAATCCCTGCCATTATAAAGCTTGGATTAGCCGGGACATTTTTTATATAACTCAACTTTTATTCGTCTGAAAGAA
Source organism: Pseudorasbora parva (assembly GCF_024679245.1). Classification (NCBI taxonomy): domain Eukaryota; kingdom Metazoa; phylum Chordata; class Actinopteri; order Cypriniformes; family Gobionidae; genus Pseudorasbora; species Pseudorasbora parva. Next base: position 34,706,374 of record NC_090173.1, read on the forward strand.
GATCATGCCTCAGATGACTTTTTGGGTGAACTAACTCTTTAAGTTTGGAAATTCTTTCCCTGTAGAAACACTGTGTTTTTGGACGTGTCCTGTGTGATTTTGTTTTTTACTGAGTCTGCAGTGCCAGTGCTACCATCATGGCAAAGATATCCCAGCCATTCCAGTGCTTTTCCAGTGGTTTGGCGTATCCAGTTTATGCAGTATCTTGATTCTGAAATCCTGCAGGAGATGGAAAATGATTCTTGAGGTTTCACAACCAAAGATGGAGGTTGAGTGAGCTCAACACAGTAAACACCACCTGAAAAAAACAACAATGGAACAATGTGTTATTAATTATGACTCAAAACTTCTGTTGACAGTTATGAAGATTATTTCATTCCCTTAGTGGAAATAAACCATCAGTGAAGCTCACAGGATGCAGCTGCGACCAGCAGGAGTAGAGCTGATGAGAAGATCATGATTTGAAGTGAACGCTGCTTTATAACTCCTACTGATCCACAAAGCAGATACTCTTCTTTTGTACAGAGAGCAAGTTGAGAATTTGCATAAAGCTCTTCAGATGTCCAAGATATTGCAGCTGGTCACTAATTTGGCAGATAATAATTGATTACAAAAGATGACAAGATCTGTGACCACATAAACAGATGAAGAAAACTGGAAAGATGCAACATTGTAGAATAATTTTGTATTCTATGACTATTTGTTTGTTTGCTTTAAAGTTTTGTTAAGATCTAAACGTGTGTGTCTGTCAGGTGTCTGAAGAAAGTAAATCTAGTTTAAAAATATTAATCAAAAATCATTTTTAGCTACATTATGTAGCCTACAGGAATATAAAATAAAATAATGTTTGAATAATGTATGAAGTTATATATTCTTACATTACTAAATACAAATCCCATACAGTAGCTTAAGCACAAAATATATTTTTGTGTTTGTAAAATAAATAAGTTTGTATTTGTTTCTGGGGTTTTTTTGTTTTTGTTTTTTTACTTTGGTCTTTTTTATATATATTTTTTCAATTTCAAATATACTGTATATTTGTTTTTATTTCATATATATTTGTCAGCTTTGATCAATGCAATAGGTGTATATACATATCACTGTTTTCTCCAGTACGACTGTACAGCCAAATCTAATTTTGTCGCAATATTATCCTGTTTGACACTGTGAAGCTGCTTTGACACAACCGTGATTGTAAAAGCGCTATATAAATAAAGTTGATTGATTGATTGATATATATATCAAAACGCCTCCACTTGGAAGTACAACAGTATCTGATCATAAGTGAAGTCAACAGGAAAGGAAGTGGTTTTTGTATTGCTTTGACCCTGAACTCATTCACAGTGACTCTCTAGCACAGTAATACACAGCAGAGTCTTCAGTCTTGAGGCTGTTCATCTGTAGGTACAGTTGACTGCTGGAGTCATCTCTGGACACTGTGAACCTTCCCTGGACTGACTGGGAATAGTAGATCGGAGAACTGGATGTGCCTATAGTTGCAACCCATTCCAGTCCTTTACCGTGACCCTGTCTCACCACAGCTGGCCAGGAACTGCTGAATGTAAATCCAGAGGCGGTACAGACCAGCCGAAAAGATTCCCCAGGCCTTTTTACCTCAGCCTGAGACTGAGTGAAGGTCTGACAATGGATCATTTCTGTGGAAGAGAGAGAAGAAAAAAAAAATGCAATATGTAAACCTTGCTAAAATTATTTATAAATTAATATTTAGGAATGAGTTACAGACCATGTAAACACAGGATTAACAGGAGTGAACTGATTATTGTTGTCATTGCTGATTGATTCCTCTACAGTCAGTGAACACACACACACTCCAACAGTGCAACTTATGGGAAATATTCTTCAAAGTTTTGCATGGACTCCTCCTTCAGTCTGCCTACAGTAAAAAAAAAAAAAAAAAAAAAAAAAAAAAAAAAATTAAAAACCTGGGTTTTATATTAGATAGCAACTTGTCTTTGGAAAATAGTACTTTATATGTTGTAATAATAATAATAATAATAATAATAATAATAATAATAATAATAATAAAACTGACTTCTTCATCCTCAGAAACATTGCTAAGCTATGCAACATGCTATTTCTGATGCAGAAGAATTAGTTCATGCATTCATGACTTCTAGAACTAGGTTACTTATCCCTCCTCAATAAACAAGATGCAATAAGTCTGAAATACTGCTGCTAGTGTTCATTCTAAGCTAGTTTTATAATATCTGCACTGTTTACCTTTTAAGTTCAATTATAAAGTATTGCTACTAACCTATAAGGCCCTAAATGGTTTAGCTCCTGTGTATTTAACTGATCTTCTGTTGTCTATTGCCCTACAATACATCACACTCTTTAAGATCACAAAACTCTGGCCTTCTGGTAAGGATATCTAAGTCCACTAAAGGAGGGAGAGCGTTTCTTCACTTAACTCTGGAATATCCTTCCTGTTAATGTTCGGGGCTTCACTCTTACAGTTTCAATCTAAATTAAAAGCCAAGCATTCAATAATACATCTTGTACATAAACTTGTACTCCAGTTATATCAATGTACATGATCATCTTTGCTTAATTAAAACAGCAGCTATGCTAATTATTTTCCTTTTGCTTTTCTGTTTTATTTTGGGATGTCCATCAGCACAGTCACAAGACACAGGCTCCTCTAATAACAGATCACTCTAAATTGTAGACGCATGCATTTTCTGTAAAGCTTTGAAACGAAACGCATTGTGAAAAGCACTATACAAATAAATGTGAATTGAACGGAAAATATTAAATTAATTGCCATGGCTTATTTGTACCTATATGTAGGCTATTTGAATACAGATCAACAGAAACAGAAATTTGAATAATAATAATTATACAAAAATAAATAAGTGTGATGGGCCTGTAAAAAGAAGCAAAAGTGTATTTGCACAGGTCTTTCTCGAAAAATTAGCATACTGTGATAAAGTTCATTATTTTCCATAATGTAATGATAAAAATTAAACTTCCATATATTTTAGATTCATTGCACTACAATTAAAATATTTCAGGTCATTTATTGTTTTAATACTGATGATTTTGGCATACAGCTCATGAAAACCCCAAAATCTCAAAAAAATTGCATATTTCATCCGACCAATAAAATAATTTTTATAATAAAAATGTTTTTAATACAAAAAACGTCAACCTTCAAATAATTATGTTCAGTTAAGCACTCAATACTGTTGGGTCTTGCGTCTCTCAACTGTCTCTTCAAAATATCCCACAGATTCTCTATGGGGTTCAGGTCAGGAGAGTTGGCAGGCCAATTGAGCACAGTAATACCGTGGTCAGTAAACCATTTACCAGTGGTTTTGGCACTGTGAGCAGGTGCCAGGTCGTGCTGAAAAACCAAATCTTCATCTCCATAAAGCTTTTCAGCAGATGGAAGCATGAAGTGCTCCAAAATCTCCTGATAGCTAGCTGCATTGACCCTGCCCTTGATAAAACACAGTGGACCAACACCAGCAGCTGACATGGCACCCTAGACCATCACTGACTGTGGGTACTTGACACTGGACTTCAGGCATTTTGGCATTTCCTTCTCCCCAGTCTTCCTCCAGACTCTGGCACCTTGATTTCTGAATGACATGCAAAATTTGCTTTAATTCGAAAAAAGTCAATTGCTTTCTGTGTCTTACCCTATCGCTTGAGGGTGTCAATGATGGCCTTCTGGACAGCAGTCAGGTCGGCAGTCTTACCCATGATTGCGGTTTTGAGTAATGAACCAGGCTGGGAGTTTTTAAAAGTCTCAGGAATCTTTTGCAGGTGTTTAGAGTTAATTAGTTGATTCAGATGATTGGGTTAATAGCTCTTAGAGAACCTTTTCATGATATGCTAATTCTTTGAGATTTTGGGAATTTGGGGTTTTTATGAGCTGTATGCCAAAATCATCAGTATTAAAACAATAAAAGACCTGAAATATTTCAGTTGGTGTGCAATGAATCTAAAATATATTAAAGTTTAATTTTTATCATTACATTATGGAAAATAATTAACTTTATCACAATATGATATATTTTTGAGAAGGACCTGTATTTATACAAGATTTTTATTTTAACAAGATTTTGCCTAGATGTTAAATTATTATAGTTGTTGTTTTTGTTGTTGTTGTTGTTGTTTTTATTTTTTACATTTTAAAGCATAATTAGAATTATATATGTTTAGCAATTTGTTAAGACCTTAATTTGGTTCTTTAGAGTTTAAATAAACCATTAGTGAAGCTCACAGGATCACAGTTGTTGTTGTTGTTGTTTTTTGCTTTACAGACCAACTGACTGGATTTTACAGTTGTGGCCAGACATTCTTTTTAAACATATAATGTTTTTTAATTGATGGTTTACAAATTATTATGCAGTTTATTTATTAGATAACTTTTTTTCAACTGATTCAGCAAATGAATATCAATGATGAATATTATAAATATTGGTTGTGAACCTTTAAAGACAAAATGATAAATACCCTAACGTGAATATGTACAGGGAGGCTGTTGGCGTCTGTCACTGTGATTGTCTGGCACAATAATACACAGCTGTGTCTTGAGCTTGCATATTCTTTCCTTGCAGTGTTATTGTGTTAGGGGACGTGTCTCTGGAGATGCTGAACTTGCTTTTCAGAGAATCCTTATAGGTGAAGCTTCCATCACTCCAGATCAATCCAATCCACTCCAGAGCTTTTCCTGCAGGCTGACGAATCCAGGCTGTACGATAGCTAGTAACTGAATAGGAGACTTTACAGTCGATAGTTAGAGTGGCATCAGGACGGACAGTCAGAGACGCAGGCTGAGTGAGTTCATCTGAATGAACACCTGTATCAAATAAAATAATAACAGATAGAAAATTGCATGAAGTTTAAAGACAGATAACATGATTTTTAGCGACAAAATGATGTATCAAACAAAAAAGAAGCCTAAACTTACAGGATATTACTGCCAGAAGCAACACTAAAGATGAAGAGATCATGGTGTGTTTGAATGATCTGAAGTGATTCTCTCCTCCCTCTAGTGATCAGATGAATGTATAAACTGACTCATGTCTGCTGTTTAAATATGCAACTGATGATTTACATAAACATACAGAGCTACTGGACAAGTCGACATGCTAAAAATATGTTATGATTTATATCATTTATTACTGTCATTAGAAATTGTTATGACATTTTATGACAACGTAATGCATTAAGAGCCGGGGATCTTCTATTGCTTCTGAAGGGCAGAAAAAAATAAGACAAAATCCATTTAAATAAATTCAGCTAATTTTTATTTATTTTTTGACCTGTTGATCTTAGACTACGTGAAGAAGTATGCAGCTGTAACAGGTCAGAGATGTAACAAGGCACCTGTCCTTGTAGGGCTCTAAAATTAAGAACCAAAATTTTAAAATGCATTCTTAATTTCACTGGTAACCAATGAAGGGAAGCTAAGATCGGTGTGATGTGTACTCTTTTACTGGTGTGGGTTAAAAGCCTTGCAGCAGAATTCTGGACAGTCTGGAGGTGACACAAATCTTTCTCATTTAGACAAATAAAAAGACTGTTACAATAGTCTAAACAGGATGAAATAAAAGCATAAATGATCATCTCCAATTCTGCCTTTGACACCAAGGCTCTTATTGAAAGAAGCAGTTTTTAATAAGTTGATTTGAGTGTTTCTCCAAGGACATGGCCGAATCAAAAACAACACCTAGGCTCCTAAGACTCGGCTGGACAGACGACCTTAGGGCACCGATATGTTGTTTAATCGGAGAGATGCTTTGCTCAGGGGCAATGATCAGTGTTTCAGTCTTAGCTGAATTCAGAAGTAAAAAGTTATCATTTAGCCACTCTTGATACTGGTCAGACAGCTGATTAAAGAAGACAGTTTATGTAACTCAGTAGGATTAAAAGAGCAGTACAACTGAATGTCGTCTGCATACAGATGATAGGAAACATCAGTAAACTGGCCGATTATCTGTCCTAGCGGCAGTATGTACAGCAGGAAAAGAATTGGTCCCAGGACAGAACCCTGTGTCACACCACTCAATAAACCTGCAGTATCTGACATGATCTGATTAATAAAGACACTAAAACTTCTACCAGAAAGGTAAGAGGTAAACCATTTTATAGCTGATTCAGATATCCCTACTAGATCCTGAAGTCTATTAATCAAAATAGAATCAAGTCTATTAATCAAATCTATTAATCAAAATGTCTGAGCAAATGAGAATCATGAGGTCAAAGGAACTCCCTACAGAATTGTGGCACGGCACAGATCTGGCCATGGTTACAAAAATATCTGTGGCACTTAAGGTTCCTAAGAGCACAGTGTCCTCCATAATCCTTAAAGGACAACTCCGGTGAGAAATGAACCTAGGGGTAATTAACAGATGGTTACCGAGTAGATCGTTCTCTGGGATGCGTTTTCATGAAAATCGAATGTAAAGAGTTTTATCTTTAAAAACAGATTTGCTTGTAGCGCTTGTCTATGGGGCACAGGGTCGACACAGGGTGGTAAAATTAAATCGCTAGTTAATACCACTAACAAGGCTCAAAATAGCCTCACACTAACACGGTAGCATAATGAGGGTCCCTACATGCAAACCGAAGCATTGAGAACTTTGTAAGTGTACAAACAGTTTAATAAGAAGATACTTTATAAACATAGTGCCTTACGCATTCACGGACAGGCGCCATCTTGGAAAACAGTCTCAACGAATCGATCCACGAGCGCTGTTCTAAGTGAGCTGGTCGATAGGAATTAAGTTTGTGAAATGTAATAACATGGACATTTTTGTTTTTAGTTATTTCTTATCTCTGTTGTGTTCAGTGTTTTCTTCCGGAAACAAGTGACCATATGAGATTACAAGTCACAGTTCATCACTTAGCACAGCTTTCGTAGCTCGATGAGTCGAGAGTCTGTTTTCCAAGATGGCACCTGTCCGTGAACGCGTAAGGCACCATGTTTATAAAGTATCTTCTTATTAAACTGTTTGTACTCTTACAAAGTTCTCAATGCTTCGGTTTGCATGTAGGGACCCTCATTATGCTACTGTGTTAGTGTGGGGCTATTTTTAGCCTTGTTAGTGGTATTAACTAGCGATTTAATTTTACTACTCTGTGCCCCATAGACTAGTGTTATAAGCTAATCTGTTTTTAAAGATAAAACTCTTTACATTCGATTTCCATGAAAACGCATCCCAGAGAACGATCTACTCTGTAACCATCTGTTAATTACCCCTAGGTTCATTTCTCACCGGAGTTGTCCTTTAAATTGAAGATGTTTGGGATGACCAGAACCTTTCCTAGAGCTGGCCGTACGGCTAAACTGAGCTATCAGGGCAGAAGAGCCTTGGTTGAAGAGGCTCTTCAAGAACCCAAAGATCACTGTAGTTGAGCTCCAGATATGCAGTCGGGAGATGGTAGAAAGTTGTAGAAAGTGAACCATCACTGCAGCCCTCCACCAGTTGGGGCTTTATGGCAGAATGGCCTCTTCTCAATGCAAAACACATGAAAGCTGTATTGAATTTGCTAAAAAAATAAATAAAAAAAAACTCCTGAATGACTCCAAGATGGTGAGAAATATGATTTGCTGGTCTGATGAGACTAAGATAGAACTTTTTGACCTTAATTCTAAGCGGTATGTGTGGAGAAAACCAGGCACTGCTCATCACCTGTCTAATACACTCCCAACAGTGAAGCATGCTGGTGGCAGCATCATGCTGTGGGGTGTTTTTCAGCTGCAGAGACAGGATGACTGATTGCAATCGAGGGAATGCGGCCAAGTAAAGGGATATCCTGGATGAAAACCTTCTCCAGAGTGCTCAAGACCTCAGACTGGGCCGAAGGTCCACCTTTTGCCAACAAATAACGCCACCCAAGCCACAGCTAAAATAACGAAGGAGTGACCTGAAAATAGCTGTGCACCAATGTTAACCACTAAACCAGACAGAACTGGAGAGGATCTGTAAGGAGTAATGGCAGAGGATCCCCAAATCCAGGAGTGAAAAACTTGTTGCATCTTCCTAAAACGACTCATGGGAGTCACATGAAAGTCATGTGGTCAGATGAGACCAAAATAGAACTTTTTGGTCATTATTCAACTAAACATGTTTGGAGGAGGAAGAATGATGAGTACCATCCCAATAAAACCATCCCTACTGTGAAGCATGGGGGTGGTAGCATCATGCTTTGGGGGTGTTTTTCTGCACATGGGACAGGGCGACTGCACTGTATTAAGGAGAGGAGGACCGGGGCCATGTATTGCAAGATTTTGGGTAACAACCTGCTTCCCTCAGTTAGAGCAATAAAGATGGGTCGAGGCTGGGTCTTCCAACATGACAAACACACAGCCAGGATAACCAAGGAGTGGCTCTGTAAGAAGCATATCAAGGTTCTGCCGTGGCCTAGCCAGTCTCCAGACCTGAACACAATAGAGAATCTTTGGTAACAGGCCAGAAACCTGACTGATCTAGAGAAGATCTGTGTGGAAGAGTGATCCCAAAATCCCTCCTGCAGTGTGTGCAAATCTGGTGAAAAACTACAGGAAAAGTTTGACCTCTGTAATTGCAAACAAAGGCTACTGTACCAAATATTAACATTGATTTTCTCAGGTGTTCAAATGCTTATTTATATTTGTATCATACAAATAAATAGTTTAAAAATCATACATTGTGATTTCTGGATTTGTTTTTGTAGATTATGTCTCTCACAGTGGACATGCACCTAGGATGACAATTTCAGACCCCTCCATGATTTCTAAGTGGGAGAACTTGCAAAATAGCAGTGTGTTCAAATAATTATTTCCCTCACTGTAAAAATCACAGTGGAATGGATAAATATTTGTATTCAATTGTTTTTATTAATTGTTTTTTTAAATCTGAGATATGTGATGGCCCAAAACAATTTTATGGCAAAAGTTGTGTATATTGTTTATTTCAGTAGATAATTTCCTGTTACCATAATAAGCTTATCTGGGAACTACACTGTAAAAAATTATATGTTCAATAAGTTATGACAACATATGTTTTTACATTGTTTTAACTCATCAAAATAAGCTAAGGAATGTTAAACTTGTTTTTATTAGTTATACAAGATGTAACTCGTTTTTTAAAGTCAGTTTAACATAGCTTAAGTTGAAATAACTTAAACATCCAAGTCGATTGTACTGCAAAAGTTCAAAATTTGCCTTCTTTTTTTTACAGTGTATATACACCACATATGTGAGGCTAAGAATGAGGTTTACATGTTCTGACTTTTGGCCTATTTGAAGGATGACTTTAAAAACAAGCAGACAGTGTTTATAGGAGCATTATAGGAGCGTGACATACTTTCACATTATACTGATTTGATGTCAGTAAAGGTCTAATAAAGGGTTGAAAGTTTTTCAGTTTAGTATCACAAATGTAAAAAAGTAATTGTATAGTTAAAAGCATGTTGTGCTGTAAAAAAATAAATAAATAAATGTTGCAAACTTTGCCAGGTCTGATGGAGCGTGTTTCTGGGACAAACCATGGAATTTTGAAATATGCTTTTCAATGTCACTGCTTACAACCAACACAATATAGAACAGACTCTCATGTAATTTTAATGTTCATAAAACTGTTTACTAATTTTTAATAGCTTTATCTATAATTTTGATGAGTTAAATTTTCTGCTGTATAAGAGATAACTGTATGAGCCCTAAAATAGACAGTAAACTTAAAATTCAAAACTTTGTCATGATATACTCACCCTCATGTCCTAATACACCTGTTTGACTGACTTTCTTCAGCAGAACAAAAAAAAAAAGACATTCTGAAGAGGTATCTATGATAAAAGTAAATAATCCAAAACTACAATAAAAACTATTGACCCGAATGAACAAATTCACTGTGACATTTTCAAAAATATCTTCTTTTGTGTTTTAAACAATAAAGACAATCATACAGGGCAACTTTATTTGTTAAATCAGTGTGGCAAGCAGCGATGTGAGGGACTGTGAGAGCGGGCCAGTGATGAGTGGTAATGAACTTTAATTTGTTTATTAAAGTCTTTTACACGTTCCCGCCTCCTTCCTTCCCATACAAACAAACTGCGTTACATTAGTGCTGAAACCCGGGAGGAATGAAGGACATGCTGTTGAAGAGCCCTCGCTATATACTGAGGGGGATCGCGGTGCCGCAAATGGGTGAAGACCGTGAGTGGCTGCCTGAGGCGGTGGTGCTGGAACGAGTGAAGAGGTGGGACGGAGAGCGCACTGTCGTGCCCCTGGGTCAAAATGGTGTGGTTGCCGTCTGGGAGGGAGCAGAGGAGTTGCTGGCGCTTGCAATGAGCCGGAGCCTGCTGCCATCTCGGCTGGCTGAGGGCCCAACGGCAGTGTGTCGGGGAACCGGACCAGAATTTTTTGTTCTCTTTTTTCCTCTCTCCTCTCTCTCATTTTGTTGCTCCTCATGCTCCTGGCTAGGGCTGGGTTTCGATTCAAATTTCAAGAATCGATTCGATTCCGATTCTCAACATCTTGAATGGATTATCATTATTTAATTCGATCCGATCCGATCCGATCTTCGAGATTTAGATAAGTGTTTTTAAAGAAAGCATTTTTTTCCAGCTGTTACCTGAATTACAGGACTGTAGTTATGCAACATATTGATACTATTATTATAGACATTCAACTGCAAATTAATGGAGTATTGATGGTTGTAAAGAACAATCCCCCTTCCAGGCTGCTCTAGTCAGCGAACGCGCACTTGTGGAGCTGTGCTGTCGCGCGCCGTCATGACAACGCAGCCATTACAACTTCCTTGGCAGTAAGAGCGCGCTGCAGTGAGAACGGCTGTGTTCTTCAGCACGGTGACGGCAGTATAACGTTAGGCTGTGTGTCCACCAAAGCGTTTTTAGCCAGCTGAAAACGTTAGGCGCTCAGCTGAAAACTCCCCGCTGTGAGCGCTTGAGAGCGTTTTGGCAGGCAGCGTTTTTTCTCCTCAGTTGAGACTTGCTTGTTGTTATGATACGAAAAATCCTACTCGCTCAGCGCCTCGGTGCGCTCCAGGCATTCTAAAAACATAGCGCTCTCATTGAAAACAATTGAAAATGCCAGCCAGTATTCTCTGTCCGCAGCGTTTCTGGAGTTTTCAAAGCTGCCATGTTCGTTGTGTTAATGCCCTTCCACCTCGCGCGCATGCGTGAATTCAATGACACGGCACATTAAATTAATCCTCTGAGTTACGGATCGATCTTTAGAAATTAATATATGAAAATCGATTCAGAATTGGTGAATCGGTTTTTTCAACACAGCCCTACTCCTGGCTCCATTGTCTCATCTCTCTGTCCTTACCCCCAGGTGCCGCGGCCACCGTGATCGCGGCCTGCGAAGGGCGTTGAGGGTATGTAGCAAGCAGCGAGGCGAGGGACCATGAGAGTGAGAGGTGACGAGCCACACCGGTCTGGGAGGATAAAAGGAAGAGCGACGACAGTGCAAGACGAGAGAGGACCAGGCCTATATTTTGAGTTGTGTTTTGTTTACGTGTTATTATGTGTGTGTGGGCAGTCATCTGTGAGGTGCTGCCCACAGTACTTTCAGTTTGTTTGTTTCTTAAAGTCTTTGTACGTTTGCCGGTTCCCGCCTCCTTCCTTCCTTCCCATACAAACGAACTGCTTTACAATCAGTATTAGTAATATTATTAATGAATTAGTAAAGATGACTGTATATTTATACAGACAACAGAAGTCATGTCTGAAAAGGTTTTATTAAACTTCCATTCCAAACCTTTTTAAGTTTTGTTATAAAACACATGACAGGTTTCATGGTTGACTACTATATATACACTCACCTAAAGGATTATTAGGAGCACCTGTTCAATTTCTCATTAATGCAATTATCTAATCAACCAATCACATGGCAGTTGCTTTAATGCATTTAGGGGTGTGGTCCTGGTCAAGACAATCTCCTGAACTCCAAACTGAATGTCAGAACGGGAATTTAAGCAATTTTGAGCGTGGCATGGTTGTTGGTGCCAGGCGGGCCGGTCTGAGTATTTCACAATCCGCTCAGTTACTGGGATTTTCACGCACAACCATTTACAGGGTTTACAAAGAATGGTGTGAAAAGGGAAAAACATCCAGTATGCGGCAGTCCTGTGGGCAAAAAGGCAGTGTTGATGCTTGAGGTCAGAGGAGAATGGGCCGACTGATTCAAGCTCATAGAAGAGCAACTTTGACTGAAATAATCATTCGTTACAACCGAGGTATGCAGCAAAGCATTTGTGAAGCCACAACACACACAACTTTAAGCCGGATGGGCTACAACAGCAGAAGACCTACAAAAGAGGCTAAAATTTTAAATTTATATATATATATTGCATCAGAACCACATAAAAAATGTGATAAATCATATAAATAGCATAAATAAATACCATAATTTGGCATGTTTCACTGCATCATCACAAATAAAACACACAATTACCCAAAATGCTTACAAAATATTTTAATAATATTTGAATAAAGATTGTCAATTCTCAAAAATGTTCATTGTATTACCTCAAATTTTTAATTTCAATGAACTCAAAATTTTAAGGCAACCAGGTAACTTATTACCTTTTACAGTGTGTATATATATATATAAAGCATGAATTTATTTGTCTGTAGCTAAGTGCTTAAACATATTTAAAACATGTATTATAAATCACAAACAAAATGCAAGCTATACAGTGTGAATCTTGCTTGACAAACATGAGCTTATACAGTATGTGCATTATGAAGTCATGTGTACTTAAATTACTTAGAGTGTTTGTGAAGGGAACTTTATCCAGTTAATAGGAACCATAAGCATATTGACTGGCTAGAGTTCCTGATTTTAAATTATTTTTTATTTGTCATTGTGTAGTGGACAATTTCACTTCTTATACAGTATATTTTACTGTAACCTACTGACACACTTGGGAACTGCAGTTTTAGACTATAAGTGTGTCATGTCTTTTTAAACCAGTTTTTGTATCATTTACACATATGTTAGTGTCACTGTGCATCTCTTGCACAGAAATACACAGCTGTGTCATCTTTTGTCAGTCTAGACAGTTTCAGATACATCATGCTTTTTGAATCATCTCTGGTGATTTCAAGTCTTTCCTTCAAGGATTCTGCCTTATGTCCACTTCCCGAACTGTAGCCCAGTCCCATCCAAACAAGTGGTTTTCCAGCTTGTTGTCTGATCCAGTGCATGGCACAACAGTCAAAGCTGAACCCTGATCCTCTACAGGACAGAGTCAGAGTTTCTCCAGGCTTTTTCAGAACTGTGCTTTCAATGGACTCCATTTTTTGACATTGCATGTCTGTAAGGGAACGTAGCAGAGTTTTTTTTTTTTTCCTGGAATACATACATACATACATACATACATACGTACATAAATACATACATACATACACACCTATACACACACACACACACACACACACACACACACACACACACACACACACACACACACACACACACATTTTAAAATCCTTCAGGAACTCACAGTTCAGGTTGAACAAAATTAGTATTAAGGGTATATTCTTCATCTTGTGAGTGTTGATGAGACTTTACTGCATCACTCGATTCAGCAGCATTTAAATACTGTATCATGGATTTTGAATTTGCATAATGAGGAAATAATGGAAGATCACTGAGATAACCATTAGCTTTGTTACCAAGATGATAACCAGAATCCAAAATGGGAAGGACATAACATTGATTACATTTCTAACTTTCATTATTTGAATGGTATGAAATGTTTGTATCTATATATTTTGTTTCTGAAATGAAATTTGGTGAAAGTTTTTTAAGGACCATACAAAATCATCATGATGTTGACAGAATGTCGGAGAGTGTTTAAAAGAGAATTAGTCATTTTACTGTTGACTTCACTTGTAACTTTATTTATAATTTTGTCATCATTTACTCACCCTCATGCAATACAGCTGTATGACTGACATTCTTCATGGAAAACAAAAAAAGACCATATTGTAGCTTTGTCAGTGATTTATTATACTTCATTTTTTAATATACACTCAGAATGTTACAACTTTTTTGTCTATAATAAAAGTTAATAAATTCAAAACAAAAATGTGACCTGTGCAACAGTGACCTGAATTAACAAATATATATTTTTTAATATCTTTTAAAGAACCATAAAAATGTTTATCATGCTGTAGAACGCCTGAGAAGGTGTTTAAAAGAAAATTAGTCACTTTCTTGTTGACTTGTAGGATTCTACTGAACTCTACTGACACAAATGATAACTGCAGTTTTACACTGTACATGTGTGCAGTTTTAGTATTTGCAAACAGATTCATGACACTGTGCTTGTTTTGGACAGAAATACATTCTGTCATCTTCTGTCAATCCGGACAGTTTCAGATACACCATGTTTTTTTAACTGTCTCTAGTCATTTCTATTTTTCCCTCATAACTTTTGGCATAGGCATGTCCTTGTCCACTACCCCAGACACGGCCCATCCAAATCAGAGCTTTCCCAGGTTGCTATATGACCCAGTGCATTTTGTAGCTTCTGAAAGTAAATCCTGATTCTCTACAGGAAAGACTCAGAGTTTCCCCAGGCTTTAACACTGATCCAGAAGACATGGACTTCCTATTCTGACCTTTTACTCCTATTGAGTAATAGAAAATAAAATGGAAATAAAAACACAACAATTTCTACTGTACAATTTGAGATGGTATAAGGGTTGACATTATGACACACACTTGAAAAGGCCAGTAAAAGCAGAAGGTAAAGCAGGTTGTTGGACATGTTTTAATGAATCAATGAAGTACCCTCATATGATGTCAGTGGAGGATGACTGATTATATCCATGTCAATTTTAGGGTAGGGGCGTGACGCAGATTTAAAAAAAAAAAAAAAAAAAAAAAGATAAATGGCTGTTTCAAAATATTTAGACTACATTTTGTTGAATTTTATGAATTGTAATTATTGGGAGTATCAAAATATCTGTTGGAGCTGCTGACGTGTATAGATTTGTAACATACATTCTAAATACTTTTATAAATAAGGATTTCACATGGCATCATTTTATACAGCTTTTCAATTCTTAAATTCAAAAAGCTGCTAATTCTTTTTTGCCTACTTAAATCTCCAAAAGTGGAAGCCATTTGTTTAACACAACAGCCATTTAGGGACTGACATGTTGTCATTGTGTGATGCATTTAGAATTAGAATAGGAAATAAAGAAACAGAAACATATTTGGCCTTTGGTGATAAAGCAGCTTCTTCCATCCCATCATTCAAAAGTAAGAATGAGTTACAATATATATTTAGAAATTTGATTAAATTGAGATTAAATTGAAATTTAACCTGATAAAGAAGGCATATAATTTCATCAAAATAATACTGACACAACCATATGATAATGCAAAAAGAAATAAACAAATTCAGCCCACTCGAAGTAGTCAAAGTGAAAATTCCCTGGGGCAAGTCCTGACACCATGTCTACCCAAGAGAATACATGGCCAAAGCTTATTACAGCTCACTGAAACTGCCTTAAAACTAGTGAACCTTTCAAGCGTAAAACCAAACTGTTTTGTTAATCAAAACATTAACAGCTGTGCCATGCACCTGTGTGTTAGCTTTTTTTTTACATTGTATTTTGTTTTTAATTATAATATTTACATATTTTCATGAATTCTAAAAGAATGTACATTAAAATGTATCTGTAACAAAACCATTAAAATCATAAAAATAGTATATTAAATATAAACATTAAATAATATTAATAAAACAATAACAAAAACATAAGTACAAGATGCAACAAATGTAATATACCAATAATTTCTAGTATAGTAGGGATTGAACTATCCACAATAAACTGGTCAAGCAGTTTTATAATATTGATTTTATATTTATATAAAATATAAGCCTTACATCATCAAGATTATATATATATATATATATATATATATATATATATATATATATATATATATATATATATATATATATATATATATATATATATATATATTATCTTGATGATGTAAGGCTTGGATGCAGACTTGGATGCAGCTGCTCAGCCATGGAAACGCATTCCATGAAGTTCTCTAAGCACTGTTCTTGAGCTAATCTAAAGGCCACACAAAGTTTGGAGGTCTGAATTGACTGCAGAAAGTTGGTGACTTCTGTGCTCTGTGCACCTCAGCATGCATTGACCCCGCTCTCTGTCACTCTGCTTGAGCTACTGCTACTGCGCAAATCTGATATTCATGATTCAGTTATAAATAGTATTTTTACGTTTGTCAAGGGCATTTGATCATTGATATAAAAAAAACACATTAATTCATTATCAGTTGCTTTGCTTTCAGATAATGGTATCACAAAAACATATTTCTTAAATTCTTAAAATCATTTTCCTATCACATATTTATTTGTTCCATTGTCCCTTATTAAAGGTGCACTATGTAGTGTTTTTGCAGTAAAATATCCAAAAGACACCAGGCCATTGTTATTCAGTTAAGTGCTTACAATATCCCAAATGTTTTCAACTATTTGTAAATTGTGAGAAAATTACTATTTTAACCAATGAAAATAAATCATAAATTCCAGCATTGCGTTTCAGGGAGTCGCTTGTCAATTGCGTCATATCTGGTTTTATTTGGCAGAAGCGCTTTTTTCTCAGCAGTGTGAACATGTTACAGCAGCCATCGAGCGAACGCACAGAGTAACGTCATAACATCATTTTAAACACACTTAAATGTATCTAATATGATTAAAAAGAGCTGCATCCCCTCATACCAATGACCGGAAACCGGAAATGGTGCGGGCGCCCGGCGACTGTGTTCCGTCCCGTCATAATAAAAGTCCCATTTCTCGCAAGGCGGGTGTTTGTGTAACAATCGCTCCAGCAGCCGTGCTCAGCTCCTCAACACTCGGCCCTGTTCTGCTTTACACTACAGTAACGTTAATAACCGCATTCATGAACGTGATTTCTGCCCGAGTCCTATTTTCCACCGGCTGTGAGGTGAAGACCACGTCCCAAGATGCTGCGCTCAAACTTGGCGTCATCATACTACGCCTTTGTTTTGAATAGGCGACCATTAGTGGACGGAACGGCAATTGGCGAACTGGCGAACGGCAGTCTTTCGAATCAGCTTTGACCGCGACTCTGGAAGACTTGGACTCTGAGAAAAGAACAAAGAACAGCACTTAAGTCATTCGTAAAAAAACATGATGTTTTCGGAGTTTTGCCGACCGGATACAGCGAATGTTTAATCTATCAACGAGCTCCGCTTCACGTTGCTCTGGTTAGTTGTAGCGCTATCCTATTGTGTTTAGGCAGTGCAGAGGGAGTTTAAAAGACAACCGTTAATCACACCCCTCGGATTGAGCCCTGTCAATGGTGAGTTTCCAGACCAAACATCTTGATGTGAGTCTGGCTTGTCAGGCTAGCTTCTAGTTGCTCAACTGTCTTATGTCTTCTTTGTCACATCTTCCTCTTTATGATGCGCCAAATGTTTTCTATGGGTGAAAGACTGGACTGCAGGCTGGCCATTTCAGTACCTGGATCCTTCTTCTATGCAGCCATGATGTTGTAATTGATGTAGTATGTGGCCTGGCATTGTCATGTTGGAAAATATTTATCTGAAAGAGATGATGTCTGGATGGGAGCATATGTTGTTCTAGAACTTGAATATACCTTTCAGCATTGATGGGCCTTTCCAGATGCGCAAGCTGTCCATGCCACACGTACTCATGCAACATAAGAGATGCAGGCTTCTGAATTGAGCACTGATAAAAACTTGGGTTGTCCTTGTCCTCTTTAGTTCGGATGACATGGCGTCCCAGTTTTCCAAAAAGAACTACAATTTTTGATTTGTCTGAGCACAGAACAGTTTTCCACAGTCCATTTTAAATGAGCCTTGGCCCAGAGAAAACACCTGCACTTCTGGAGCATGTTTAGATATGGCTTCTTTTTTGACCTATAGAGTTTTAGCCATGCAACAGCGAATGGCATAGTTTATTGTGTTCACCAACAATGTTTTCTGGAAATATTCCTGAGCCCATGTTATGATTTCCATTACAGTAGCATTCCTGTAGGCCTATGTGATGCAGTGCTGTCTAAGGGCCCGAAGATCACAGGGATCCAATATGGTTTTCCGGCCTAGACACTTACGCAGAGAGATTGGTCCAGATTCTCTGAAACTTTGAATGATATTATGCACTGTAGATGATGATAAATTCAAACTTTTTTTCTGAGAAACTCCTTTCTGATATTGCTCCACAATTTTTTTGCCACAACAATGAGGGAATTAGTGATCCTCTGCCCATCGTGACTTCTGAGAGACACTGCCACTCTGAGAGGCTCTTTTTATACCCAATCATGTTGCCAATAGACCTTTTTCACACTTCCGCCTTTTTAACCGGAAGTTAGTTAAGGACGTGGAAAGACACTTCCTGTTACTGTAGTAGTAGCTAGCGGGAAATGCAAAAATGGGTGAGTCAAAAAACAGGAGTTTTTTTTGTGTCCCGGGTTGTTCGTGTTGTACCCAAAAACAACCATACTGGTCTTTTCACTCATTTCCGTCTGATCAAGCAACAAGAAATTTGTGGATTCATGCTGTTAGAAGAGAAGAAGTGCCGAATTTCTCTGTGAGAAAAGGCAGCACTTACGTCTGTAGCAGACACTTTGCCAAGGAGGATTTACTCCGGTGGAACAACCATCAGTCGCCTTAAAAGTGGTGTTGTCACAAGCCTTTTCCCTTGAAACAATTTTACAGTACCACTCAAAAGGGAGTCTGTATTTTGAAAGGGTGAACAAACGTCAGCTTGTCCCCTCCCAGGTGGATGACAACGGTACAGCTGCTAAAATGGATCATGATTATGTGACACACCCACTCGCAGGTAAGGTTTAAATAACGTCTAAACATTACAGTTGTGTTATAAATATAAAATGTACACATCATTTGCAAGTTTTCTTGCCATATTGACGCTTTTTATTGTTAGTCTTTGCAAAACAACATATTTTAAGTGGTTTAAATTGTGATATCAGCATCCTCTAATGGTATTTATGGTGTCTGCGAAATTTGTAGCCTTTGTCCAGTTTATTGGTCTTGGTGGAGGAATTTGCGTCAAAAAAGGCTCAGAGAAAACACTCTGCCGGTATACATTTTGCCGAGTATAAGCGCGAAGCGGAAGAACACCTATACGCGTCAGTGACGTATTTCCGTTTTTTGTGAAAAAGGTCTATCGACCTAATTAGTTGCAAATTGGTCCTCCAGCTGTTCCTTATTTAACTTTTCCAGGCTCTTATTGCTACCTTTCCCAACATTTTTAGAATGTGTAGCGCGCATGAAAGACAAAATGAGGCAATATTTAGCATGACATTTCAAAATGTCTCACTTTCAACATTTGATATGTTATCTATATTCTATTGTGAATAAAATTTAAGTTTATGAGATTTTAAAATTATTGCATTTCTTTTTTTTCAATTTGTACAGTGTCCCAACTTTTTAGGAATCAGGTTTGTAAGAAAGTTGACTCAGAAAAGAAGCCAATTAATGCACCTGATCTACAAATGCTCATCCTACTTGTTGCATGCACACATTTGTATTCACAAATAAGTCTCTATTTGAACAAAATGCTGCACATTAATTTGGTACATCAGGCCCTTAATGAGCCAAACATATAGTTAATTTGGAAACATTTAGTATTATGTCCAGTAAGGCAAGGCAAGGCAAGTTTATTTATATAGCACATTTCATACACAATGGAAATTCAAAGTGCTTTACATAGAAAGGAATTAAAATAGGGATAAAATATGCATAAGAAAAAGAATACAATGTAAAGAGAATTAAAAATAATAAAATGATGATAACCAAAGAAAAGAACAGGTAAACTAAAACAGTTATAAAAAGAATTTAAAAAATGATGCATAGATAAGGTGCAATCAGTCGGACATACAGTGCTCAGAGCTCATTCAGTAAATGCACAGCTGAACAGATGTGTTTTGAGTCTGGATTTGAATGTGGCTACTGTTGGAGCACATCTGATCTGTTCAGGAAGCTGGTTCCAACTACGGCTGGCATAATAGCTAAAGGCAGACTCTCCTTGCTTTGAGTGAACTCTTGGTATTTCTAACTGATTTGATCCTGCTGATCTGAGTGATCTGTTGGGTTTGTATTTAATCAGCACATCTGCAATGTATTGAGGTCCTAGCTCATTGAGAGATTTATAAACAAGTAGTAGTACTTTACAGTAGGTGCTGTCTGCCCACTCAAGTCTATGGCAAGTACGGCATTAGCTACGCAGGTTGCGTTATGAGGAAATTGACAGAATCTCTGTCAAGTGTGGACTGTTAGGGCTTGGGCCCACCTGAGAATTGAGCCTGTTTTGATTCCTGGGTAATCATGATTAGTTGGTGTGTGTCAATAACTAATTGAATTAAGAATTTCACTGACACAAGCTTAACGACATTGGCTTGTGAATATTTGGTTACATTTGCAACATTTATCAAGTTCATGGACAATTGTGCATGCATTTGTTTATTACAGGATGAAAGTAGTCATAAAATTGAGCAGGGTATTCATATTTAATTGAATAATTGTGACAGATTTTTTTTTTTTATGTGAATGTTGAGTGATGTGAGTTTGTCCAATTTTATGTTTCATGTTATCCATTTTATGTTCATTGGCAAAATCAGTAGCATCTGTAAAAAATTTAACAACCTTATTTTATTGCCTAAATTTTGGTATTCCATAGTGTTTAGATAATGTTGCTTGTGGGGACTGCCCCTGCCTATAGCTGTTTCACTTCATTAGAATTCAAGATGACTTAAGATGAAGTTTTGTTTTTAACATATGCGTTCAATTTTCAAAAGTATGTTGTTTTTATATGTTGCCGAAGTGGTTTGTGAGCTTTGAGTTGCAATGACTAATTTTAAGTCAAAAACTCATAGAGCTAAGAGGGAACGTTCTCTGAAAGTTCTCTCAAAGTTATCAAAAAAGTTCTTGCAGTAATGTTATTAGAACGTTGTGCCAACGTTCTTTGCTATTGAGTAACGTTCTAAAAATGTTAGCTATAAAACGTTATTCTTACATTGTTAGTGGAACATTTTAAAAACTACATTAAACTACACTACATTAAAAAAGTATGTCTTTAGAAATTAGTCATAACCTACAGCTACACCATGCTATTTTTTATCTCTCTCTCTCTCTCTCTCTCTCTCTCTCTCTCTCTCTCTCTCTCTCTCCTCTCTCTCTCTCTCTCTCTCTCTCTCTCTCTCTCTCTCTCTCTCTATATATATATATATATATATATATATATATATATATATATATAGCCTATATATTACAATCAGAAGAAAAATCTAGTAAACTAATTATGTATTAAATATAGGCTAAACTTAATATAAATATAAAAGTCAATTATAAGAGTGGTTTTACCTTTTTTTAAAGAAATAATAAGATGTCAATAAAAAAACAAGTACTTTAAGGAGAAAACAGGAATATTTTATTTGATCATAGCCTACTCCACACCCTTATAAGAACGTTATTTAACGTTCTTATATTCTGAGAATGTTAATACAACGTTCCACAAACTGAACATTTAAACGTTCCTAGAACATTCAGAAAACGTTTTTATAACTTAATGGGAACGTTAGGGAAACGTTCTCATAACCTAAAATTGTTTAGGTTATAAGAACGGCCTATTGATTAAAGCGTTCATCAAGATACTCCTGTGGTAATGGTTGTGCTGCCGCCTAGTGTTTTCACAATTTCTTATAGGTTTAGTTCCACGTAAACTCCTATTTTATTAGCTATATACTCTCTCCATGTATCCTACCTGATGTATTGAGCACTTTCTCATTTAACTGCATTTTTTTATCGTTTCCACGCGATAACAAAGTCGCGCTACTGTGTGTGTGTGTGTGTGTGTGTGTGTGTGTGTTTGAAGTGTTAACTATGATTATTAAACTTATGGCGAAACAGCAGGTTTTTCGGGCTGCAGTATCTGACTAAGATGCCAAACTCGACAAACTTGAATTTTCTGAATGAAACACAAAAACCCGGAAATAGTCTTCACGTGCTAGTGAAAAACAGGTAGACTACCAGAAAGTGGAGTTATCTTCTGAGAAAGGTTAGTTTGTAAGATTATTTGTATCCTCGCTATGTAAAGTTTGTCACACTTCGACAGTTCGGATGTATACATATTTTGTTGTGCTGTTGAGGCTAGGTTCCGTTTTGTATATCATTGCTCATTGCTTTGTTAATGAGCAAAAAAAAATATACAATAGCCGATGCCGATGTGTAAACCGTTAACGTTACGTTGAGGGACAAATTATGATTAAGCGACATTTGATACCATATGACTTTCATCTCTCCTCTTGTTGTGTTGCGGGATTTTGATCAAAAAACAAGAGCCTTTATTCTGAAGTAGCAAAATAATCATGATCATGATTCTTTTGCTACTCGAGATATAGAAAGCATGTAAAATAAAGTAAACGTGTCTAAAGTAAACTAAATGGGCGAGACTTCGCGGTCCGGAAGTTGTGGAGCGAATTGTCTATAATTCTCATATTATCAGTTCTCTATAGGTTTTCACGTTGCCGTTATTTAATCAATAGTCCAGACAGACGACCACGCACTTGACGTCAACTGTGTTGTTACTTGGTTCCTGTTACTTTTCTCAGCGCTGGTCAGGATGGACTAATCACGGTGGTTTGTGGTTGCTGGGTAATGATTTGTAAACAGCTGTTATTGCATGTTTTCATTTGTGTCAGGAAGTAGGGAAATAACACATTTAAATTATTACAGTTGTAAGTAGAATAAAATACAAATGTGGCTTAATTTGGTTTTCAAAGGCCAATGCATCCATGGAGAAACCCACACGTACATCTCCAAGACATGTTGTGCTTTATCTAGAAAGTCTCTCATTCTAAATATTGTGTACACACAAAATTGTGCCTCCTCTGTAACCCCATTTCCAACACAGGTGTTCTCACTATGGAGAGCCAGAAACAGGTGCTGGAGAGGCTGCGGGGTGCTTTCCGCTCAGGTGTGACCCGTCCAGTCCAGTTTCGTTTGACTCAACTGGAGGCCATGATGTCACTGTTTGAAGACAATGAAACACAGATTTTGGAGGCAATGCATAAAGACCTTGCTAAGGTAATGTCGTCAACTGGTTCAAATGCAAGTACTTGTAAATTTGACACACAAGTGATGCTTTAATCTTCTCTGTCCTGCAGCCCAAGTTTGAGGCAGTGTTGTCAGAGATTGAGATAGTGGTGAATGACATTTGCTACACCATCAGCAACCTGCAATCCTGGATGCAGCACTCTTATGTTGGCACAAACTTGGTGAGATAATAATACAATTTCATTACACCGTAAATGTTGAGCTCCAAAAAATATAGTTAAGAGGAAACCTTCTAAAAGTCAACGCAGATGTGAGGATGATCTCTGAAAATACTTAAACCTGTTTCCTTCCCTCATTTAATTATTTCAGGCAACAAAGCTGGATGACTGTTTTGTTCGCAGGGAGCCATTAGGTGTCGTTTTGATCATTGGAGCGTGGAATTATCCTCTTCAGCTAATTTTGTCACCTTTGATTGGTGCAATCGCTGCAGGTAACATTTATATTTTTTCTGTTATATGGCCATTATATACAGAGGCGTCATGCATCTAGTTCTTTTTGAGGCTGCACTAGTCACAGTTCTTCTAAAACTGTGAGTCATGATAGTCTAGTGGTGTAATTTAAAAAACTAAGCTAAACTAAACTAAAACTAAACAAAACAAATGCATTGGGTTAGGGTTAAAATCAGATTATAATATAAATTTGATAATAAACTGCCAGTCATCGTATAGCAATTTAATGTATGGAAACCAGCGAGACCCAATTATATCTGCCACTTTTGAATTATGTACCGAAACGAGAACATAGCTCTTTAAAGGTTTAGTTCACCAAAAAAATTAAATTATTTAATTAATTACTCACCCTCATGTGGTTGGACACCCGTAAGACCTTCGTTCATCTTTGGAACACAAATTATATTTTTGTTGAAAGCTGAACGCTTCAGATAGTCCTCCATTGACATTCAGTCCATTCCCACTCACCAAACCCATAAAAGGCACTAAAAACGTTGTTAAAAAGTCCATCTCACTACAGTGGTTGTACAATAATTTTACAATGTGACGAAAATAGTTATTGTGCGCACAAAAATCAAAATAACGACTTTATCACCAAGTTATTGACGTGAACTCAATGCATACGCGAGAATATGACGCAGATCCGCTGTTCGATACATGACCGAGAAACAAAGAGGAGTGCCGCTATCGCGTGAGTTCACGTCTGAGACCTACACGGAAAACAATAACTTGGCGGATAAAGTCATTCGATTTTTTTGCGCACAAAAACTATTCTTGTCGCTTCTTAAAATTATTGTACAACCACTGTAGTGAGATGGACTTTGTATCGATGTGTTTAGTGGCTTTTATGGGTCTTGTGAGTGGGAATGTACTGAACGCCAATGGAGGTCTATCTGAAGCCTTTCTCAGCCATCAGCTTTCAACAAAAATATCTTCATTTGTGTTCCAAAGATGAATGAAGGTGTTATGGGTGTCCAACGACATGAGGGTGAGTAATTAATGAAATCATTTTCATTTTTGGGTGAACTAACCCTTTAATACCTTTGCTGTCACTTATAAAAACAAATACCTTTTAACCATCAACAATGGACACAATGCAAGGCTAACTACACCTTATCTCTGTGTTTGGAAGCTGATTGTGATTCCCTAACAGGTTTCATTTTCACAAAAGGCTGACATTGAAATTGGTATATAATACAAATATAATTAAATGTCGACAAATTTATATTTTTCCAAAAATGTTGAACTAATTCTCCCTAACCACCCATAAGTAAACCCCCACCATTCTGCATGAATCACACAAGCAAAATTACATATTTTGGCTTAGAAAATTGTGAAATTCACCAAAAAATTATGACTTTGGGGCATATTTTTTTTAACCTTCAATTATTGTGAAGCTCAATTATCAAATTGAGAAAAAACAATACTTTTTTTTGTATTTTGGAAGTTGAATTAATGTGGGCATGAAAAAGAAGTTGCAATAGTCTTTTCTTCCTTATTGTGATGTATATTGTAAAATGGTATGTTGTAAAAATTATTGTAAAAAAATCTTGAACAAGAAAAAATTAAAGGAATTAAATATGGTTGTTGTTGGACAGGTTGTAAACACGTTATGCCACTCCAAGAAAAGTTATGCCATTACGAGCGGGAGGGACAGTTATTTTGAAAGGGCTCATGAATTAATAATGATGTGCACGGATTAATCTTTTTTTAATAAATACTGAAATATTTCATAAAAAACAAGAATTGTCCATTTTGATTCAATGGTGACTAAAAATCCATGAACACAAAAACCTAGGGAGGCACAATGCCTTAAATCACATATGCAATATGTTTACCTTGGCCATATGTTTTTATTAGGTAACTGTGCTATTCTGAAGCCATCAGAAATAAGTCAAGCAACCGAAAAACTTCTTGCTGAACTCATTCCAAAGTACCTGTCCCAGGTAATCTTTTGGAAAGGCCCACTTCTCTCATTGTGCTAGAGTGTTCATGATAAGATCTGTAATGTGTGCCGTGTGTTTTCTCCTGTAGGATTGTTATGCAGTCATTTGTGGTGGAGCAGAAGAGACCAAGACATTGCTGGAGAATAGATTTGATCATATCTTCTACACAGGTTACAGTTTTCATTTTTATCTATGACAGATTCAAGAGACAGATTCATCTTTCCATATTTATTTGCCTCAACATCTCATGTCTTCTCTTATACAGGCTCACAGTCAGTGGCTCGTTGCATCCTGCAGGCCGCAGTGGTGCACCTCACCCCAGTTACTCTGGAGCTGGGTGGCAAGTGCCCTTGTTTAATATATGGCCGGCTAGACATGAAAAATGCTGCTAAGAGGCTGGTGTGGGCCAAGTTTTTCAATGCTGGACAGAGCTGTGTGGCTCCAGACTATGTTTTATGCACTGCTGAGACGAGAGAAATGCTGTTACCTTTTATCAAAGAGGCTCTTGAGAGCTTTTACGGATCTGAGCCCCAGAAAAGCCCAGACATGGGACGTATTGTGACAGACAGGCACTGGACCCGACTGGTTGAGCTGCTAAAAAAGTCTGAGGGAAAGGTAGTGATTGGAGGAGAGAGTGTCAAAGAGATCAAGTACATTGGTAAGAATTATATAGGCACTAACAAAACTGCTGCCTGGTTGAGCTTTTTTGTTGTTGTTTTTTTACTTTCCCAACACTTTTAAACCGTATACAAATTCAGTACATTGTGTCATACTAATACACTTCTCTTACTATTGCTGCAGTATGTTGTGAATCTTTTTCTCAGATGACCTACTGAATTTCCTAAAATGTGCAGTATACTTTTACATAAAAAGTAGCTAAGCTAGTATTACATTCTGAATTCTCTTTTGCTTTTCCGTGGACTATCTCAGCCCCTACTGTGGTCGTGGATGTAAAGGAGTCAGATGCTTTAATGCAGGAGGAGATTTTTGGCCCCATTCTCCCCATTCTAACCATCAAATCTCTTGATGAAGCAATCCGTTTTGTCAACGAGAGGGAAAAGCCCCTGGCAATTTATGCCTTCTCTGATGAGTCTCAAGTAAGTAAGAAGGAAAGAACAAAAGTCATTGACTTGAATAAGACCGTAAAGTGTTAAGGGATGCATATCTATTTGTTAAGGTTGTAACTACAGTTCTGGAGGGGACAAGCAGCGGAGGCTTCTGTTCCAATGATGGAATAGCTCACATGACACTTCCTGGTTTACCCTTTGGCGGAGTGGGTGAGTCTGAATCTGAGTCTGCATTTCTTTAATGTAACAACAGCAATGCATTTCTTTGGGTGAGTGAAGGCGAAATCTGACTTTTTATTTGTGTTTGGACCAGGTGCCAGTGGGATGGGCAACTACCATGGTCGCTGGAGCTTTGAGACATTCAGTCACAAGCGTGGCTGCATGCTGAGGGGCTGGGGGCTGGAGCGCGTCAATGTGCTACGCTACCCCCCCTATACTGAAAGCAATCTCAGTTGGCTGCGCTGGGCCACCACTGCCAAGAAGAAGGGGTGGGCAGGATGCTCTATTATGTGAGGGCTGTTGTGTGTCTGATTCTGGCAGATTGCAGCCAGGGAACCAAAAACATATGCCTTTGATTTTACCAGTGTTTGGCTGCAGTGAGTTTGGCCTGCAACACAAACCTTATCTTTAAGTTTACAATGGTGATGTTATCCAAAACGCCACCAGAGGTCAGCATTGAGATAAGCTGCTTCTTCGGGATGCTTCTGTGGTGAGAAAGAGGCCATTTACTTGACAATAATTCGCTCATTTTAACTTCCATTGTTCAAATACACTAATCAATTTTATGCATTTATTCATATCTGTAGATTTTTAAATAATCCTGTCTATGGAAATGTAATTAAATGGATCATTCATTTGTAATTAAATACTACAGTAAAAAAAAAAGGGGGGGGGGGGGGGGGGCATGGATAGCATTATGTTTAGATACTTAATGAGGTTATTTAGTATCTTATACTACTACATATTTTGCTATATTGCTCATAATAGTTTAAGGGTTTCTATTGGTGAATGTATAGGAGCATTTCTAGTTTATGAGTGGTATACTTTTCATCTGTAAGGTTGAGTACAAAAATAAAGTCTGACAAACGTTTACCTTCAGGAAACATGATACAATTTATACTTGTGTAATTGCATTTATTCATATTTCTTGGTTTTGTATTCTAGAATTAGTTTTATGTTGCAACCATGAATTCATAAAAGTTACATCACACACATTTCATTGATGTGTTTTTTAAAATTGGGAGTCGTCTGTAAGATTTTTTGGGTTTTTGAAATTAGGTTGTCTCATTCTTATCAAGACTGCATTCATTTGATAAAAAATTCAGATATAATGAACTTTCAGCTTCATTACACCAGTCTTCAGTTGCCCATGATCCTTCAGAAATAAGTCTAATAAGCTTACATGTTTGTTTGAAATGATAGTGTCCCTAATAATATTCTACATTATTAATTTGACTGCACTGGCATGATTTAATGAGAACTTTTCACAATACAAAGTATATTGTGAGACATGGTAACACAGTCTGCCCAAATCAAACCCTGTCCCGTAGTCTTGTATCCCGATCTAGTTAGAAACTAATTTTTGCTAAGATATATTTGAATCATACAAATATGAGGGCAGACTGAGTGTCGTCATACTTGTACCTGTAATCCCCAGATTCTAGTACTGCATCTCAGGACTAGACTTACTAAGACTTAATAAAATAAAAGATACAAAAGGAAGATCACAGGGTTCAGATATGATGTGTCAGCTGGTGTCTGTCCCCCTCAAACATCTGCCAAAAGAGACTGAACCAGTAGTTTACTCGCTCCTGCTGGGAGTCTATTTCAGGGCTCAGGTTTGTATGAGGATGGAGGGTTGTTGCCGGTCTGGCCTGGCTCAGAGGTTTGAGGCTGAGGGGAGGTGGAGGTGCTTGCAGGGCTGGAGGGTTCTTTTTGAACAAGTTCTGGTTCGTCCTGCCCAGCCTGGGGTGGATGAACCAGGACCTTGTCGATAATCCCGAAATCCTGTGCTTCCATTGGGCTCATGTACCGGTCTCTCTCCATCACGCCCTCTAAGCGAGGATTACAAAACTTGAAGTCAGTAAGTCACAATACATACACAACTATCCAATATAAAATAAAGTTAATATAATATTAACAGACGGTTTGAAAAAGCAAAATTACCTATTGTCTCCAATTTCTGCCCCGTGTGTTTGGAATAGATGTAGTTGATCTGTCTTTTCAGTTTGAGAATCTCCTCTGCCTGTATGGCAATATCTGTTGCTTGCCCCTGAAATTTTAAATAGCGGGATTACATTTTTCAGCAAAGTTATGAAAGCAGCCTTGTTTTTCTTCTTTTATCCCCGATTCTTACCCTTGCCCCTCCAGAGGGCTGGTGCACCATGATTCGGGCATTCGGCAGGGAATGCCTCATGCCTGCGGTTCCTGCGGCCAAAAGCAGACTGCCCATACTGGCAGCCTGGCCCACACACCAGGTAGAGATGGGATTTAAGATGTACTGCATAGTGTCATAGATCGCAAGTCCAGCCGTAACCACACCACCTGCAAGACGACAAAAAGTAACACAAATAATTGCCAGAAATGTAGACTGCTGGCTTCAAACACTAAAAAAAAAATCATTCACTTTTGTTATATTTCTTAATCTGTCTATTTCAGATTAATATGTGTGCATTATGCAAATAACTGTAGACAATTGGATAGACCACAAAAGGTGTGATCAACAGGCAACGACCCATCGTTTCTCTATAGCCCTGTCCCAAATGGCACCCTAAACCCTCACGGTCTTCATCTGAGTCCGCACTTTCACAACATAATGCCGCTTTGACTGCTGGGAAGAAGTCAAACACCTGTATCAATGTACAGGTTTCCAGGCTGAGTTGCTGGGCGAAATTAAATCGCCGGCAAATCAGGCTGGGTTTACCCAGTTTAGGTGAGTGTCGTTTCCATACAGCAAATAGCAATACATAAATTAAAATGTAATTTTTGACCATCAGGAAAAAATACAGCAGAAATAAACTGCAGTGCCCGCCTTTGATCCACAATTTGTCATCTAATTTACAGTTCCCTATTGCTGTGACAGTGAATTCCCAAACAGGATTCAAGTAATCGCATCAAAAAAAATTAAGCAGGACACATTTTGACTATGGGCCGCCAGTTGAATAAACCTGATCATTAGAATATGAAGCTGCTACAATCTTTTTCTCCCCCATCAATGCAGTTATGTATCTCTCACCGGGACTGTTGATGTACATGTGAATGGGCTTGTTATTGCTCTCTGACTGGAGAAATAGCAATTGAGCGATTACCAGAGAAGCTACGGAGTCATCGATCTAGATAAAGAGAAAGACAGAAAGCATGTAGGACTGGAAACTACTGAAAATACTTTTGGATATAATGTTAGATATCATTGTGTGTTATCCCTTGCATTTGAACTTACTGGACCCATAACACATATGATTCTCTCTCTAAGCAGCCTTGAGTAGATGTCATAGGCACGCTCTCCGCGTCCCTGAAACAGACGAAAGACTTCAAGTAGCTGTCAAGTTCCTGCAACACTGAAAGCTGCATCTTTAAAAAGTAAACAAGTAATTAAGAAAAATGAACGTGCTTCTAATGTGCCCTCACCGTCTGCTCTACAACTATAGGTATGAGTGGACTTCTCCATGGCGCACTCTGATGAATGGACCGATTGACTTTGAGTGCAGAAACACCACAATGTAAGACCCTCTAGAAAGATGACAGTTATAGTGATGATAAAAGACAGGCAACATTATTTTACTTATTCAAGGTCGTTGTAAAATATTTAGTGTCGAGCTTGACATCGC
This sequence comes from Pseudorasbora parva, assembly GCF_024679245.1. NCBI lineage: Eukaryota > Metazoa > Chordata > Actinopteri > Cypriniformes > Gobionidae > Pseudorasbora > Pseudorasbora parva. The sequence continues at coordinate 34,736,821 of NC_090173.1, forward strand.
AGTGACACTCAACAGAGCACACATTAGCCTAATGACATTACGTGTCCATTAGAAAAACGCACATTTTATGAAAACGAGATTTAAGATTTTCAAAAGTCATAAACTTATACATACCACGTAATTTCACGTAATTTTCATAAAGCAATTATACTGGCAAATTAATAGTTGTACAACAGCGTGTTTATCATAAATGCCATTGCTTCTATACTATCGTAAGAGTTGCTTCACATACATTGACACATTTTTAAATAAATCTAACGTTACATAATTTACAGAAGGCAGTTTAATACTTACACGTAACAGCATGTTTCTGTTGAGCAACCCTCACGCGACCCCTATTGACCCGGATGTGATATTCGGCAGCTTGATAGTGAAGCCAGAAGAGACTCTCTCATTGAAGAGAGAGATGGGGAAGTCGAGAAAGTGTACCTCGTTTGCAAATGCCTTTTCCATCTCTTTTGTAATTGTAAATACATTTTTGGGGGGTGGATATGGGAAATTTGATCAGAAGGAACACTTATATTCAAGTTAAATGATTTTGATGATTGCATATTGCAAAGAAATAATCATAATATTTGTATTTAATTTAATCAATAAAAAATAATAATAATAACTTTTAATTATTTAGGGGGAGTTCCTCATACAATGAAGAAATGGTAAGGGTCCAAGACAAATGGGAAGAGAGTGTTTATATCATTCATGTTGTAGCCTTTGTTTTAATCTTGTTAGGTTGTCTTTGCTACCTTCTCTACTCTATTGTTTTAATCTGAGTGGGACTGGTAAACTATAGGTAGGCCTAAATAAAATCAATTAAACTGACACATCGTCCCCGTTGCCTTCATTTAAACAGAATAGGAAAGCTACCGACGCGGTTTAGCTGACTTTGAAATCTCCTCTTGAGGAGTGGCTCTGGTGAATCGGGTCCACTGTCACATGATGAAACTAGACGCGAACGCTAGATGGCGCAATTTTGTAGAGCTAGACATTATTCATAATCTTACCTTTATAATTAGTGTAAAGCAACTTTACGGTGAAAATTGCCTTGTTGGCATAACTATTAAGTTGTTATTATTATTAATAATGAATTTACTCACCTAACTTAAGTTTTCATTCGTCTGTAGACAAATCAATCAACGTCACCAGAAAAATTGAGAAATATAAACATTAATTAAATGTAGAAAAAGTGGGGAAAATAGAAAACACGAGGAACTCGTTATAAAATAATAAAAGTCAAACGGGTTTCTTCAGGTTATTTATTATTTGTTGCGCGAGAGTTGCGCCGTCGCGGTATGAAACCCCGCATCAGTTTCGAAGATAGGGGCGCAATTGAGCCCATTATTGCCAAAGTCAGTCTCTGTCTTGACATTTGTTGCAAACTTTCCACGATCTGTCAGAAGACATGTCGAGTAACAGCGCAGGCAGTATGTTGAGCCTGCAGAAAAGCGTCAAACAGCTGCGATTCGAAGCAGGAATTCGCAGAATTAAGGTGAGTGGGAATAAATAAACAAAAAGTCTAAAAGATTGGAACTCTTTGCTAACAGGGTGTGACTTGACAGACTTGTCGGTCCTGTCCGAACATCCTGCTACTTTGTGTAATTATCATTCTGTTTTAAACTTTATTTTATTCTTCTGAGAGCTTTTACAACATATCTAATGACTATAAATGAAGCATAATACATAATGTTTACCTGTTTGCAAGCTTCTACCGCAATGGCTGGTTGTGCAATTACCTTCGTTTTCACCAATGAATGACAACTTTCTTTAATTAATCGGGTGTTATCAAACGTCGTCACCCAAACCTAATATTTCAATACGTTTGTAAAATGTATGATAATCATAGTTCATCATAGCAAATTAAAAATGATTCGAAACTGTCCACTTCAGGCAGTAGCGTGCGCGCGCCACTGCTGCGTGTTGTGGTGTCGCGCGCACCGCACAGTGGAGTTCTTTGTTGATTGTGAGTGTGAGACAGTCTCACATTTGTTGGCCGGAATAATCTAAATCTATATTAGTTACCATTGGCCCCAAAGCACACTATTCTAAAAAAACAAGACACGGCTCTATGTGTTATTATTAAATTTATCTTGAATCAAATAAACTCTTAACTTCTAACCGCGTGATTTCAAGGAAAATGTGATAGTCAATAAAGCCTTTATTGCCCCACCAACCCCTTTTCTGTATATATGCATACAAATACATGTAAATATGTCTGTCTGTCTTTATTTTATTTATTTAATCTCTACTTCCTCCTAGGTTTCTCAAGCAGCGACAGAACTGAAGGCGTTCTGCTTGCAAAATGCCCATAAGGACCCACTCCTCATGGGGGTACCATCCAGCGACAACCCCTTCCGACCCCCCAAATCATGTGCACTCTTCTGAGGTACCAACAATCAGCTGTTATTTATTTATTTTTTTCTGTACATTTCCTGTTTAACAGGAATGTGAGCAGGAATATGAACCTCTGTCTCTCTCTTCCTTCTAAAGGAGTCAAGAAGAATCTGGAGAAACTGAACATTCCTCTTTCACACAAAAGTTTTTCACTACGCTACCCTTAGTTCCCCTTCACCCTACAGCAGAGCCGAATCATCACTATTACACTAAATTGTTTTATTTGTAATCTGCATTTGTGACCTGAAGTCTTGCACGTTCAATAATGTGATTTATGAAGAAAAAAACCCTAAAAGATTTTAAAAGTGTTTAATTTGTATACTGTTAATAAAGGACATGTTAGTGCAAAACGTACACTAGTATATGGTTTCAGGAGGAAATTAAAGTGCACAGTTAGCCAAACAGTCCATTGGAGAAGTGATGGCAAATATGCAAAAATGTTCAGTACATTTTTTACTGTGTAGCCAAGTCAATTTGAATACCAGCCATATAGAGAGAAAAAAAAATGTTTTTGTAATGTGTTCAGTTTATGATGACATTATAACACTAAATCCCTATTTTTGTTTATTGATACGATTAGTCTTATACATCGACACTTGTTGCCAAGAAACTGTATTTAAGGTATTGTTTTAACCATTGAAGGAGAGAGATGTATTGAATCTCAGGTTTTTTTTGATAAAGATAGATGCTGTGTTTCTGATATATTCAGTTTTCTTAATTTCTGAATGAGGTACTACTTAATGTTCAAATGTGTTTTCTCTTATCTGGTGGGTAATGGTTTCTGCATCATTTTGAAGTTTCATAAATGTTAAACAGTGTTTACACAAGAGACTCAAGTGCAGAATTATCTTTTTTACTGATATTTGCTCATGAAAGGATGCTGCCTTTCCATTGCACCTTTAGTCTATGAATTGAACACCAATGACTGAGCATATAAGCTGGCCTGTTTTTGCATATACTCTGTCCTTGCATGTGTATTTATCTCGTTTAAAATCTGTACTGGGTCTTTATCACTGGACGTTCATGCAAATGTCATTTGTACATGAGGGTTTTTACTGCTGCCCTGCATTGTTGACTTTTTCAGTCTGTTTACCTCATGCATGTCTTGCCTTTTAAGTGTGAGTGTGCCATCTGACTTGTGTGCAGTTAGACTGTATACTAAACTATATGCTATACCTTTCTTTACAAGACTGAATCAAAATGTAATTGAAACAACAACAACAAAAACTAAATAAAAATGAGAGTCTATAAAAAAAGCTTCCTCTGATCACATTTTAATGTTCTATGATATTAAAAGCAACAGTTATACTTCTGTGGAAGCTACTGCAATTTTATTATCTAACTAGCGTACAAAACAGCCATCTTATTGTACCGTGATTAATCAACTTGGGAATTATGGTTGTACCTTAGTTATTTAACCTGTGGTCTTCTGCTTTTCACACACTGTACAATTAAAGCATGTTTCCAAGTAATTCCATGTATCATATTTATTAGTAAATTAATATATTTCTATTTTTTTCTTAGTAACCCATATCACATATTGAAATTGAACTACAGCTGGGGTAGAGAGAGAGGGAGAAAAAAAAATGTGGCCATGTGGAGGCAGTAGTAAGTCAGGCCTATCTTGACCATTGACTCCAGGGGAGATCTGAGCCGCTGCGAGCTGCCTGCATGACTCTCCCCAGATCGAAGATGGCGGTGTCCGTGTTCTCAGGCGTGCGTCTCCTCTCCATCGGAGACGCCAATGGAGACATACAGCGACATTCAGAGCAGCAGCCTCTGCGACTAGAGATCAAAACCAACCAGGACGCGGCTCTCATAAGCCTCTCGAACAGTAAGTAGATGCTGCCTTTAAACACTTTGCATCCGGCCTCAGCTGAGCGGTGTATCCTAGCTTAGCTTAATGAGAGTGTTGTGCGAGCGGCATGTGCGTGTGTTGCAACCCCTGGCTTTTGAGTTGTGATCTCAGATACGGCCATCGTGCCCGTGCATGCTCTCTAAAACATGTAAAGTTGCGGGTGCCAGGGGTTTGGTTGAAACATGCATGCCACAAACCACGTTGATCGTAGCATGTTAGCATCCGTAAACACTTCGTATTGTGTTAAGCTGCTTATAGTTAGCTGCTACCCAGCTAAACGCACGAGCCTCGACAATTCAGCACTGAGTGCGTTTCTACATTCTTAAATATACATTTTCTGTGCATTAGGTTTTTCCCAGATCCATGTCCTGTTGATCCAGACTTTCTTCCAGACGTTTTTAGCTGGCAGTATGTAACGTTAAGGGTTTGGATAACGTTAATGTTGATTGGCGCCTACATAGTTAGCCGCAGTCTAAACCTTCAGTCATACTGTTACGCTTCAGAAAGTGCAACAGAAACCCATTCAGTTGTGTTATGCACGTGCTTTATTTGTGTAAACATTTTGTTTATTGAAATTGTTTAACCTGGTTGGATGGTGCGCTGAATGGATGCTGCGAGTTTACTTGATTGATTGCGCACATCCCAAGCGCGCAGTTCTGCGCCAACTCTCTACTTTGACTATACTGTACCACCAAACAGCCCGGGTTCTCTTTCTCAAAGTGCAGAAAACATTATGAAAGTAATGTGAAATTACTCGGAGGTTTCTTACGGTAGCACCGTTTGGTCATTTATCTTTGTTCTGCGGGGAACAATAGCGGGTCCCCCGCCTCCTTTTCTCCAGTGTCCCGCCTGTTCATTCAGTGCTCAGGGCTTTTGTTTGGAGCCTCATGCTGCCGATGTCCCGTGGATGAGATGAATGTCTTTCTGAAACACATGCGTGACCCACATCCAATAGAATTTTTTTTAAAGTTTTATTTCTTTGAGCCCCACTTGCAGCTGCACCCTCAGCGTTGTTGTTTTTTTTCACCGAAAGACCAAGTTTAAGAGAAATTCATATGAGTGTGTGAGAGGGATTTTGGGCGTTTTTATGCATGAACGCGAGCTCTTAAATGTTCAATGTTGCGTAAACATTATAAACTGATGGTAAATGTACTGGAGTTTTTTCTCTCTTTGTTATTTCACAAAGAAATGTTTATTTTATGGACATATTAAAATGATTTACACTCGTGTGAAACACGCGTCGTTTGTTGTACATGCAGCAGGTCGCCCCTTTAGCTGCTTTGTTGACATCACATGGCCGATCTTGTTGTTCAGTTGACAGGTTTAAACATGATAAATGTATATGTGTTGTACACAGTGTCTCAATGTCCTTTACAAAGCATAAACAAAACAAAACTAATTGCGTGAAACTTTAAGGAAGTATGCTTTTCCACACTTGTGGTTATTCACGTTTGTATAGCAATTTGTTTCTTTCGCTTTCACTGTGGTATACCGGTTGCCTCTTTAGCTTGTTGTGAACAGTTGTTGTTTTTTTTAGTCGTTTAGGTTGTTTTTGGAGTCCAAAGAGCAAAGGCTTCAGTTATGAACAGTTGATGCCAAGAATCACTTCTGTTCTAAAGCTCAGATTTTCATTCAGTGCCACTGTTTGTCCCTCATTTCAGAGGCATTTTCTTGAGCTGCTGTAGAGACTTTTTGTTTTCAACTCAATTATATAAATACCAGCCTAATCTGTTTATGGAAAGAAAGCCTGACCTAATCCTACAACATCTGGGGCCTGTACCATGAAGCTGGTTTAGCTGGCTAGCCTGATTTGTTTAAGCTTAGTTTGTGCCAATCCTGGGTTTTAGGTACCATTAAAGTGGTTTGGCTTTTAGCTGTGTTCATCGCCATAGTAACTTATGCTCCACGGCTAACCTGCTCCAGGGCAGGTTATGTTCTGGATTAGAGATCTCAAACTTAAATTGGACCAATCAGCTGTGAGTAAAGTGACACACCTCTGATGCAGTAATGCCACTCCCCCTGTTTCTGCTCCAAATTAAAGGTCATTACATAGCAAATGGTTTTTAAAGACTAAAGCGTCTTGCTTTTAACAATGCTTATTTATAATAATATTAATTTTGAATGATTTACTTATAATTTATGTAATTATTATACCTTAAATCAATTACACATTTATCATTTTAGTTAATCAATCATTAATAGGTACTTTGTTAAAATTAATACATAAGTCATATAAATAACATCACCTGCATAAAGTCATATGGACAAAGTTTTAAAATCAATAAATAAAAATAGCCTATAAAAAAAAGATGCTCACTGAGCTTAAATGTTTTATTTTCTCTATATCAACTAAACTAACTTCATAACTTTTACTTGCATTGACGTATACAATTTTTTCTTAAAGTTGTCCTCTTTCATAAACAGCTTTTCTTCTTGCTGTGTATTTTTTTTATTTTTTATTCTTAATATTTTTCAATCATGCAATATTCTGCAGAAGAGAGAAATTAATCTCACTGATTGTCTCGCGAGAAGTGAATCTCAGTTCCACAACGTGTGATTGGCTGTTCACTGCTGATGTCACAGCTAAACTCCTGAAGTCAGGATCAAAGCCTGAGTTGACAAAGAAAGCTGATGATCAGCATCATGGGACCAACAAAGCCTTAATACAATGGTTTGGTTTTGTTAACTCAAAACTAATCCTGTAACCCTGAGTTTGTTAAACTGCCATCATGGTACAGGCCCCTGGGGAAATAAATGTCAAAATCCCTAATCCTGGCATTACTGCATACTGTTGCAGTGAATTAGAAGGCCAGGTTAATGTCTTTGACTAATTTAGTTTGCTTGGCTTCACTTTTGTTTAGGTTGTAGTAGTAACCTTTTAAGGAGCTAGTGTAGTTCATATTAAAGCTGAAGTGTATGTTGTAGTTGTTTTTATTGTTATTAAACACATTTTCTCCTGTCCCAGCTTAAAGTAATAAATCGCCTGTTAACATGTATGACATTCTTGTTTTATTTTGCTACACACACACACATTAAATTTGGCTTCCGATGTTTGGAAAAAATCTGTTGAAACATTCTTCTAAATATTGTTTGTCAAATAATTGATATCAAATAATAATTTGTCAAATAATGGAAATCAAACATCATTCTGTTTAAGGGACTGTCTGTTTGCTTTATATTAACAGTATGAATTAATTATCGTACATGCATATTTATATCCATGCAATGCTTTTCTCCACAGATGAGGAGACGTGTGTCTTTAAGTGTTCTGTATCGCGGGAGACAGAATGCAGTCGTGTTGGGAAGCAGTCCTTCATCATTACTCTGGGCTGTAACAGTGTCCTTCTGCAGTTTGCATCTCCAGCAGGTAGAGCTCACCTCCTTTTGCAAGTGCATCACCCTTTACAGTGATTTATCAGTTCGCTGAAACATTGAGACAAGCACAGCTGCAGTCGCTCATGGTTTACAATCACATTTAAATGATTATAGGCAAACCTGAATGAAGGGATAGTGTTATGAAGCATGTTATCTAATGTGTCCACTTTTGCTGTGTTTGCCAGATTTCTCTTCTTTCTATAACCTTCTGAAGAATTGCCGTGGACACAGGGGCGAACGTTCAGTCTTCAGTGAGAGGACGGAGGAGTCCTCAGCTGTACAGTATTTCCAGGTTTGTTTGGCTTCAAATTGACAGGCATATGGAAAGCGGGCATTTGAGGAACCTGTTCTTACTTATCTTAAAACCTCAAGAGATCTTTTTTTTAATAAGTAACAGTCATCCAAACTATTGTTTTAATTCTAATGTTCTCTTTTATGGTCTAGCATAAACAGAAGTGTTATGTTATGAATATATTTCTCTTTTTTTCTTTTTCTTTCTCAGTTTTATGGCTACCTCTCTCAGCAACAAAACATGATGCAGGATTACGTGCGAACTGGAACATATCAACGAGCAATTCTCCAGAATCATACTGACTTCAAGGATAAAGTACTGTATTTTTTTAATCTCAATTTAGAAAATAAAGGTCATTTTTTAGCCTGATTTTAGCCCTCTGTTTGAAGGGGTGTGTCTGCTGTGTTCAGTGTAAAGGCCCACTGCTGTGATTGGCTAACATCTTTGCATATGAAATCAGTATTACATGTGGAACTCTCTTGAAAACCATTACTAACTTTTTACCATTATGGCTGTTAAGATTAACTAACCTTGTGAAAATTGTTTATTATAGCATTATATTTAGGTCTACTCCTGTGGAATGAAAGGTTACAGCAATGCACATTGCAGCCGATGATAAACATGTCTGTTGAGCACATGAATGCAGTGATCACATGTCATTGCATCAAAATGCTTCTGTCAACTTACTGTACAAACACAATGTAAATAAGAGATTCATTGTGCAGTGTGGACACTGAAGGTTTAGTGAGAGTCCAGAACTGTTACTGGTAAACTTGCGCTGGGATTGACAGCTCCAGCTATTTTAAAGGGAAGATTCGTTGACCGCTTTCTGTACAGGATTTAATCACAATTTAATAACCGATTCTTTTGCAGAGATGCTCTTTGGTCACACTATTACGTCATAATGTGACACACTCTGAAACAAGTTGTTTTCTGAGCTTGGTTTCAATTAAAGCAGTTAGGACTAAAAAGGATGTTTTGAGTTCTGAAACTTAAAGGATGTTTTTATAGCATAATTACATGTCAAAAGATCAATTACATTTTTTTTTCTCAATTCATTACCCCTTTAAATGTACTTGGCAGAAAGTTGAGTGGTTTCAGAACTGCTATATCTGTGCTTATTGTAGCATTTTTTGTTCTGTTTTTATTATTATTCAGATTTTTTTTTGGCTATTATGACCTTGACTTTTAGCTTTAATGTCCAGACCAAAATATCTGAAACTGGAACAGCTGACTTATTACAATTTAGTAAAAAAAAAAGGCTCTTGAGTCTATAAAAAAGGTTATTCCTTTGTGAATGCTTCTCTGAAAGCATTATTATCTAAATGCATTGATTCTTGTTCTCATTCCTCTCTCTGTGTCCTTCTTGTCTCAGGTGGTGCTGGATGTAGGTTGTGGCTCTGGAATTTTATCATTTTTCGCAGCTCAGGCTGGTGCCCGTAAAGTGTATGCTGTGGAGGCGAGCACCATGGCTCAACATGCAGAGGTATGATGTATTCATATACAGATTCCTCAGTCATTAACAAACACTAGCCATTCATTATTGAGGTCAGTAATTTTTAAAGGGATACTTCAGCATTGGAAAGATTAATCTGTATTATGAGGTCAGTAATGTTTAAGAAAAGAAGTCTCTTGGCAAAGCTGAATTTATATAATGATTTGGGGCTCAAGACAAATTAAATCAGTACTGAAGCCATTTAATTCCTTGAATAAAGTTTAATAAATAATAATAAAGTTCAGTAATTTGGGAAAAATTGTAACATGTCTTTGTCACTTTTAATCTATGTAATACATCCTTAGTTGCTATAATTTTCTTTCCAAAAATCGTACTGACCCCAAAGTTATATGTATACATCAAAAATCACATTTAATCATTAATAAATGTGCAGGCAATTGTTTTGCTGTATACTGGTACTAAAATAAGTATGGATACAATGAATATTTGTATTATTAAAATATTTTATTAAGTATTGAGTAATGGAGAGAATCATTTTTACTCCCCTAAAAAGGATCAGAAAGCATGACAAACATGTTTTAGTATTAAACTGAAACCGAAAATGTGGTATTATGCCAAAGCCAAAAAATGTATATTGATAATCACAAGTCATTCCAATAGTGATAGTAGTACTAAAAATTGTGTCCACAGGTTCTTGTGAACAGTAACAGGCTATCAGATCGTGTTGTGGTGATTCCTGGGAAAGTGGAGGAAGTGTCCCTGCCCGAGCAGGTGGACATAATCATCTCGGAACCCATGGGTTACATGCTGTTCAACGAAAGGATGCTGGAGAGCTATCTACATGCCAAGAAATTCCTCAAGCCTAACGGTAAGAGAAAAAGGTTAATTCGATAAAAAGAACCAATCAGCTGAAGATTGGAACATGCTTGGTTACTAAGAGTGTTACAGAACACGAAAACACACTATGTACCTCGGTTTTGAAGTCATGGTTTTGTATGTTTTCAGTACAGCAGGTGGAACAATTGTTAGGTTTTTTTGTATTATTAACTCTCTCCCCACCAGTGTTTTTAGTTTCAAAAGTTTAATATCTCCCAGAATATTTTGATGTATGAATATCTGAACATGCAATATATCAAAAAAAAGAAAAGACCCTGATAATATTTAGATAATATTTTAGCTTCATTCATTTATTTTTACTTTTATTTTTTATTAACACTTAAATGTAAGTATTTTGAGCAAAAAGCTAAAAAAAAAATTGTCAGACTACATCCAGATCGGATTCAGAACGGTGATCAAAACACAGATGGAGCAGATCTAGTCCATCAACACCCCCAAAGTTTCCACAGTCATATACCACTCCCTGGGTCAATATTTCTTTCTAGGGGTGTCCCCGACTAAGGATTTACACATTCGAATCAGAATTTTCGAATCTCTCTATAGTCGACCGATAGTTGAATCATCTTTGTGTGTGTACACCATAGACCAGAAAAAATTAAACTGTATAAACGGGTTGGGAAGGGCAGGACACTAGTCAGCAGGAGGCTAAGACTATTTTTATTTTACTTTACACACGGCACACAGCCACCACTTTTAATAAAGTGATCAAAACTAGGCTACACTAGACACTCGTAAATTAACCGTTCTCTCATTTAAAAGCCGCGATCGAAACACAGAACATCACACAAGTATAAAGTTAAAAGAACATTTTGATAAATAAACCTAAAAAAATACCTGCCTAGAAAGGAAATGAACACTTTGAGTGCGGGGGGGTCGCACACACCGGACTGAAGCTCAGCGCCGTGTCTCAGGTAACTTATCTCACACCAGGCAGACGGGAACATTATATACGCATAAGCTCAAATTTGAATTGACTTCTAAAAGAAGAGCTGCACGATGAGTGTATTTTGTAGCACAGGGTGAAATCAGTATGTACATTCACGATTTGAGGGAAAATATAAATTTAATCGCCGCGGACAGGCGTCGAATGCCGCTGCCAGTGTGTAGCCTATGTGTTCAGATTTTAAAGGCGCGGCGCGTCCGGTGCGAAGCTATGTGCCCTTAAAGGGCCGATCGCTCGGCGCCGCGACACATCTTTATAACACTAATATTGGGCACCCCCTTATTGCCAAAATGGTATGATCCTCGTTTCATAACACCCGCGAAGATACGACCAGGAGATCAGTGGTCCAATCTGGGCCTGCATATCCATGCATCGAATCTTCGACTATTAGGGGTCAGCCCTATTTCATTCAATAACATTTATTTGCAGATTCATATGCTGTTTGTTTATGATCGCATACTTTTTCATATACATCTGCTTGCATATGAGATTGCTTGTTTCTGCTTCTTCTTTGTGTTTTGATCTGGAGAATTCTGTACTTGTTAAGGAGATGCACACTAATCTAATGCTATCTACTATATAGCTGATAACACTGAAAGCTGTATATCTCAAATGACAAGTTAACTCATTGAGTTAAACCGTGGTTTGATGAGTGAATGACCGCAACACCCACTGCAGTTTTTTGGTGCTGTTGTAATTTAGGGGATTTGAAGTGTTTACACTTTTGAATGCAAAATATTTTAGAATAAGGTAAGAATTATTGTGCTCTAATCCACTCCTTATATTTGATGTTTCTAGTGCCTTTGCTATTTTGCTGCTAGCTTATAATAGTATTTTGTTCCGTCTCTTTTCGTGAAACAACGGCCCAGGCCATTGTTGCACCTTGTGGAACAACTGATTAGCGTAATACAAAATGTAATTAAATGTGTGTGCTACCTGCATATACTATATTCGGGTTACAAAAAAATCTGGAGGCATGCATACTATTCTGTTGCTGATATTTGCGCAAAGTGCGTGGACCCTCACGTACGCATAAAAACCGAAGTATATTTTGGGTATTAGATGCAAGTTGTGGACTGACACATCGCATCTCAAATAACACATGCACCTGACAGTAGGGCAAACCACATAGGTTTATGATTAGTTTGTCACAATATTGGAATTTCTTTAATATGATACCTTGAAATTATTAGATTTTCTATACCACAGGGAAACTGCCATATAGATGTTTTTATTATCATCTCATGATTTTCTTTTTTTGTTGCAATAACCTTCACACAGCACAGGTATGGCTAAATTTACAAATAAAAAGACAAGTAAACAGTCAGTATTAAAATAAGAACTAAACAGTTTGCAAACGATAGCTTAAATAGAGTAGAATATATACAAAAAAATAAATACAGATGTAATATTCAGGTAAGAAATGATAGTTAATCTAGTATAAAAAAATACTGAAGTCTTCATTGTAAAAATTAAATGGCATTTAATGCTTACAAAAAGTGCAGTGATTTTGTTTTTTGATTAACATGAAGACAGCGGCAGGTTTACAAGGCTGCTGTCACTTTAAGAGCATCTGCACAGACCTTTTATACAAAATGTGCTGTGTATTTGACCGTTTTAGCGCAGTAAGCCAAAAAAAATCTAAATGTCATACTCGCAAGTTTTGTGAGATTCCTCTACTTTATATAGATCAGAGGTGCTCTGCACGTGCAGTGGTTAAAACAACAGCGTGTTTGTTTGGTACAGTCAAACGCCTAATAGTTCATCAATATATATTTATATCACACCTCTTCTTTTACAGGCAAAATGTTTCCCACCATTGGAGACGTTCACCTCGCTCCTTTTACAGATGAGCAGCTTTACATGGAGCAGTTTACGAAGGCCAATTTCTGGTGAGCTTTCTAAAAAGAGGATAAGGACATTGGGTTGGGAGGGAGTGAAGATACAAAATGTATGAGTGTGAGTAAATAAGCAGGCAGTCATGTAACGGGTAGCAGATGTTAAATGACAAACTCAAAGTGTAAATAAACTGTCATTTAGGACTTTAGCAGATGACTAAGATATAACTAGATGATTTCTTTTGTGTTTATACTTGATAAACTGACATTTCTTGTCTTTCAGGTACCAGCCATCTTTCCATGGGGTGGATTTGTCTGCACTGAGAGGAGCTGCGGTTGATGAATACTTCAGACAGCCTATTGTGGTGAGAAATGGAAGGGAATGACCAGCGGATAGGGTGTGCGCTAGTGAATTCGTTAGTACATGCTAGCTTTTTAGACTTAGCCACTGTTTGGAAAGTTCATAAGGCAGAAAGCCATAAAAACACATTAGCTTGTGTTTGTGCCTTCAGAGGAAAGATTATACTGATAAATAGTGTGTGAAGTATGAAGGTAACTGGAGATTTGTCTCCTCGCTGGCTATAGAGGCCTTGAGGGTAAATACGGACAGGATTGAGTTACGTACTTAAGCCCAAATGAGAACGGTGAGGATGTTTCTAGGAAATGGAGAAAGGCAGCATGCTTCATGGATTAGGCAAATGTATTCAATGTAGTTTTATGTAGGAGACGGAGAAGTATGTATGCTTGCTTTGTGCCCGTGATGAAAGGCCGGTGTTTTGTGGTCTGGGTTTCTGAGCTCACTGTTTGTGTGTGGTCAAGGGGTATGCAATAAATTTAGGTCCATCAAGGAAGGTTTATGAAGCATGTCTTTATGTGAACAAGAACGCATGCAATTTTAGTTGTTGGATCCTCGCAGTGTTTTGAAATCCATCAGAGCTACTTTTTCCCTTGCCCTTGAGACGCCAATTAACATGTCAATTGTGTGCTCTGTTTTCAGTCCACTGATTTCTACACATCATAATTATAATTTACATTCTGCGTGTGTGGTTTATATCCAGCAGTAGTCAGCTGTTCAGGCATTCATGGTGTCTGTAATGGTGTTACACTGCTGGGACAGTGACCTGCTGTGGTCTGGCTCTAGGGGGGGCTGTTGTAGCATCCTCCAGAGTTCAGGCTAAGGCAGGAGAGCCCTCTGAGCTAGGACTGAGTCTGATTAACTGTGGCTCAGCCCTTGACAAGAGGCCTCACAGCGCATCGTCCTGTTTGATTTGACCCGCCTCATCCTCCTCCGCATGCATGACTCCGTGTTACATTGGGATGTCTTGCATTTCTCATTTATTCTGTTTTCTTTCAGGACACTTTTGATATCAGGATCCTTATGGCCAAATCAGTGAAATACACAGTCAACTTTTTAGATGCTAAAGAAGAGGATCTTTACAAGTATGGGTCCACCAAATGCATCATTTCATTGCATTTAAATGCAGCCTTTTTATATAAAAATATGGTTAAAAAAAAGCATGTCTGCCTGTCAGTTTTTTTAAAATATTCTTCTTCTTTCTTGCTCTTCCTAGGATAGAAATCCCCTTCAAATTCCATATGATGCATTCAGGGCTTGTACATGGGCTGGCTTTTTGGTTTGACGTCGCATTCATTGGATCAGTGTAAGTTCCTACACATTCTCTTTATAAGTCACCCCTCTTTTCATGAGATGTATTTTAATGGACTGTCCCACTTTTAATGTAAGTTGAAAACTTTTTTTTAACGAAGTAAGCTCATTAAATGCTTATTTAGTGAGATTGCAAAAACATTTTACTGTAAAAAATCTGTATATCAAAAAAATCAAAAAATATCAAAAAAATGTATATTCAAGGGACAGTTCACCCAAAAATGAAAGTGTGATGTTTATCTGCTTACCCCCAGGGCATCCAAGATGTAGGTGTGTCTGTTTCCTCAGTAGAACACAAATTAAGATTTTTAACTCCAACCGTCGCACTCTGCCAGTCATATAATGCATGTCAAAGGGATGTTTTTTTTTGAGAGCCACTATTAGATTAAACAACACATACACATAGGAATCCATATTAAACTCCATGGCATGTGACGATACATTGATGTCTTAAGACACGAAACAATCGTTTATTGTGAGAAAGTATTTATTTTTTAACCTCATATCAGACAAATCTCATGCAGTGTTCCCAATGCCATTACTTCCGCCAGAGAAGGTCAAAATGACGTTGCAATCATAGAAATGTGTACATAGATGCCTCATTCAACCGATCTGCATAGGCACTGATGAGGTTTATATATAAATCTATGATCGCGCCAGGTTTTGACCTTATCTGGCGATTCGTCTGATATGAGGTTAAAAAAAATAACATAAATACAGTTCAGTTTGTATATAAATATAACATAACATAAATACTGTTCAATTTGTATATGAATATAACATAAATACTCCAATTTTTACGTCATGTGGACCCTTGTGCACACGGAAAGTATAACAGGATGCATGTACTATTGCAGCCTTTGCTAGTTAAAGTTGCTACTATATTTGGAGTTCTCCATGTGTGTTTTGTGGAATTAACGATAATGATTAATTCATAGTTAATTAGAAAGAAAATTGATTATTAATATATCTGAAAATGTACATCAATTGTAGGTAATTGTGTGGTCATTTATATTACATTTCCTCTTTTCTTTTTTTTTGAGGGAATATGATAATGTTTGTGATTTTGAAATTAATATTTGTATGTGAGGGGTAAGGCCTGGGTATTGTTCAAAATCTTTCGATCCGGTGCCAATTTCGATACCTTAGTTTTCGATACCGGTTCCTAACGATACTTTGTCATTCATGATGGAACGTTTTGTTTTGAAGAAGAACAGAAGAAAAGCGCTTCCACTAATAGACTGCCTAATAGATTTATAATTTTTGCCGCGCTACGATTTCCACTTGACTGCACTGCACATATCAGAAGATTATTAAGGAGGCAGATGACTTTGATGGAGGAATAAACAGCTTTACTCGCAAACTACAATTCATGTTAATCAATAAGGTGATAACCAGGACCGTTGTAAATCGAAATATATACGATTTATTCGAAAAGTGTATCCAAGTAGTAATAATTAGGTGTTTGCTGTCGTAATGATGACAGTAGCGCCACAGCTGTTGCGTGCTCTTACACTGTTAGTGCTCACTGCATGCGAACCGCGCTCTGGCCCAAACGAACCGCGCTTTGGCTCACCTCTTCCAAGCAGGCCAGGGCCGGCCAAATGAACCGCGCCAGAGCATGGAACGAAGCACTCACACTTGTTAAACAAACCAGGGCCAAACGTACCGTGCCAGGGCACGGAACGGAGCACTCACACTTGTCAAAAGAACCGGCTTTGGGGCTCAAACACGTTTAGGCACAGTTTAGAGCGCCTAGTGTGAGTACACCGCCGCCTTTGGTTGCAATGCTCTTATAGAATAATGCACTTTGCATCTACGTTTATAAAGTGTAGCCACACTTTAGACCGCTTTGGCATTGTAAAACGACAAGGTAGAACGCATGAGAAAAAAAACAACTACACTTGTGCTGTGTTTAGTGTGACTGTGAGTATCTTCAGAAATCCTCTCCGTCACGTGGTGGTGGACAGCAAATCACCAGTGCTTTAGGTCCTTACATACAAGTATGCTGCAGGCTCACACAGACAGCCGCTTTGCTTTTGGAACCAAAATTTGGCACAGAAAAATAAATAATTTTTCGATATTCATAGTATCTTTGTTTTTCGTTCAATACCATAAAAGTATTGCCGTTCGGTGCCCAGCCCTAGTGAGGGGAAAAAATGAAATGATTTCTAATCAGAATATTGTGACAGGTGTGCTCTTGTGCTGTGTCTCTGTGTACAGGATGACGGTGTGGCTCTCTACGGCCCCCACCGAACCCCTCACTCACTGGTACCAGGTGCGCTGTCTGCTGCAGTCTCCTCTCTTTGCCAAGGCAGGGGACACAATGTCAGGCACTGCACATTTAATCGCCAACAAGAGGTGAACACACACAATTCTTTATGGTAACCCTCAGGTTGTTAATGTCAGGTGGTTAACGTTTTCATTTGTTTCCACTTCCTCTTGCAGACAAAGCTATGACATTAGTATTGTTGCTCAAGTGGACCAGACAGGCTCCAAGTCCAGTAATCTACTTGATCTGAAGAACCCTTTCTTCCGGTGAGATGAAACCTTGGAAACTGATAAGAGTTTGTCTGAAACATGTTGCTTACGCTATGCTGTGTTCTGCAGGTACACGGGCACAACACCCACCCCACCCCCAGGGTCACACTATTCCTCCCCTTCAGAGAACATGTGGAACACTGGGGGAACCTATAGCATGAGCCAAGGCATGGCTGTGTCGGGTAGCTCTTACACAGTCATTCCTGACTTCTTTTCACATTTACATTAGTTGGCCACAATTCCTCCCATGCATTTGCTTTTGGATATTTGGAGTAATGTCACTGATTTTGTTTTTCTGTCTCTCTCTCTGTCTGTCAGGGATGCCTACAGCCTATGATCTCAGCACTGTCATTGGCGGAGGTGGGACAACAGTATCCCACAACAATCTCATCCCCCTTGGTACAGACACACACGCACGTATGGATATTTACACACACACACTCACACATACACACATATGCTGAGTGAAATGAGCTCTGGTGTGGTTCATTTAAAGAGACCATTCACCCAAAAATGAAAATTCTGTCTCTCCAAATCCATAAAACTTCAGTTCATCTTTGAAACACAAATATATCTGTAATATTCTTTCTTCCCTGTCCTGCAGAGGTTAGCGCTAAACTCTGTCTGCAGGACACTGGGGCTGAATCCGAAATGGCGCCCTAAACCCTCTCTTTTACTATCTTCAATCACTATTCCCTACATTAGTCCACTAATACAGTTCACTTAAAGGAGTGAGTGAATGAATGAATTCAGACAGCCGTTGTGTGTACATCGGCTGTATGCTTGTTATTGTTGTGCAATGTGGGATAGAATGAATGCATTCAATAATGTCCACTATGGTTTTTATCAGGGATGGAAATTAACTTTTTTGTCCACCGGCCACTGTGACTGGTGGATTTCAAAATCTACCAGCCACTCCATGTTTTTACCAGCCACTTTCTTGTTTCTAAACGACAATGTGCAACTGCATGTGAAAATTTAATACTACAAGCTCTACAATACTTAAGCAGTTTATTTAATCTCAAGTCTCAATGAAATACTAACATTTTCTCTATCTCTCTTATACACACACAAACCATGAACTGATATACATTTCATTAAATGAGTAGGGCTCTGTGCTCTGTGCGCTTTTTTTTTTTTACCTGGATGTGGCATTTGGATGATTCGTGATCTATTATGGCTTCCAGTTTTAGGTTTTTAGTCCCAACAATTAAAAACTATTCGTTTTGGCATCTTCTGAAGCGTGTTGACGACACACCGAGCAGAACATTGTCAGTAGGGATGCACAGAAATAAAAATTATTGGCCGAAACCGAAACACCAAAAGAAATTATGCCAACTATTAGTACTATTGCATTTATGGCTAATGCTGTGACTGTGTAACTTTACTAAAAATCAAGGCATTGCGATTGCATAAATTAATATTAAAGTTTCAAATATTAATCAATTACAAATTATGCAAATATTTATTTAGCACATTGCAACAATCCACAGTATAAAATACAATTACAACTAAAATGTTTAACTTGATCACTCATGTGTACATTTAATAATAGCTAATGTACAGGCCTAATGGCCTGCAGAAAGGTACAGAAATTAAATAAAGTAATCAAATGTAAAATAACTGCATATTTTAACTGTTTAAATTATAGATTAATCCTTATTAAACTTACAAAAGCTATTCAAGAGCAGTGAGTGATGTCCTTTTGTTTGACATAAAACAGACAGCAGTAAAGGCTACTGCCCCTTTAAGACCTAGTGCAGGGATATGCTCTTCTTTCTCGACTGTATAACGTTCTCTTGAGGCATATTCAGACTATGTCTGCTTGGATACTAATCAAGATGGACATGTTGACATACTTTTTGTGCGAGTTTGTCCATTTAAGCGCAAGACTTACTTGAAAGAGAACTCAAATTTTTGGGGGTTGGGTGGCTAATTGGGCTTAAGCCCCGAATGTTTTGTCAAAAGCCCCGAATCTTTTTGTAAAAAAAAATAAAAGTAATTTTGTATCATTTCCTCTCAGTCTTTCAGACTGGAGCGGCAAAAAATGAAACAAAAGCTCTATTACCGTGTGTGTGGCGGACGGTCGGCAATGCATCGCACATCACTCAGCTTGTTTGCCAATGCCAACTGGCAATAAAAACTAACGAAGAAGAATATACATCATCATCTTCGTCGTTGTCATCAGGTATTGGCGGGCTTTTGTATTTCACCGGCGTCGTAGTTAACTGTAGTTAACATGGACACTACACATTTTTTAAAAGGAACACTAAACCTCACCGGCCAGAGAGAGATTCTGCGTCAGACGAAAGTGTTACAGGTTTGTGAATCCACTGTTGTAACACTTGAGTTACATGACTGTATTGCTTGTTAGCTAGCGAGTTAACGTTAGGTTTTACTTATTAAGGCGAGACAGGTGAAAACATAGTTAATTTTGAGATTTTGGGCCAGTTTACTCCCTTAACATGCAAGCTTTCATGTCAAAATAAAAAAAAGGCAACATTACATATTTAAGGTGGTTATTTCATTATATTTTGTCACCGTGCGCCTTTAGATTTCTACCGGAAATCATCCAAAGTTACTCTAACGCGAGCTCCCGTGCCGTCTCCATTCACAGAAACATGTCATGCCTGGTATCATTATAAAGCTCTCAGTCTCACACACAGCGCTGTCCAAATATGGGCATTTCCTTTGTAGAACTAACCAACCGCGAAAGTTTGCAGCCGAAAACAACATCTGATTGGTCATGGATTCGGATGTAGCAAATTTGTCAGCTAAGCACAAAGTAAACCAAACTGAACTCTAAAGATTAGTAATGATGTTTACACCAAATTCCAATTTTACCCATGCAGGCTAACTTAAAAATATTCAGATAATGGTTGCCTTTTTTATTTTCCAGGGGTTAAAATTAGTCATCCTTAAAATTTTTGGTGTTTTGGATTCACTACAGTGCGAGAACAGTTAAATACAAAACAGGTTGTAGGCTCTACTGGGTGATTTAAATTGATAATTGAACCCCTGGTATAAAGTTTTGGAAGACTTGGATTAAACCACAGTATATGTATTACTTTTACAATGTCTTTTTGGACACATCCAAAACTTTGATACTTCAGTGGATGGACAAAAATGAAAAATGAGTGAATATAATATAAATATATAAAAATATCTTTAGTTATATTCTGAGGATGTAATGCAGGTTTGGAACAATATATGGGTGAGTAAATGACAGAATTCATTTGTTTTGGGTGAACTATCCCTTTAAAAAAACGAAATGCAGAGATTAAAAAAAAAAAAAAAAAAAAAAAAAAGGTTTACGATATTGAAGGGGCCACATCCTGAAGGACAACAGCTTTTAAGACGAGAGCTTATGTATTCTATATATTACTGGGGATGTCGGGAAAGAGTTGAATTTGGCTATAAAACATCTTTGGTGCAGAAAATGCAATTTATAATGGGACATCAGGGGGAAAAATAAATCTATGACCCCTTTAATTTATGCTGTTCATTACATGCTTATATTATTTATCTTTTCTAAAACCCTTCACATGACAATAAATAATTGTATATCATTTAAGATTTTCTATACTACAGTACTGTCAGTCTCCTTCAGCTTCATGTCAAGTTTCATTTTTTTTTTTTTTGGTAATCACATTTTGTTTGTGTATAAATTGAAGAGAGTTGTCTGTCTTTTTCCCCTCCAGTGAACACGGGGATTGTGAACCACACTCACTCCAGAATGGGCTCTATAATGAGCACCGGAATCGTCCAGGGTGAGTGTGTCTCTTCTCTAAACAAGACCTACACGTTTACAGATTAAAACAATTGTTCACCCAGTGAGGAAGATTCTGTCATTTACTCACCATGTTGTAACATAGACTTTTTTTAATCTCTAAACTTAAGAATTTTGTTTTTGCTTTTTAATGTTTTTGTCCATATATTGGAAGTCTTGAAGAGGCATTGAATGCTTTTTGAGTGAAAAGATTGAATTTGGGCTTTTATTCATATAGTTCTGCCAAATCGATTAATCACAGCCAAAATAAAACCTCATGTTTTTCAAGTCCCAGTAAACTGGAAGTAGCAAGTGAGTTTTCTTCAGTGCTGTGATGTATTTCCAAGGTTAACGGAATATTGAATAGAGGGCAGGGTTTGACTTCAGCGCTCCTCTCCATCTCTCACTCATAGCAGAATCACGGTTGGAGGGGAATGGTGTAGCGTTTTAAAACCAAAGCTGTCAAACTACTGTCATCTGAGAAGGAATGCCGTTTCCAGAACGGAAGTTACTTTTTTTTTTAAAAATTACCACGACAAACTATTTTTTTCTGTGTATTACCTAGCACGTTTTAATTGTTCACCCTAAGACCTGTAATATGTGCTAACAAAGTAAATTGGGTCAAATTTGATTTATTGAGAACTTTATGCATGTGCTGTGTATAATAATGTATAAATGCACACAAACTCGTGTACATATTTAAGATTTTTTTAATATTGTATTTAAATATATAAAGTATATACATTAATGTTTATATATGCATAATAATAAGTACATACGCATATATTAATGCAAACATAAACTTAAGTTAGATGCGATTTAATCGATTTGACAGCACTAATATAAACATTGATTGATGCAAGCTGTTGATGTTGCTTCATGCATAAGAGAAAAGCCTCATTGGTTTGAACTCCTGTGATGAGAGAAAAAATCTTAATTTGTGTTCTAAAGATGAACATTTGCTTTTTTTCTCACAGAGTGAACCCAAAAAATAAATAAAATAATTTAATTTGAATGTCATGTTGCACTAAACGTTTGTTCTTGGTGTGATATGAATAGGCATTTACAGTGTAGTGTGTGTTAGGTGCCTGCAGATAGATATATTGTATAATTCTCAGACCGTGTGGGTTGTATTTTCAAAATGCCTTGTTCAGTAAAAAAAGACAGTGTTCCAAATCCCATGTCTCCGGCATTCTATTCCTGTCCACTGTGTTCAGTTTTTATTGTATTTCTTTTTTATTGTATTTTTTAAAGCATCTTGCATAAAGCCCAACAAGAAATATCTGATCAGGGTCAAGTGAACCTGAAACCAGGCTAATTAATCAGTGTTTTACTGTAAATACTAAATAGCTAGTTCAAAAAAAAAAAAAAAATAGTATTGCACCCTAATGGTGATTTGATCTTTAATTTGTTCTCCTTATCCCAAAGTATACATAATTTGTTTGGCGTGAGCACTTTTACAAAGCATTCTCCAGTGTTTGTGCTATTTCTCTCCAGGAGTTATTATTGTTAAAAATCTTTTGTATTTGCACTAGAGTTCCAGGTAACTGTCTGCGCAGGACTGTTTTTTTTTTTTTTTTCCTCTCCTCCATCCCGCTAGGTTCTGTTCCGCACCCACCCACTCCCACTTAAAATTCAATGTGTTCACCTGCTTACCCGCTTTTCTTCCTGACCCGACTGATCCCACTACATTTAGACCTTATTTCACAAAAAATTAAATTCTTTCTCAATTTACTCACCCTCAAGTTATTCCAAACCTATATGAGTTTCTTTGTTCTGCCGAACACAAAAGATATTTTGCAGAATGTTTGTAACGAAGCAGATAGAGCAACCATTGACTATCGTAGTATGTTTTCTCTACTGTGGTAGTCAATGGTTGCTTTATCTGCTTCATTACAAACATTCTTCAAAATATCTTTTGTGTTCAGCAGAAGAAATAAACTCAAACAGGTTTGGAACAACTTGAGGGCGAGTAAATTGAGACAGAATTTTACATTTTTGGGTGAACTATCCTTTTAAATTTCACCTAAAGAAAGACAGTAACTGGGGATAACCAATATAACATGTTGGCTATACAGTCATTTTTGTCTTGGGATACTTTCAGCACCCCAAAAAAATGTCACAGAGAACAATAGGCTAAATCAAAAATGACATCTGTAACTCAAAATTATAAGCCAAAAATACAAATAAACAAACATTTTAGCTATAGCTACTGCAAAATTAAATATTTTTAACATCCATGCAAGAACAGAATGTCGCTGATTGATGACATATTTCATATTACCGAACGTACCTCCTCCAAAATTATGACCACAAAGGCTGAATATTCTCTCTCGTGGACAGGATGCAAAAAATGTATATTGGCAGGTTCAGGGCAGGGAACCGGGAACTGTTTGAATGGCTACATTGCAGGAAGTTTTTTTTTTTTTCACTTCAAGTTTAAGCGCAGATACGCTGTTTTCAGAGAATGTCGGGAGCGGCCGGGCTATTGTCTGACTGCCCTGCCCGCTCCCATCCAAAGTACACCAGAGTTACCGACCGCTACCGTCTTTGATTTGGAAATTGACTCCCGCACCGCGAGAATTCTGATCTGGTCTATTTGCAGACCTCTAGTTGCAGGTATCTCTTTACCACCTCGTCAATACAGGCATCAATTGTTGTTGTCTCCAGTAGTGCACAAAAATAGAAGTGTGAGCTAAGCTACACAATTAAATCTAGCTGCACACATACATGGTTTATCGTACACGCAAACTACGCTGAAGACAAATTTTACATAATGCGGAGTTGCACACCTTACCCATGACTTAAACATCTTGGATTCTAAGTGTTATAAATGCAAAGGATGTAATGTTGCTTATTGCTTTTATCTCTTCTCAGGGGCCACAACTGCCCAGCAGGGTCCCAGCAGCAGCAGTCCTCATTACCCCGTCACCAACCAGTTCACCATGGGCGGCCCGGCTATCTCCATGGCATCTCCTATGGCCATCCCCAGCAACACCATGCACTACGGGAGCTAAGGCCAAGAATCGGCCTCTGCATGTCCAATCCCCACCCCCCTACCCCCCACCCCTGCAGATCAACCGCAGCCAAATTCAGAATACCAAAACCAGTGCACCAGTCTCTGACCATCACTTTATAGTCTCTCTCGCTCTCTCTATATATATAGATATACATGTATACATATATATATTCTAAACTCTCTCTTTATCTCACTGGTGTTTTATTCTTACATATCCGTCCCGCGGCCCTATAACGTGAGCGTGCGCAGGCATTCGGCCAGTTCAACGCGTCTGAGATGTGTCATTGTTACTCTTCCCCTCCCTAGCCTCACGCAGCGCCTGCTCCACAACCAGCCACTGGGAGGCAGCACTTGTCTGTAAGCATGCTGAAAAAGCACAAACCAGAGACTCAAGACTCAACGGAAAGGACTCGGTCGCAGAAACGCTGTCGTCGGGACACGTCTTTTTTAATATATAAATGCTTTACAAATGTGCACATGTTCCCCCTTTAACTTCATGAACTCCCAGTTTTTTTTTTTAGCCGCACGTATGCCATCATTGACGGACTATTGATATGAATTTTAGATCTATTACAGGATCTTGCCACTGTTCCTAACAAGTCCAGCTATGTTGAACCTACTCTTCACTGTCTGGTTTTTTACGTTTCAACATCAACTGGCCATCGCATCTTGATTCTTTCAGCATGGGCCTTTGACGGCCACATTGACTCACCTAAATGTTCACGACCTCTCATCGCTCACCAGAAGAGATGGACACGTGCTGTAGATGCTCACAGAGTTCATTACGGCTACTAGCACAGTACCGCTGGATCCTGCCTGTAGACAAACATAGCATAGATAGAGATCGTCTTACTTTTCATTCCATTTCTGACTGTATTTTAATGTAGTGCAGTCCCAGATTTATGTATTTGCTTGGTGTTCCCTGAGGTGAATTCTGAGCATGGTTTATCGAGACCGCTTCTGTTGACCCCCTTCCGACTCCAACACGAAGCAAATCTGACTTATAAATTGGCGGATTCATTCTCAGTCAATTATAAGGACATAAAAGGTTTCGGGAATAAAAAGACCAGCAAAAAACCCTCCACTACCAGCCAAGGAGGACGACGGCGTGCTGGGAAGGACAGTCGGCAACTAGGGGGGAGAAGACAGAAAGATGAATGATATAAACAGTGGAGTCTGTGGACACACTGACCGCTGCAGCAGGACAACTGTTTGGAATTGCAGTATCCTAGTTTACATCCCTTGAACCTTTATTTTGTCAACTTCTGTGTGTTGTGAGACTCGTTGAGGAATGGAGGAGATCAAGTGATGCCTGACTAGCTATAACTTTCCTCCTCATTTCCTCCTCTCTCTCCTTCCCTTCCCACACCGGGGATATGATGATAACCCCATCAAAGACTTTAAAGACGAATGCACCGCTTCCAGTCAGTTTTTTTTTTCTGTTCATTTGGTTTGAAATAGCAACTTTCATGAGATCATGAGATGGAAAAAAAAGTGTCTGTTAGTTTGTAGAATTAACTTTTTGTTTTGGTTTCCTTTCACAAAAAAGCTACAGACAAAAAAAGGAGCAAATTAAATGTTGATGGAGAAGTCCCTACGTGTGGCTACTTACAGTAGCGTTTGTTGTTTTATGGGTGAGTGTAAAACAAGTATACAATCAAACTTAGTTTGAGGAATCGTGATCTGGATAGGTTGTAGATGGCTATAGAGTTTCTGCTTTCCAGTGAAGCAGATTTTGGAACAGATTTAAAAAATAAATAAATTCTGTACACTTTACACTGATGTTCAGTTTGTTAATATGCATTTGGTATTATGAACTAACAATTTATTTTACAGCATTTATTAATCAATGTTAATGTTAATTTATAAATATATTAGCGTTATTTAATTTGTGTGTTTAATATGTTGTTAGTTTATACAATTTGAAATTGTGTATAAAATATGAAGCAATTAATATGAACCCAGATAAATGCTTCAAAAAAATTCTTAGTTCATGCTAGCCATTGTAATAAAACAGAACATTATTGTAAAGTGTTGCACATCATTTTTAGCTTAGTATTTTCTAAAACACAAAAGGAGAAATTTTGCAGCTTAAGCAAGGTTTTTTTTTTTTTTTTTATAATTTGAATGGCCAGTACATTAATTTTTGTCTGTTTTTCACACAAAGCTATTGTATTTTTTTTTGTTCACCTTTTATATATTTTTTTAAAAACTTATAGTAATGGGGACAAATTTTCAGGCACTTTCTGCTTGTCAGCTACTGTCACTGTTTATATTTGTTGCATGATGAGCAGATTGGACTAGATCAGTGGACGAAAGAAAGTCGTAAAGGTTTGGAGCAACATGAGGTTTTGGGAATGACAAGATAACTATTTGTGAGTAGCTATGCTTTTTAAAGTTGTTCCGAACCGGTATGAGTTTCCTGCTCCTGTTAAATACAAAAGAAAATATATTACAGAATGTTGGTAAGAAAACGGTTGATGGTAGCCATTGACTTCCATAGTAGGAAAGTCAACGGCTTCCATCAACTTTCAGGTTACCAACATTATTTATATCTTCTTTTGTGTTGAACAGGAGGAGGAAACTCGGTTTCAAACCGGTTTGGAAAAACTTAAGGGGAGTAAGTGTTGACAACTTTCATTTTTTGGGTTAACTATCTTTTAGTCATACAATATAATGGAAGTCATTGGGCACCAAACTGTTTGGTTACCAACATTCTTCAAAATATCTTCTGTTCCAAAGAAGAAAAAGTCATGTGTTTGGAATAACATGAAGTGAGTTTGTTTTTAGTTAAACTACTCTACTAGACTAGAGCATGGCTTTATACAGGTGCTGATCATATAATTACAATATCATCAAAAAGTTGATTGATTTCACTCCATCCAAAAAGGTAAACTATGTATATTTTATTCATGCATTACACACAGACTGATATATTTCAAAAGTTTATTTCTTATAGTTTTGATGATTATATTTGACAACAAAGGAAAATCCCAAATTCAGTATCTCAGAAAATTAGAATATTGTGAAAAAAAATCAGATTTGAAGACACCTATTGCCACTCTGATCAGCTTATTAACTCAAAACCTTTAGCTCAAAGGCCTTTAAATGGTCTCTAAGTCTAGTTCTGTTGGCTACACAATCTGGGGAAGACTGCTGACTTGACGGTAGTTTAAAAGACAAGCATTGACACAAAAGAAAATTTCAAAAAAGGCTAGCTGTCCACAGAGCTCTGTGTCCAAGCTCATTAATAAAGAGGCGAAGGGAAGAAAAATATGTAGTTGAAAAAAGCAATAGGGATTACCGCACCCTGGAGAGGATTGTGGGGGAAAAAAATGTGGTAAGCTTCACAAAAAGTGGACTGCAGCTGGAGTCAGTACTTCAAGAACCACTATGCACAGACATATGAGTTTCAGCTGTCGCATTCCTTGTATCTAGCCACTCTTAAACAACAGACAGCTTCTCGCCTGGGCTAAAGACAAAAAAGGACTGCTGAGTCCAAAGTTATGTTCGCTGATGAATGAAAATTTTGCATTTCCTTGGAAAATCAGGGTCCCAGTCTGGAGGAAGAGAGGAGAGACACAACCCATGTTGCTTGAGGTCCATTGTTTAGTTTCCAATCATTGTTTAGGGTGCAATGTAATTTGCTGGTGTTGGTCCACTGTTTTCTGAGGTCCAAGGTCAATGCAGCTTTATACCAGGAAGTTTTAGAGGTCTTCATGCTTCCTGCTGCTGACCAACTTTATGGAGATACCGATTTCATTTTCCAACAGGATTTGGCACCTGCACAGTGCCAAAGCAACCCGTACCTGGTTTAAGGACCATGGTATCACTGTTCTTAACTGGCTAGCAAACCATATAAAATCTATGGGGTATTGTGATGAGGAAGATGCGATTTACGCCAGACCCAGCAATGCAGAAGAGCTGAAGGCTATCAGAGCAACCGGGGCTCTCATAACACCTGGGCCGAGCCACAGACTGATCGGCTCTATGCTACACCGCATTCCTGCGGTAATTCAGGCAAAAGGAGTGTAAAACACACTTATATGTTTAATGAATCAATATAAGTTTCACTTTTTGAGTGGAATTAGTGAAATAAATAAACTTTTTGATGATATTCTAATTATATGACCAGCACCTGTATATGCACAAAGCATACATCATTAGAAATGTGAGGAACAAAGTAAGTTTCATATACATTCATACCAAAAAAGCTCAATTAAAATGTCCACTCTGACAATAATTATTTAATCCACAATGTCATCAAACAGAAAACTGCCCAGGAAAGCAAAATTAAATACTTAATACTTAAATACATGTTCTTCATCTCTCAATTTTACACAACAATGAGAGAAAGTAGCCTTGAAAGAAGAGCAGTCAGGTGTTAAGGCAAACCTCAAATCAGTTCAAAGTAGAGCAAGATTATTACTTTTAAATTACTTAAGTTTAATTTGATCAAAACCCAACCAAATTAAAATATGATAAATGAACAGGTGACCATAACACTTAAGGAAAATAATATCAAGCTGGTCACTTTAGAAAAAAAAAAAATTGTACAAATTAAAGTAATCAGTAAATCATTCCTGTGATTTGACTTAAGGGAGGTTATTTCATCTGCTGGGTTAGTTACAGACTAGAAACACTTTCGATGTATTTGCTGGGAATGCATGTGTGCGTCTAGAGTTAGCACGCTTATCAGAACTCCATTTCATAACTTCATAGTATATTCCATGTCCTTTGAATCTAAAGACTCTTCGGCTCCCATTCAGTTGGTCATAGAGGTTTTCCCACAGTAAGTGCTGTGTGATTTGAGGCTGGGGTAATCTGTTGTCCAGAGTGTGATGCCGTTTGGAAAAAGTAGAGCTAAAATGAGAGAAGCAATGTATTAAATACTAAATCTGAGTTTATCTACCAGAAGAAATAATGACTGGCACTGTACAATTGGAATGGGAGTTTGTTTATGATTCATTTATATTTCAGATATTCTCAAAGGATAGAGAACCGTTCAAAAGTTTGGGGTCAGTAATATTTTTTAAATGTTTTTAAGTCTCTAATGCTTACCAAGGCTGCATTTAGTTGATCACCATTACTGTTTATTTATTATTATATAAGGATCATGACACCAATGCTGAAAATTCAGCTTTGACATTACAGGAATACATTTCATATTATATATATCATATATATTTCAGCACCATTACTCCAGTCTCCAGTGTCATGATTCTTCAGGAATCATTCTAACGTGATGATTTGCTGCTCAAGAAACATTTATTTTATTATTATAAATGTTGAAAACAGTTGTGCTGCTTAATATTCTTGTGGAAACCAAAGTTCAGCATTTATTTGAAATAGAAATATTTTGTAATATTGAAAATGTCTTTACTGTCATTTGATCCATTTAATTTGTCCTTGGTGAATAAATTAATTGATACTAATTATTTATTTTTTATACTGACCCCAAACTTATAGTTAACTTTAATAGTAGTATATGCCAGATTATAAATCACCTGACCTTAAATCAACGGCATCTGTTGACAGTTATTACAGAAAATATGGACTCATTTGATTTGTAAAAAAGTAACAAGACTTGAAAGAAAGCACAAAAAAATTAAATGTTTATTCACAGTGCTATCAAACTGTTTCAAATTAAAAGTGTTAGCATAAGACTGGTGTGAAAGAGTTGGTTATGTTGACAGGAGTTAGCCATTTTTCAGGAATGAGAGTATTGTTCCTAGCCATATCGATCTAGATATCGCAACTTTTCTGACGGTCTAAGTACATGATGTAACTACAGGAGAGTCAAGTTTTAAATAGGAACAATATCTAAAGTATGACCCTATTTGGTCATTTTTGAGTGCTATGTTAACAGTCTAATCAGATTGAATTATCAATGCTAAACTATGCTTAAAAGTGCTACCACCAGACATGGAGATCCGCTGAATGGTTTGAAAATGGTAAAACTCAACTGTTTAATTCTAGGAGAGTTGGAAAATTAGCCTATTTTCAAAAAAGTGGAGTGTTCCTATAAGTAGTATATGACCGGGAATATTAATCTGAAGAGTTTCTCTTACCTTGCAGCCAACAGCCAGAAGGGCATGAAGTGACACTATAACTGCCATGGTAACAAAAGCTGTTAGTTTTGTGTCATCGCGAACAGTCGGCCAGAATGTCAGGACCAACACAGAGCCAGATATCACCATGGCAATGACAATCAACAGCCACTGGAGCCAGTAGAGGGGAATGGTCCATAATATCTAAAAACAGATCAAGTATGACTTATTGGGTCTAACATGATGAAGTATGACCTGATGATGTGCTTTTGAACATGGTATCAAACTTACCGAGGTAGGGATATAAATGAAGAGAGAGTAACCATAGACACACACAGTCTCTAAAAATGTGTAACCGCTGATCTGCCTCTCAACACTTTGACGCCATGTTAGGAAGCCCCAAACTCCTAGAGGCACCAGCCATGCATAAAGGAACACAGCGACTGCTGCAATTGAAACTACATCAGAACAAAACCAGTAGTTTAGTATATTCATAAGTGACTGACAGAAACTGAAAAATTAATTTGAATGTTCATATATTAATTTTAAAAATAAATGTTAACAAAGTTATATTTTGTTCAAAATATTTGTAAAGTATATAGTTAGGTCCAATTACTCTTAAAAGTTATGAAAATTATCAGGAAATGAGAAGTAGAATCATTTTCTACAAATTCCTGTCCCTACTGCCCTCTCACCTCTGTGGAATTCAGGTCTGTAGTGATAATCTGTGTTTCCCATCTCAGTCAGAAATGTGTAGAGATTTCCATTTATGGCCACTGAGAACACTAGAGTCACACATATCCAGAAAGGACCTGACAGAGGAAGGGAAACAAAAACTGTCTGAGAGTATCGTGATAATCCAGCAATGCTGAAATAGTTTAAATGTGTTGTGAATAGATGTTTTGAGTGAATAACAATAATATGATACATTACCATATAGGTCAGGGTTATTTCGAATGTGGTGTTTGACAAAATTCCGACCTGGCAAAGGCATAACTGAGCCCTTTATCCGATCCAGCACCTACAATAATAAAGATGACAGCACAAAATTACTAGGGCCCTGGAATAGTTGATGTTCACACTTAAGTGTGGTGGCTCCAAGTAGACTGGTTTGGAACGACTTGAGGATGAATAATTAATGACAGATATTTCATTTTTGGATAAACTAACCCTTTAAATGACCAAGCAACCAGGGTCCCCCTTATATTATATTATATTATATTATATTATATTATATATATATATATATATATATATATATATATATATATATATATATATATATATATATACACATACATACATACATATATATTTATATATATATATATATATATATATATATATATATATATATATATATATATATATATATATATATATATAAATTTGTTGAATAATGTTAAAGGTTTACTGTTTTTACCCCGTAGTGTAATTTTGGTAAAGTATACTGAATGCAGTTGCGAGTTGGGATCAATTTGATTGAACCCAGATTTTTTAATTGTTTGGGAATATAAAGAATGAAAGAAGTAAGAAAACAATGTACCTGCACTGTATCTATGTTGAAGAACGACTGATAGTATTCAAACGTCCAAAAACCACCTGTTTGTTTTTCACCTCCAAGCAACTGTGGGAATAATGAAAAAACTGGCTTACACCACTGAATATAAACTAAGAGGCATATGAAACACGCAGTTACTTGTGACCCTTATTTGCCAGTTTTGTTCTGCAGCTCACCTCTGAACCCTCTTGCTGATTTTCTTCATCATCTGACAGGTCAACTTTAACTTCTGCAGAGGAGGCTGCAGCGCTGGGGCTGGATAAACTGAGGGTTGAGGCTCCAGGATTTGAAGACAGGAGATCGGTGGCTTCCTCAAACTCTGAAAACGTGCAGAACTGAGATTAAAGCAGATAGACAGTGAGACAAGAACAAGGTGGCACATAGCAGTGGCATTACCCTGAAACTTTAAATCATCTGGACTAGCCATTACTGGAGATCACAAGTTCTCTCAGGGAGTTCTCATAGGAATATTATCTGCGAAGGAGAAAAAGGGGCATAAACATAACAAAAAATCATTCGACAACCGTCAGCAATAAAATCAGATCAGATTTAGACTAATTCACTCACCTGGCTGCTACAATATGGCAATTCTATGCAAACGCTGACTCCTTCTGGCAACTTCAACAATCGAGCTTCTTTCAAGGAAGCAGGTAAAAAAATATGTTTCGTCAGCCTGGATGCTATTTAACACTATCTTTTGATCAACTGATATTTTAAAATAATTGACCGATTCGATTGAAGCCAGAATAGATGTGAGACCGTCTTAATAAACAGGGATTTAACATTATCTTCCCCATATTCCACGTCACCTGCAGGGTTCCGGTGCGTCAAAACATAACCACGTGACCGGAACAAAACCGGATTAAAGATCGTCAAGGCACGTTGTATTATCTTAGACCAAAAGGGTTTGTATGAAATAAAACCTCTGTGTCCTGTTATTTTTTTGTTGTTGACAACTTTGATCAAATAAATAACATTTTCTGACGGTTATGTAATAATTAAATACTTTGACAAAATATATTTATCAATACAAGGCTATATAAAATTGTCATAAAATCTTCATAGCGCATAAAAATATTTTCTTGCCAAATCCCACAATTACAGATCCAAATATTGAAAATGATAACGCTTTAAAACACTAGTTGAACAAAATATTGACAAATAATATCCCTCTCCTCTTTTGTATTTTTGTATGGTGGAACGGAAAAACGGGATTTTGTGTTTCTTCACCGGACCAATAACATTTCACGTGCCGTACGCTGGCCTTACGTCTCGCCATTTTGGCTCTTCTCCTTCGGTTTCACCGTCGCCAACGTTTCTACGTTGGGCCCATAGACAGTAAAAGAAAGGTTGGGCCAGCCTTGTAAACGACCTGCTGGAATCTCTTCCTGTGCTATAACCACCGTGAACTGTGACCTGTCACAGTTCGTGAGTTCATTTGCTAGCATGGCCGCCTCGTGGCTGCTGAAGAGATGGTGCTCCACAGCAGCTACGGTGACAACCAAGGGCACAAGATGGCAAAGACTCATTAACAGTCGCGCAGGTAAGACTAACGTTACGGTTTTCTTTTTTGCTTCCCACATAAATAGAGTTCATATTACCTTTAGGTGGTCAGTCACGCAAGTAACGTTACATTTATTTTAGTTACGTTAATCATAGAAATTACTGCAGTGCAGGCATGTTAATTGTATATACACAAATAGAACTGTGTATTAGTTTGCTAACAATTTTTTTAATTGCACGTGATGAAGATGCTTCCGTACTGCATGTTTTTTTTAGTGCATGTTTTACGTATGTGTCAGTAGGGAAAAAGTTCTGCTATTTTCACTGTTTCCAGGTGTATGGTGCCGTAGCCTTTTAAGCGATTATAAGGAGGCTTGTCGTGAGGCAGTTTTGGGGGCCAGGGAGCGACCTGTCAAAGCTTCAGTGTACCTGGGTCTTCTGGGAGGAATGTACGCCTGTTTTTACACCAACCCAGATGATGACTCCTTTGAGACCAGCCTGCTAGTAACCTCTAACCGGCTGGCTCTCCTGTCACCATGGATACGCAGTGCCACCTCAGATGGCCACGTCCAGAGCCTTGTGAAACTGCGAAATGAGGGCAAACTGCGCTATGTCAGTTTGGGCATTGCCTCTTTGACTTATTACACAGACTACAATTCTGAATCCAGCCTGTATGAGGCACATTGTTCAGCAATCTCTGTGCCCTGGACAGAGCTGCCCAAACGTGTGCTGGATGTGGGATTTGCGGGACGCTGGTGGGTGCTTGAAAATAAAATGAAGGATTTTGATATAAATGAGGAGGAGTTCAAACATCTTCCTCCTGCTTTGGTGGCAACAGTCCCCCCATCACCCCAGATAACTGAAATGAACGAAAAGCTTCATCAGGAATCATGGAAAGCTGTGGTGATGGAAGATGACAGCAATGAATTAGGTAGTATACAAAAAGACATGGCCATATCTGT
Source organism: Pseudorasbora parva (assembly GCF_024679245.1). Lineage (NCBI taxonomy): Eukaryota > Metazoa > Chordata > Actinopteri > Cypriniformes > Gobionidae > Pseudorasbora > Pseudorasbora parva. The sequence continues at coordinate 34,770,939 of NC_090173.1, forward strand.
TAAAGGAAAAGAAAGCAACACAACATAGATAATAAAGACTTTTTTGTGAACGTGTTAACTTTGTGTTATCTCAAAAATGACCCTAGTGAATATGCTTTCAAGAATAAGCTGTTGATAAGAAATGAAAATAAGATATGTTAGTGGAAATCATTATGATAAGGTGCTTATGGAAGCAGCATTATAATTTTGTCTGTTACTGCTAAAGTTGTGCAAATAAGTACATTAAAACATCTGCAGTGATGCCTGGCCTTGTTTTACAATGACACAACAGCACAACACTACATAAACTGATCAAAGATATCTCTGTCAAATTTCTGTCAAAGTTTTCTTTAAACGATATCTTTTGTTTACTTATGTTTGCTATATTTTGCAATAAAGGTAGCAATGCAGATAGATAGATAGATAGATAGATAGATAGATAGATAGATAGATAGATAGATAGATAGATAGATAGATAGATAGATAGATAGATAGATAGATAGACTAATATTTACAAAAATAAATATTTCAAATAAATGCTGTTCTTTTGAAATTTCTATTCATACAACTCTTTTAAACATTGATGATAATTAAAACATGTTTATTGGGAAGCAAATCAGCATTAGAAATATTTTCTGAAGGATCATGTGTTTGGTTGTTTAATTAGACAAGAAATATATTGTATACAGATTGTTCAAACAACAAATCTGTCAAGGATAAAATACGCAAGAAAGCCAAATGCTTATTTACATTGTGGTCATCTATATTTTTTTTTTTTTTAAATGTAAGAACAGATACTATCTGGAGATAATTTATTCAGCATCTCACAATCACCTTTAAATTAAAAATAAATAAATAGAAATTTAACTTCCTTTCTAAAAACACTTTCAAATGTTATTTTTATATATATATATATATATATATATATATATATATATATATATATATATATATATATATATATATATATATATAAATCCCCATTAAACTCTTAAATCAGTGTTACTCCCCCTTGTGGGGAGTAATGACGGCTCATTTCTCACAAGTACATACTACTAGGTCCCTTGGAACACTTTTCTTTATTATTTTATATGGCAATACCAACTTGTTACCCCTTTTCAACCCTTTTGGTTTAAAAAAAATCCAAGTTCTCTAAAATTTTTGTCGTTTAGATGCAACTGGATGTGCTTTCAATAACCCTGCATAACTTGGGTTTGTTGTGTGTGACGTCACCACGGCGTCATTTTTTGAGGTAACACTACTCTTATCGAAGAGATTATAATAGTAGATATCGTTCAATAACTCGCATAACGGGAGAAGCAGAAGAACATTGAAGGAAAAGCACCGCGAGAAAAATAAGCTAGAAAAATGCCGTTATTTGGAGAAATTGTTATCCACTCAGAACATAGATGCATAGCTGACTGAAGAAAGTTGGAGCGACTCCGCATTAGGCTACTATCCTCATACCTCGACAATGTCAGCTATATTTTAGTGTATAAGAGCAAATACGAGTAAATAATTTAAAAACTATAAATCTCTTGAAGCCCACGGACATTTCACCAATGGCTGAACAGGATTTATTTACCGAAGAACTGCGGCAACAGAGTATCAGCAAAGGTGGGTTCGATGTAATGGTGTCATGCTAACTACTGGTAAACAGGTTCTCAAAAAAAAATTGCATATTGTGATAAAGTTCATTATTTTCCATAATGTAATGATAAAAATTAAACTTTCATATATTTTAGATTCATTGCACACCAACTGAAATATTTCAGGTCTTTTATTGTTTTAATACTGATGATTTTGGCATATAGTTCATGAAAACCCAAAATTCCTATCTCAAAAAATTAGCATATCATGAAAAGGTGCTCTAAACGAGCTATTAACCTAATAATCTGAATCAACTAATTAACTCTAAACACCTGAAAAAGATTCCTGAGGCTTTTAAAAACTCCCAGCCTGGTTCATTACTCAAAACCGCAATCATGGGTAAGACTGCCGACCTGACTGCGGTCCAGAAGGCCATCATTGACACCCTCAAGCGAGAGGGTAAGGCCAGAGAAAAAATTCTGAACGAATAGGCTGTTCCCAGAGTGCTGTATCAAGGCACCTCTGTGGGAAGGAAAAGTGTGGCAAAAAACACTGCACAACGAGAAGAGGTGACCGGACCCTGAGGAAGATTGTGGAGAAGAACCGATTCCAGACCTTGGGGGACCTGTGGAAGCAGCGGACTGAGTCTGGAGTAGAAACGTCCAGAGCCACCGTGCACAGGCGTGTGCAGGAAATGGGCTACAGGTGCCGCATTCCCCAGGTTTTGGGCTACAGAGAAGCAGTACTGGACCGTTGCTTAGTGGTCCAAAGTACTTTTTTCGGATGAAAGCAAATTTTGCATGTCATTCAGAAATCAAGGTGCCAGAGTCTGGAGGAAGACTGGGGAGAAGGAAATGCCAAAAAGCCTGAAGTCCAGTGTCAAGTACCCACAGTCAGTGATGGTCTGGGGTGCCATGTCAGCTGCTGGTGTTGGTCCACTGTGTTTTATCAAGGGCAGGGTCAATGCAGCTAGCTATCAGGAGATTTTGGAGCACTTCATGCTTCTATCTTCTGAAAAGCTTTATGGAGATGAAGATTTGGTTTTTCAGCACGACCTGGCACCTGCTCACTGTGCCAAAACCACTGGTAAATGGTTTACTGACCATGGTATCACTGTGCTCAATTGGCCTGCCAACTCTCCTGACCTGAACCCCATAGAGAATCTGTGGGATATTGTGAAGAGAAAGTTGAGAGACGCAAGACCCAACACTCTGGATGAGCTTAAGGCCGCTATCGAAGCATCCTGGGCCTCCAGAACACCTCAGCAGTGCCACAGGCTGATCGCCTCCATGCCACGCCGCATTGAAGCAGTCATTTCTGCAAAAGGATTCCCGACCAAGTATTGGGTGCATAACTGAACATAATTATTTGAAGGTTGACTTTTTTGTATTAAAAACACCTTTCTTTTATTGGTCGGATGAAATGTGCTATTTTTCTGAGACAGGAATTTTGGGTTTTCATGAGCTGTATGCCAAAATCTTCAATATTAAAACAATAAAATACCTGAAATATTTCAGTTGGTGTGCAATGAATCTAACATATATGAAAGTTTAATTTTTATCATTACATTATGGAAAATAATGAACTTTATCACAATATGCAATTTTTTTGAGAACGACCTGTATAAGTTAATTAATTAAATGTAAACTATGCAACTTTTCTGTCCCTAGAGGGTGCCTATTCAAAACCAAGGTGTAGTTTGATGACGCCTCACAGCCGGTGGAAACGAATCGTGCTAGGACTCTGGCAGAAATCATGTTCATGGATGCGGTACATTAACATTACTTTAGTATGAAGCAGAGCAGGACCGAGTGTTGTGGAGCTGAGCAAGGCTGCTGGAGTGATTGTTAATGAGATGAACAACAGATGCCTCGCAAGCAGCGGGACTTTTATTATGACGGGACACAGTCGCTGGCACTATTTCCGCTTTTCCGGTCATGACTCGGTCACAACTCATGAGTATGAGGTAACGTAGCTTTGTTTATCATATTAGATATATTTTTGTGTGTTGAAAATTATGTTATGATGTTACTCTGTGCGTCCTCTCAGCGAATAATATGACACTTGTTCACACTGCTAAGAGTAAAGGGCTTTTGCAGAATAAAACCAGAAACCGAGGGTAACGCAGATATGATGTAATTGACAGGAAAGTCCCTCAGACAATATGCTCAGATGTCTCAGCTCCTTGGTTAAAATAGCAATTTTTTCACAATTTACAAATAGTTGGAAACATTTGGGATATTGTAAGTACTCAACTGAACAAAATATATAACACTGGCCTAGTGGTTTTTGGATATTTTACAGCAAACATACTACATAGTGCCCCTTTAATGGTTAAGGATGGTTTGTTTAGTTTGAGCGTGCAGTGAGCAGGGGCGTGGGACTGGGGGGATAAAGGGTACTGAGTAACCAGGGCCCGAGGCAGGGGGGGGGCCTTAGAAGTCAGTTTTCTATACATACACATACATGGTACGGGGGCCCAGCAAGATGGTTTGTACCCAGGGCCCAAAATTTGGTGCTACGCCCCTGGCAGTGAGTAGGAATATTTTAAATTATTTAATACTAAGTTTTAAAATAATTGTCAAGCATTTCTCCATTATTTAATCAATTATATAAACCAAAATGCCTAACACAATAAAACATTGTTCCAAAAAAACAAGTTATAATCATGACACAAACTGTCTGACATTACGGAAGTAAATCGATGTATGTAGAATTTATTAGTATATTTTATTATTACATTATTATATTACATGATGTTTTTGCGTTGCACTGCTGCAACCCAGGTCATCCGACGCCTCCGTTGTTACGTCTAATACATTGTGTGCATGTCCTTTCTTCAAAGTGGGAAAGCTAAAAAAAACGTTTCCCGGTGTTTATCTTTTGACCCTTTCTGTCATGAGACTTACTATTACAGCATATCACACAAGAACGTACTGTTTTATCACTGAAAATAAATTAATCAAATACACAACTCTCCAGCAAAAGAAAACACCCCAGCATTAATAGCAGTTGATACCTTGTTTACAAATGACAGCTCCACCTATAATGCACTTTGGGTCTCACGAGTGTGAGATCACCTGACTACCTTTGGATCGTTTTGTACTAGCACTAAACCAAAATGTTGCAGCCTAATCATAATGTGACTGCACTAATGCTCCAGTTAACATTTTGAAAGTTTAAGTATCTAAAAAGCTGCTTGTCTTGCCACAAAAAAAACTACTACATATCTTCTGTGTCACTGAAGACTGCAGTAATGATGCTGACAATTTTGACAGCTTTGAAATCACATGAATAAATTACATTAAAAGGGGTGATGAATTAAGAAATCAACTTTCCCTTGAGCTTTTGATATATAAAAGGTCATGGTAATATAAGATGATCCTGTACGTTTCAGAGCTAAGTTTTCAGTTTCTGTTATTTAAAGAAAAGCTTTTATAGACACCAGGCCCAGAAAACGATCGTGTTCGCATCTTGACGTCGTCGACTGACAAAACACCGCCTCTACAGAATAAAAAGCACGTTTAATACAGTAGCCCCGCCCATCGCCCCCGACTCATCGAATCGTGTCTAACAGAACATATAGCACGTTGGGCCAAGGCTCGCAAAGGCCAACGTCCCAGGGCTGTGTGTTTTCCAGACAAGCTACCAAAACGTAAGCCTGTCGACAGGCCAATGCATCTAGTAATATTCCTTTCTTGTTCTGCGCTATTCTCTCTCTCTCGACATGACGTTTGAAGGGCGTGGGCGCACGCACGTGTGTGTGTGTGTGTGTGTGTGTGTGTGCACGGTTCGTGCTTATATCAAACAATCGTGTGGGCTATGTAATACAAAAATAATAGTCCAATCAATTGCGGGTGGATGAGAAATAAATCATTGTGTTTGTTTGATAAAGACGTAATTTAATCATTCCGGTTGCCGCTTTCAAAACAATCCCTCCCTCATGTGAACTGAACTGACAGGGGCATAGATATGACAGCGGAGCTGAAGCTCATTAAATATGCAAATCTTATCCAATCCTAGCCGTAGGCGTTTACTTCCAAATCTCCAGTTCGGCACGCCCATCAGAACCCAGCCTTTTGGAGAGAGCCTCAAAACCAGTGTAGAAAATAGCCTATTACTTATTAGTTATGATGTTTTTGAATGTAAAAACCACACAACCAACGTCATTAGTTGACCTCAGACAACAGTATAAAAAAGCCAGTTCATGACACCTTTAATATAGTAATTGTAATAATATTAAACAACATTACAGTCTTTACTGTATTTTTTATTTATGAGCATAATAGTTTGTTTGAAATTAACCAATAATATCTTTGCTGCCTTTTAAAAAGAGTTCATTTTAAAAAGAGTTGGGTTAATTATCTCCATTAATCCCATTACATTTGACCTTCTGTTCCAGTGACCGACTTTGATTCATTTTCAAGGGAAATCCTCTTTTACATTAATCTCTTTACTCTTCCTCTCTCTGGCTTGTCTTCCTCCATTAGTCGTTCGCTCGCTCCCCCATGCAGTCCTTTCTAAGATGGTTGGTATTGATTCACTGGCTCACGGAGCAGCATTTGTCTCTTTTTCTGATTGGTATCTTAGCTCATGGAAAGGATTGTTCATTCTGATCGTGCAGTTCTCCTGCAATAAAGCGCTGACCCATTCATGTCAAACTAGACAAGATCATATTTTCAGTAAAAGGCCAAATAATGAAAGTAAAGGATGGTACACACTTAATGATGAAAAGCACTTAAGATGCACTAATGAAAGTGTAGGAGCCCATTCGAAGACGTTTCTAATAACATAACAGTAGCAGACTGCAGGGGCTTATCTGTGTGTAACTTAACCCCGCTACAGTCAATGTTGAAATAATAATGTCATTAGGCTGCATTTACAAACTCCCTAACAGAAATATTGCATGTCACTCGAGACGAGTATTAATGAGAGAAGACCTATGGCTTGCTGCAGGCAAAGGCTGAACCACCTGAAATCCTAACGATCCCCTTTTAACTTCTCCACTGTTATGAATGACTCTTACTGTTGTATATTGAAATGGTCATTTAGCATTATCACACCGCTGTTATCCAATCACTAAAGATTTTCAGCTGGTAGGAGGATGTTGCTTTAGCCTCGGCAGCGGTATCTGATGTGCCTCAATCCTCATAATGTACTGAAGCACTCTGTCTGTCCATCAGGGTGTCCACAGGGACCCAGACATTGGCTTGATTGCCAAAATGGAGGAGCATTTCTAACAGTGTACAAGACACACTCAGCTCAGACACACCACTGCTACGTCCCAGTGCTTTTAAAGTACTGTCTCTGGCCTGTTTTATTGCCTTCAAGCTCACTGAACTGAGATAACTGTAGGCAGTGGAAAGCAATGGAGTGAAAGCCCACCATGTTTTTCAGGTAGGGTCGCTGTGCTCTTGTTTGCTTTTTACTGGGCTAAATGATATGGGAGATTGAAAATTGTTACTCGTATGCATTTGTTTTGCCTTTATATTTCATGGATTCTTGCTTCTCAGTTGTCAAAAGCAATGTTTTTCCATTAACCCATTACACTAAAATAGCTAATACAATATTTTAGATATAGTTCAGCCAAAAAGGAAAAGTCTGTCATCCTTTACTCGCCCTCATGTTGTTACAAACCTGTGGGGCATTCTTTTTTTTTAGGTAACACAAAAGTAATATCCAAAACTATGGACTTCTAGCCTGGTTAAAGACAAAGCATTATAGGCAAATCATTTCTAAAGGGACGTCACCAACGGACGTCGCTCACATGCCTCTGGGCGCAATTGGATAGACCTAAAACCAATGGAGATGATGTATGCAGAGCGACGGAGAAACATCTGAGATACTGCGTCCCAATTCGCCTACGTATACTACGACCTAAAAGTATGTACTCTTTTTTTGAAGAAAAAGTATGCACTTTAGAGTGTGTAGAAGAAGAGAATGCGGGCTTTGGGACATACTACTTTGTCATCTATAATGGACTCTGTCGCTTATTTGTATGCTTCCCGTCACCGTTTAAAACTGCCCTGTCAATCATTGTTACAGTTCAAATCAAAGTTTAATTTCCTACCGTATCGGAGAGAAATGTAGCCGCACGTTGATTTGCCATGTGTGGGTCTTTAATGCAGAGACTCCTCATGTGTTTGCAGTTTAAATATACTTGATGCATTTAAAAGTTAATGGTCAAATGTTTCATTACAAAAGTTCACAATGCTGCTGCAGGTGAAATATTATGTGGATAACATGGAATAAACATCTTTTAGTCAGGTTAAATACTGATAATTGATCACTCAAACCTTTAATCTAAACCTCTCTACTTAACCGCTGGACTCGCATATCCGTCATATTTGTAGCTTAACACTTTTTTCCTTGTTTGTAGGCAATATCAGTCATTGTGCGTCAATCTGTACTTCAAATTCTGACTGGAAATAGTAAACCATCCGGGTATCTTTGGAATACCCTTTTCAACATGATTTGGGACATACTAATTCTATACTATATTTAGTATGGATAGTATGTGAATTGGGATGCAGGGTCTGTTTGTGATTTCAAGAAAGATGTTGCAATGGCTTCTGACGACTTTTGTCGTTGTTGTAAAAAAATATGATAATAGCTGGTGTCCACTGCCATCAACATTTTTGCAAATTTTGGAAAAACCTAATAGCATCTCAGACCGACTGAAACATCTCGGATTGACAGTCGAACAGAAAACATCAAGCTCTGATCGCATTTGCCCCCGTTGTAAGGCATTTGTATTGCGATTAGAACGCAATTTACAATATTTTGAAAATAAAGTAATATTGATGAGTCTTTGGAAAGTTGTCTCACAAACTTTATTCAAATTCAGTAATTTCAGATGTGTTAGAACATGTTAAGACTTGAGCATAGTTACGCTAGTTATTTATTTACAAATCTTTACAATTTTTACATGACTACAGATCTAGTGTGAGGAAGTAAGTACAGAAAGGCCAGATCCAGAGCTGCTGGGTGGTGTTAGCACATGATCATCCTCCTCATCAAAGTAGCCGGTGTAATCCACATCTGGTAGCTGAGGGTTGCTCTTTGCTCGGGTTTTAATGAAAAGGAAAAGTTTAAAATGCTTAAAACAGACGCGATAGCTGATTCAAACGAGTGATATTCCACGGCAACATCCATCTTTGTAATGTACAAAATCTGCTTTACCGCCACTGTGCTGTCGTCAAAAAAATTCCAACTGAAAATTTTCAAGTAACTGATCACATCGAAAATTTTCAGTTGGCCGAATTTAATTTTTGTGAATTAAATTGTATCAGTTCATAGAATTTCAATTCGGCCAACTGAAACATTTTGATGTGATCAGTCACTAAAAATGTTTCAATTGGAGACTTTTTTTTTTTTTTTACAGTGTGGGCTTAAATGGGCTTTTTGCCAGACTACTTTCAGAGCAAATCTAAATTTGTCGGAAGTTATTTGGGTTTTCCCAGGCTAATTGACTTCAGAAACAGAATCAGAATAAGAAAGAGCTTTATTGCAAAGTGTGCTTTCACACACAAGGAATTTTTCTTGGTGCTGAAGCTTCCAGTGCAAATACAACAAAAAATGCTGCGTGTTCAAGTTATTTAGTAAAATGAGCTAAAGTAACATTTTGTCACAATTTCATTATTTTGAGTAAATTTGTAAATCATTCGTTGGGACTACAATCATTTTTGCTGACAGCTGACTGAGCAGTTGATCTGTAGTTCCTAGCATGCTTTCCAGAAGACTGCATAAGAAGAGGAAATGTTAAAATTAAAATTGAAATGTATTTTTCAGTAAAGAGAAATTCTTGTTAATGTTTAATGCTCACTTCTGATGAATCCTTTGAAGAGTTTTGATTCTTTTGAGGTTTTGTCGTTACCATTGTGCTGAAGAAACATCTTCAGGATGTTTGTTGCTTCACTCATTGAGCAACCAGATAATTATACTTAGTACACTCTAAAAAAATGCTGGGTTAAAAACAACCCAAGTTGGGTTGAAAATGCACCGACCCAACAATTGGGTTGTTTTAACCCAATGGTTGAGTTGTTCTTACCCAGCAATTGGGTTGTCCTAAGCAACATTTAACCCAACCACTGGGTTAAAACAACTCAACCACTGGGTTAAAACAACCCAATTGTTGGGTCGGTGCATTTTCAACCCAACTTGGGTTGTTTTTAACCCAGCATTTTTTAGAGTGTAGTATGTACTAAGACGTACATAATGATATCAGTTGCTACTTACTTGCTCATCTCGTTACATATAGCAATGAATGCAACTGTCTTTTTCATTCTAACATGCTATTGTTATCTAACACAAGAATATTTAGCAAAACATTCTTTTTAAATTAACTTGTTTTAGTCTTGTTGTATTGGCCTAAACTAATTGTGACACGTACAGGCCAAGTATGGTAACCCATACTCAGAATTTGTCCTCTGCGTTTAACCCGTGTTATTGCACACACATTAGAAGCTGTAGTGAACACACACACACACACACACACACACACACACACACACACACACACACACACACACACACACACACATATCCGAAGCAGTGGGCAGCCATTTTTGCTGTGGAGCATTTGTTCATTGAACAAGCTTAACTGAATTTTTTGAGCATTTTTTTCTAACTATTTTCTATTAAATTTCTACAGAAGGAAAACAAATAAAGGTAAGCGATGACATTTTTTCAACCCTTGTACTATGTTACAGTCTCCCTCATTCATCCTTTGATCGACTTGGATCCTCCCCCACCCTCCCCAACATGTCCTGCATTGACTATCGACTGTCATTCTATCCATATACTCAGCTGCCAATGTCAGATGGATGTGGTGGCTGAGGCTGATCAGTGGTCAGTCTGGAAAGGGGGAGCTTGGGGTCAGCGAGGACATGTTGGGAGGGGGTGGGGGTCATGCGTAGGGGTAAGGGAGTCTAGCCATGGCGCTGACCCTAGTGACCACAACTCCACCCCCCACCCCCCATTATGTCTGATCAATATGTCACTATAAAGAAAGAGAGTATGGAGAGCACGAGGGGGAGGAAAATGTTCAATGGCCCAGCGATTGCACCAGACACTGAATCTAGCAGTGCAGCATTTGAAAATAGTGTGAGTTTAGTTGTGTGTCTGTTGGGAAAACAATGCTTTATGCAATGCTTTCCTGATACCACACATGTCGCTCAGACGTCTATTTGATGGCTTCATGATCATCAAAATATGAATTTATTTTAAATAGATTAATTTAATCTCCAAATTAACGTAGAAACAACTAAATAATGTAATAACTTTTAATTGAAGTGAACTTAAAACAACAACACATAAACCCATTATAATAAAATGTCACATTTAGCTGTGCCCTTCAGTATATCAGGGCTCAATTTTTTTCTATTGGCCCAGTCAGACCAGTTCAGATTTTTACTTGCCCTGTCATAATGCACAACAAGTTATTGTTTTCATTGTTTTTTGACCCGTGTAACCTTGTAAATTGTGCTAGGAATTTCAGGGTTTTCTTAATATTTTCAGATAGGTCTAAGAGGTAGAAAATATACAGAAATGGAATAAAGTTATCAAAACTTCTTAAATGTGAAAGAGTCTTCACTGCAGAAATTATAAATCAAATATAAATAAATCCATATTAAAGCTACAAATGTTATTCGTTCAAGAGCAGTGAGTGATTTTCAGTAAGTATTTTTTTCTGTGATTAGCATTAACGACAGACATCACAGCAGCGGGTTTAATAGGCTGCTGTCACTTTAAGATCTGACGCACATTATATTTTCTTATAAATCTATGTATATTTAAAGGGGTGATGAATTGAGAAATCAACCTTTCCTTGAGCTTAAGATATATAAAAGGTCATGGCAATATAAGATTATCCTTTAAGTTTCAGAGCTGAAAACGTCCTTGTTAGTCAAAGAAAAGCTTTTATAGACACCAGGCCCAAAACGATCGCGTGCTTCATCCTTAAGTCATCGCATGACGAAACACGGCTCTACAGAATTATAATTAATTAAAGTTTGTTTTATTGCTGTAATTGCATACATTAATACTAAACAATTTTAATGCATATAATTGCCATATGATTAAATAATAAATCTATTTAAAATTACTTTAAAAAGGTAAATATACAGGGAGTGCAGAATTATTAGGCAAGTTGTATTTTTGAGGATTAATTTTATTATTGAACAACAACCATGTTCTGAATCAACACAAAAAATATTAATAATATCAAAACTGAATATTTTTGGAAGTTTTAGTTTTTAGTTTTAGCTATTTTAGGGGGATATCTGTGTGTGCAGGTGACTATTACTGTGCATAATTATTAGGTAACTTAACAAAAAACAAAGTTATACCCATTTCAATTATTTATTTTTACCAGTGAAACCAATATAACATCTCAACATTCACAAATATACATTTCTGACATTCAAAAACCAAACAAAAACAAATCAGTGACCAATATAGCCACCTTTCTTTGCAAGGACATCAAAAGCCTGCCATCCATGGATTCTGTCAGTGTTTTGATCTGTTCACCATCAACATTGCGTGCAGCAGCAACCACAGCCTCCCAGACACTGTTCAGAGAGGTGTACTGTTTTCCCTCCTTGTAAATCGCACATTTGATGATGGACCACAGGTTCTCAATGGGGTTCAGATCAGGTGAACAAGGAGGCCATATCATTAGATTTTCTTCTTTTATACCCTTTCTTGCCAGCCACGCTGTGGAGACGCGTGTGATGGAGCATTGTCCTGCATGAAAATCATGTTTTTCTTGAAGGATGCAGACTTCTTCCTGTACCACTGCTTGAAGAAGGTGTCTTCCAGAAACTGGCAGTAGGACTGGGAGTTGAGCTTGACTCCACCCTCAACCCGAAAAGGCCCCACAAGCTCATCTTTGATGATACCAGCCCAAACCAGTACTCCACCTCCACCTTGCTGGCGTCTGAGTCGGACTGGAGCTCTCTGCCCTTTACCAATCCAGCCACGGGCCCATCCTGGCCCATCAAGACTCACTCTCATTTCATCAGTCCATAAAACCTTAGAAAAATCAGTCTTGAGATATTTCTTGGCCCAGTCTTGACGTTTCAGCTTGTGTGTCTTGTTCAGTGGTGGTCGACTTTCTGCCTTTCTTACCTTGACCATGTCTCTGAGTATTGCACACCTTGTGCTTTTGGACACTCCAGTGATGTTGCAGCTCTGAAATATGGCCAAACTGGTGGCAAGTGGCATCTTGGCAGCTGCACGCTTGACTTTTCTCAGTTCACGGGCAGTTATTTTGCGCCTTGGTTTTTCCACACGCTTTTTGCGACCCTGTTGACTATTTTGAATGAAACGCTTGATTGTGCGATGATCACGCTTCAGAAGCTTGGCTATTTTAAGACTGCTGCATCCCTCTGCAATATATCTCACTATTTTTGACTTTTCTGAGCCTGTCAAGTCCTTCTTTTGACCCATTTTGCCAAAGGAAAGGAAGTTGCCTAATAATTATGCACACCTGATATAGGGTGTTGATGTCATTAGACCACACCCCTTCTCATTACAGAGATGCGCATCACCTAATATGCTTAATTGGTAGTAGGCTTTCCAGCCTATACAGCTTGGAGTAAGCCAACATGCATAACAAGGATGATGTGGTCAAAATACTCATTTGCCTAATAATTCTGCACTCCCTGTAGTTCAACCTAAAACTAATCCTACAACCAATAAACCAAAATAATAGTAATATAAATAACAATAATGCCTAAACTTTGTATTGATGTTGTGCAACTTAACTTTCATGTTTCAGCTCAGGCACGTGCAGAGGGGGGAGCTTTGGGTGCTCGAGCCCCTGCCATTTTTCAAAATAAATCAAAAGTGTCCCTTTCAGACAAATATTAATAAAAAAAATGTGGTAAATGAAACAAAATAAATTTGATTATAATATGACAATGTGTACAATAGTAAAGAACGGCTCAAAAGTCGGAAAATATCTGTTTATTTTTCATACAGTCTTGTTCAAAATAATAGCAGTACAATGTGACTAACCAGAATGATCAAGGTTTTTCGTATATTTTTTATTGCGACGTGGCAAACAAGTTACCAGTAGGTTCAGTAGATTCTCAGAAATCAAATGAGACCCAGCATTCATGATATGCACGCTCTTAAGGCTGTGCAATTGGGCAATTAGTTGAATTAGTTGAAAGGGGTGTGTTCAAAAAAATAGCAGTGTGGCATTCAATCACTGAGGTCATCAATTTTGTGAAGAAACAGGTGTGAATCAGGTGGCCCCTATTTAAGGATGAAGCCAACACTTGTTGAACATGCATTTGAAAGCTGAGGAAAATGGGTCGGTCAAGACATTGTTCAGAAGAACAGCGTACTTTGATTTTTGAAAACCTATAAAGAGGTGCAAAAAATGATAGGCTGTTCAGCCAAAATGATCTCCAATGCCTTAAAATGGAGAGCAAAACCAGAGAGACGTGGAAGAAAACGGAAGACAACCATCAAAATGCATAGAAGAATAACCAGAATGGCAAAGGCTCAGCCAATGATCACCTCCAGGATGATCAAAGACAGTCTGGAGTTACCTGTAAGTACTGTGACAGTTAGAAGACGTCTGTGTGAAGCTAATCTATTTTCAAGAATCCCCCGCAAAGTCCCTCTGTTAAAAAAAAGGCATGTGCAGAAGAGGTTACAATTTGCCAAAGAACACATCAACTGGCCTAAAGAGAAATGGAGGAACATTTTGTGGACTGATGAGAGTAAAATTGTTCTTTTTGGGTCCAAGGGCCACAAGCAGTTTGTGAGACGACCCCCAAACTCTGAATTCAAGCCACAGTACACAGTGAAGACAGTGAAGCATGGAGGTGCAAGCATCATGATATGGGCATGTTTCTCCTACTATGGTGTTGGGCCTATTTATCGCATACCAGGGATCATGGATCAGTTTGCATATGTTACAATACTTGAAGAGGTCATGTTGCCCTATGCTGACGAAGACATGCCCTTGAAATGGTTGTTTCAACAAGACAATGACCCAAAACACACTAGTAAACGGGCAAAGTCTTGGTTCCAAACCAACAAAATTAATGTTATGGAGTGGCCAGCCCAATCTCCAGACCTTAATCCAATTGAGAACTTGTGGGGTGATATCAAAAATGCTGTTTCTGAAGCAAAACCAAGAAATGTGAATGAATTGTGGAATGTTGTTAAAGAATCATGGAGTGGAATAACAGCTGAGAGGTGCCACAAGTTGGTTGACTCCATGCCACACAGATGTCAAGCAGTTTTAAAAAACTGTGGTCATACAACTAAATATTAGTTTAGTGATTCACAGGATTGCTAAATCCCAGAAAAAAAAAATGTTTGTACAAAATAGTTTTGAGTTTGTACAGTCAAAGGTAGACACTGCTATTTTTTTGAACACACCCCTTTCAACTAATTGCCCAATTGCACAGCCTTAAGAACGTGCATATCATGAATGCTGGGTCTTGTTTGTTTTCTGACAATCTACTGAACCTACTGGTAACTTGTTTGCCACGTAGCAATAAAAAATATACTAAAAACCTTGATTATTCTGGTTAGTCACATTGTACTGCTATTATTTTGAACAAGACTGTATATGGCTGATTTTCCACAGTCTGTTCGAAAACAGCTCTCAAACCATATATGGTTCTTTCAGAGAGCATCTGTGGCTTTACAGGATTTTTTTTCATCAGTAATCAAAGCTAATGTGTCAATTTCATCAAAAATCTCTATTATATAATTTTAAATATTACATCATTCATAAATGCCTGTTTGTCATGTCAAAATGCAATTAAAATTTCTGTCCAACATGAACAGGTCCCTTACATGACAACGAGATGAGTTTAGCCACTTAGCCATTGTTTAAATTCACCTAAATAGTGTTTTAGACGGCTAGCTGTATCTCACGCTGAAGTCCAGTGGGAACGCAGTTGTAGCCGAAAAAAATTAAATAAACTAATGTCTTGTATTATATGTTGTAACTCCAACCGTTCACTGAACTGAGCCATGTTTTGCTGAGAGATCTGATGAACTCATAAGCAGCTGATAGTGAGCATACGCGAGTAACTGAACTTGCAGCGGTCCTCGGATCAGCAGGACAGAATCGAAAACCGTTTCTTTCAGACACGTTCAGTACTGAGAACCGGCAAGCCGATGAGCAGAGCCTCTTTACACACACAACGCTCTTCCCAACTGGGCTATTTGCCTTTTTTCCAGCTACAACTGCGTTTCCACGGGACTTCAGCGCGAGAGCTACAGCTAGCCGTCTAAAACAGGTGAATTTAAACAATGGCTAAGTGGCTAAAATCATCTCGTTGTCATGTAAGGGACCTGTTCTTGTTAAACAGACATTTTATTTGCATTTTATGTCTGTTTAGAGGCACAAGGCCCTTTACATTTATGCCCCCATAACTGCCGTTTTAGCTGAGTGGGGGCTCTGGGCATTAACTGTAACAGCTCCGTGTTAACTGTCTCCAAAGCATACAACATCGCTGGTCTCACTGTCATGTACACCTTTCCTTTCATTCTTGCTGGTACTCTTTTATCACACAACAGACCTGAGACTTTTCTCCACCCATTCCAACCTGCCTGCACATGCTTCTTCACCTCTTTTCCACACTCCCCATTGCTCTGGACGGTTGACCCTAAGCACTTAAAATCCTGCACCTTCTTTACCTCTTCTCTCTGTAACCTCACTGTTCCACTTGGTTTCCTCTCATTTACACACATGTATTCTGTCTTGCTGCGACTAACCTTCATTCCTCTTCTCTCCAGAGCAAACCTCCACCTCTCTAGATTTTCCTCCACCTGCTCCCTGCTCTCACTGATCACACACATATCACAATGTCATCCGCAAACATCATAGTCCATGGAGATTCCTGTCTGACCTCATCTGTCAGCCTGTCCATCACCACCGCAAACAAGAAGGGGCTCAGAGCCGATCCTTGATGCAGTCCCACCTTCACCGTGAAGTCCTCTGTCTCACCTACAGCACACTTTACCACTGTCCTACTGCTCCCTGGACCACTCTAACATACTTCTTTGCCACTCCAGGCCTCCTCATACAATACCACAGCTCCTCTCTTGCCACTTTGTCATATGCTTTCTCTAAATCTACAAAGACACAATGCAGCTCTTTCTGACCCTCTCTGTACTTCTTCATTAACATTCTCAAAGCAAATAATGCATCTGCAATGCTCTTTCTTGGCATGAAACTATACTGCTGCTCACAAATGTCCACTTCTCCCCTTAGCCTTGCTTCCACTACTCTTTCCCACAGCTTCATTGTATGGCTCATCAGCTCAATACCTCTGTAGTTTCCACAACTCTGCACATCTCCCTTGTTCTTAAAAATCAGCACCAAAACACTCCAATCTTCAGGCATCCTGTCACTCTCTAAAACCTTGTTGAATTGTTGAACAACCTAGTTAAAAACTCTACTGCCATCTCTCCTAGACACTTCCATATCTCCACTGGTATGTAATCAGGACCAACTGCCTTCCCTCTCCTCATCCCCTTCGAAGCTCTCCTAACTTCACCCTTGCTAATGCTTTCTACTTCCTGGTCAACAATTTTTGCCTCTACAACTCTTCTCTCCCTGTCATTTTCCTCATTCATCAGTTCCTCAAAGTCCTCCCTCCACCTTTCCCTCACCCTCCTGTCACCTGTCAAAACATTTCAATCTCTATCTTTAATATCTCTAACCTGCTGCACATCCTTTCCATCTCTATCCCTCTGCCTCGCCAACCAATACACATCCCTCTCACCTTCCTTACTATCTAACATTGCATACACGTCCTCAAGTGCTTTCTGTTTGGCCTTTGCCACCTCTATCTTAACCTCACGCTGCATCACCCTATATTCCTGTCTACTTTCCTTCGTCCTCTCACTGTCCCACTTCTTCCTAGCTAACCGCTTCCTCTGAACTTCCTCATTCCACCTCCAAGTCTCCTTGTCTTCTTTCCTCCTTCAAGATGAAACACCTAGCACCTTTCTACCTGTCTCCCTGATCACTTTGGCTGTAGTATTCCTCAGTCATCCAGAAGCCCTTCTTGACCACCTAAAGCTTGTCTCAACTCCTCCTGGAAAACCACACAGCACTCTTTCTTTTCATATATAATTTTTATTTATTTATGTATGTATTTATTACATATTGCACATTTTTTACATTTGAGCGTCCCCGTTTTAGCCTCAGCTCTGGCCTGATAAGCCTTTACTGTCTTCTGAAGGCTTTGTGGATTTTGTAAGAAGCTAGAAATATTGAACAGGGAAGTAACTTGAAATAAGAACAAGAGTGGAGATGGTGTACTAGAGATGCGCAGATCAGCTCTAATGTCACAGAATCTGCGGTTAAAAACAAACCGTCATCCGGACCAGATCGACACAAATTCAAATCCTCAGTTTTAAGCGCGATGTTATCGTTAAACCATAAAGTAGGTTGCTGTAAAAAATAAAAAATAAAAAAACTTTGGCGAAATTACATTTCTTACCATAAAACAGGGTTGACAACCTATACATCACACAGAGGAGTAACCGCTGGAACGTGAGCAAACACAAGAGATGTGTTTGTATTCAATTCAGACAAAATACATTGCACATACAGATGTACATTTTGAGCTAATCATTCATCATTGTAACCCAGTTAGTAGCTATAAATATGATTAAAGTGTGATATTTAAATTACACAAATAAATGAAAGCATGCAGCTCTGAAAGCACGAGCACTGTGCATCACTCATGCACATTACAGCTTGATGTTTTTTGCGCCTATAGCGTAGAGAACATTTTAATGTTGTATTTCGAAGATATTATCAAAGTCTCATTAAAGATTTCACACCCACAACACAATGACGGTGATCCATATGCAAAGCTACAAACTCCATCGCGTTCATGTGTTTGGAGTTGCTCGTATCTTCTCAGCTGCCGCGCAGACTGCCGCAAATAAAAATTAAATGTTTACTGTCTCATCCTGAAGCTCAACACACAGTTGTCTTCATTTAAAAATAGCGAGACTAAGTTATGTTACTAGTGCTAATGCCACTCTCTCTCGCATTGCAGTCTTTGACCTCGACATGAGCTGAAAACGAAATTTAAAGAATGATACACATTCATTGCGGTTTACCGTGAAATGAGAGTTCCGCATCTTTATTAAAATCAGCACATTAATGATTTCTCTCATTAACCCGTGATTTTTGGGATTTTACCCACCTGAGCTGCGGATATAACCACAATCCGTGCATATACACCAAGCCCCTTACACAAAAAATGTCTTTCTGCAACATCTGTATGTAGTTAAGGGGACTAATAGAAGTGCCAAGGCAGATTATTTTGCCTCAAGGATTTTTAGTTCGATTAACTCGAGTTGTTCGAGGAATCGTTTCAGCCCTGGGTGTATCACAACTGTTCAGATCTGATTTGTGCGTCCATGCAGACATTTTGTTTTCTAGGCATATCTGCAGTGGTTTATATGGCAGTGATGATGTGTTGTAGGCATAAGCCAAAATCAACAATGACAATCACAACATAGAGGGGTTTGCAAAAGAGATGTTGTCTTATTTACAACATTGACATTGTGTAGCTGCCACACTGGACTACTACGTCTGTTAGCAAAACCATAGAAGGCTGGTATGAGTAGCTTTATTCCGTGCTGACGTTTCCGCCGGTTGCAAAACATTATCCCCATTATATTGTCATTTTCTGCTTGAACGGCACTTTAGAAAACAACACAAACTATAACCATAGTCCTCCATTGTTCTGGGATGAATAATGGATACACTTTTTCCTTTGGAAGGGTAGCACAGGTAGCAATTCAATAGCACCGTCTAATGGCCTATGAGTTGGTAAAAGGGTAACCAGTTGCTTATTGAATACATCCTGGAACGCTCCCCATACTCACCTGGGTTCTTGACTTGGCAATGTTCGGGACTCTTGATGGTGTTTGCTTAGAGGAACATATCAAATAATTTAGTAGCTAAGATGGGCTGAGATTACATTTGTTGACAAGTCTTAAAGCAGTTGTCATTCCATGAGAAAATGTCACCAGAGGTCAAGGATATATTAGGATTAAGATGTTTTAGCCAGAGGTGTCCCAGGATGATGTAGATATTTTCATAATGGGTGGGACCAATACGAAGAATGAGGGATGGAGTGCAGTGGATTATATAACCTCATCTGATTGGGCTCCCCAGGATGGAGTGCACATTCATCTTCAGGCAAGGGATTTGCAGGATGTGGAACCAGTTGTCTCTTGCCTCATAGTCTCTTGAAATGTCGATGAAGATGAAGGCATACCAAGAATGAAGATTATGAAGATCAGCAAACAGGATACAGGGAGTCAGGTAAGTCTTGCACGTAAGTGAGAGACAAGACCAGACAGCTTAGTAAAGGCGAGTGTTGTCTTATATGCAGATCCTGGTTTATTAGTGACAGGTGTAGTATGCAGCGTCTAATTAGTTGCAGCGTCTGACGCTGATGAGGCATGGACTCCACTAGACCCCTGAAGGTGTGCTGTGGTGTCTGGCCAAGATGTTAGCAGCAGATCCCTTTTAGTCAGGGGTGTTCAATCCTGATCCTGTAGGGCCACTGTCCTGCAAAGTTAAGCTACAACCCCAGTTAAACACACCTGAACCAGCTAATCAATTATGGCGTTATTTCCCTGTCAAATGTCGAGAGCGCATTATTGTAGCGCGAAAGTACATTAATATAGTGCGCGAGCGCGAATCTCTTTGCTCGCGAGCGGAATACAATGTGCGAGCGCGAATCTCCCTGCTCGCGCGCGGAATATAATGCGCGAGCGCAAATCTTTCTCTGCTCGCACGCGGAATGTAATGTGCGAGCGCGAATCTCCCTGCTCGTGCGCGAGAACTCTGCGTGCACTCTCAGATACGCTGCTCTTGTTAGAATTTTTTGTCTGGGCTCACTCAGAGAATATGCCTGCACTTAAAACGATTATGCAATGTTATTATGTTTGATTATTTAATTTCTGTACCTGAATCACTGTGTCCTGCAACTTCAACTGTTCACTTGTATTCAATAATGTTTTACATTTATATTATTAGGCTGAGAATTGTGAAATTTCACTGATATCTACAGTTGTGGGTGCTTATTTATTGTTACATATTTAAGGTTACATTGGTCAAAACAATGAAAACAAATAAGTATAACACATGATATTCACGGTCTCTGGACCCCCTAAATCAGCCTTGACCACCCCATGTATAAAAGTCTAGTTCCGCCACTGCCAGTGGATTATTTAGAAATGTATGCCAACTTTTGAGGTGAAAGGTAACTTAACTCACAAATTGCAGTAACATTTTCCCAACAAAATGGATTTCATTAATTTAGTAGTCAGTATTTTTAATTCGTTTTATTCTGTTGCATTTGTGTTTGATGCAGTTAGATATAGCATAATTTTACTGGGGCATTTTGCCCCCTTATCTATTATTACATTATAATTCTTATATTATATCTATTAGGGGGCATTTTGTTCAGATTTTAATTCTTTTTGCCTTTTGGAATCTGCATTTAAATCCATTTGGCTCAAAAATCTCACTTTCAAATGGGCATGGCACCTGTAGTGTGAACAAAGTGGCTGTGCATATAGGCTAGAGTAGACAGTCTAGGTTAATATGTAAAATAATCCAATCGCCCTCTTCCCAGACATTTCTAAGATATATTTGACCTAGGCCTATTTTACATAAAAAACAAAAATATCGTCGATTCTGCGGATCCATCTCACTCATCTTTATTGAAGTCACTGAACTCAAGTGATTCTGATTCCATGTGGGGTTCAATATAAGATTTAATGTACGATGTCGCCTTTTCATTGGTCAGTCGTTGAAGCCTATTTCTGATTGGTTGTTGCCGTTTATGCCAAGAGCAAAGAGAACGAAACCGTAAAGAAGAGTATTTCTCTTCTTGCGAGCGCACGGAACACAGTCTGTGCACATACAGGCTTAGTTTAAGCGAAGAGGAGAGATTCGCGATTGCACTGGACACGTTTTAAGTGCAGGCATATTCTCTGAGTGAGCCCAGACAAAAAATTCTAACAAGAGCAGCGTATCTGAGAGCACACGCAGAGTTCTCGCGCACGAGCAGGGAGATTCGCGCTCGCACATTACATTCCGCTCGCGAGCAGAGAGAGATTTGCGCTCGCGCACTATATTAATGTACTTTCGCGCTACAATAATGCGCTCTCGACATTTGACAGGGAAATAACGCCATAATCAAGGTCTTACTAAGGATACTAGAAACTTTTAGGCAGGTGTGTTGAGGAAAGTCGGAGCTAAGCTCTGTAGGACAGTGGCCCTCCAGGGTAGAGTTTGGACACTCATTTAAATCATGTTAGTTGTGAGGTGGCGCCTCCATGGATCAGGCTTTTTTGTTCAGCACATCCCTCAGATACTCAATTGGATTGAGATCTGTGGAATTTGGAGGCCAAGTCAACACCTCAAACTCGTTGTTGTGCTCCTCAAATTGCATTATCCTGCTGAAAGACCACAGTCACACAGAATATAATTTCCATGAAAGGGTGTACATGGTCTGCAACAATGCTTCGGTAGGTAGTATGTGTCAAAGTTACATCCACATGGATGGCAGGACCCATCAGAACATTGGCCAAAGCATTACACTGCCTCCGCCAGCTTGCCTTCTTCCCATAGTGCATCTTGGTGCCATGCGTTTCCCAGGTAAGTGACGCACATGCACCTGGCCATCCATGTGATGTAAAAGAAAACGTGATTCCTCAGACTAGGCCACCTTCTTTTATTGCTTGTGGTTCTGACTGGTCTGCGGTTATGCAGCCCCAATACGCAACAAACTGTGATGTACTGTGTATTCTGACACCTTTCTATCAGAACCAGCATTAATTTGAGCTACAGTAGATTGTCTGTTTGATCAGACCACACAGGCCAGCCTTCATTCCACGTACATCAATGTGCCTTGGCCGTTCATGACCCTGTTGCTGGTTCACCACTGTTGCTTCCTTTGACCACTTTTTATAGATACTGACCACTGAACACCAGGAACACCCAACAAGAGCTGCAGTTTTAGAGATGCTGCTGACCCAGTCTTTTAGCCATCGCAGTTTGGCCCTTATCAAACTCGCTCATATCTTACGCTTGCCCATTTTTCCTGCTTTTATCAACTTTGAGGACAAAATGTTCACTTGCTGCCTAATAAATCCCACCTGCTAACAGTCGCCATGATGAAGAGATAATCAGTTCACTTCACCTGTCAGAGGTCATAATGTAATGCCTGATCGGTATATATATATATATATATATATATATATATATATATATATATATATACACACACACAGGGGGTACGGAAAGTATTTATATTGCAGCCATTTGCTAAAATAATTTAAGAATGTTTTTCTCATTAATGTACACAGCACACCATATTGACAGAAAAACAGAATTGTTGACATATTTGCAGATTTATTAAAAAAGAAAAACTGAAATATCACATGTTCCTAAGTATTCAGACCCTTTGCTGTGACTTTCTTCTGATCATCCTTGAGATGGTTCTACGCCTTCATTTGAGTCCAGCTGTGTTAAATTATTCTGATTGGACTTGATTAAGAAAGCCACACACCTGTCTATATAAGACCTTACAGCTTACAGTGCATGTCAGAGCAAATGAGAATCATGAGGTCAAAAGAACTGTCTGAAGAGACTCACAGACAGAATTGTGGCAAGGCACAGATCTGACAATGGTTACAAAAAAAATGTCTGCTGCACTTAAGGTTCCTAAGGGCACAGTGGCCTCCATAATCCTTAAATGGAAGACGTGTGGGACTACCAGAACCCTTCCTAGAGCTGGCCGTCCGACCAAACTGAGCTATCGGGGGAGAAGAGCCTTGGTGAGAGAGGTAAAGAAGAACCCAAAGATCACAGTGGCTGAGCTCCAGAGATGCAGTTGGGAGATGGGAGAAAGTTGTAGAAAGTCAACCATCACTGCAGCCCTCCACCAGTCGGGCTTTATGGCAGAGTGGCCTCTTCTCAATGCAAAATACATGAAAGCCCGCATGGAGTTTGTTAAAAAAAACACCAGAAGGACCCCAAGATGGTGAGAAATAAGATTCTCTGGTTTGATGAAACCAAGATAGAATAGATACCCGGTGGGGTCTTCTGCTGTTGTAGCCCATCTGCCTCAAGGTTTTGCATGTTGTGGCTTCAAAAATGCTTTGCTGCATACCTCGGTTGTAACGAATGGTTATTTCAGTCAAAGTTGCTCTCCTATGAGCTTGAATCAGTCAGCCCATTCTCCTCTGACCTCTAGCATCAACACAGGGCCGGCGTTTGCTATAGGCGAGCTAGGCGGTTGCCTAGGGAGACAATTGTGTTGGGGGCGCGAGCGCGCTCTAGTGCCGCCCATTACTTCCCATTAAGCATAGAATCGGAACAAGCAAAATACAACATAATGTTTATTAAACATGATCATCATAGGGCGCCCCCTCAGCCACACGTTTAATTACTTATGAGCCTGATTATTAGATTGAATTGATGGTGATTATTGATTGTTAGTTTAGGCGTTAGGTCAGGCAAGTACTCATCTTGCGCGTTCATCAAAAATGAGGCGTCTAAACTACGCACAGGGACGGAAAGGAAGGAAGGAAGGAAGGAAGGAAGAATCAATACGTTGCCAATACGTTGTCAAACATAATAAAATGACTTAGTATTATCAACTAATATTTATTTTATAAATATTATTAATATTGTCACTAAGCTATCACTTGCTAGTTTTCTACGTATTACTACATATTGCAAACATAACTTCACTGACAATAATCTACAATAACCTACATGGATGTAATTTAAATATCAAAAGTCCAGTTCGTTATAAATATGGATAATGTATGCACGTTAGTTATGAAAAGTATGCAATCTACATGGGCGTCAGAAGCAAAAACTGGGGCCTCTCGTTTTTTGTTTTGTTTTGTTTTTTACTGGGCCTAGGGCAACTAAAGAGCTAGAGCCGGCCCTTCATCAACAAGGCATTTTCACCCACAGGACTGCCACATACTGGATGTTTTTCCCTTTTCACACCATTCTTTGTAAACCCTAGAAATGGTTGTGCATGAAAATCTCAGTAACTGAGCAGATTTTGAAATACTCAGACCGGGCCCATCTGGCACCAACAACCATGCCATGCTCAAAATTGTTTTTTTTCCCATTCTGACATTCAGTTTGGAGTTCAGGAGATTGTCTTGACCAGGACCACACCCCCTAAATGCATTAAAGCAACTGCCATGTGATTGGTTGATTAGATAATTGCATTAATGAGAAATTGAACATGTGTTCCTAATAATCCTTTAGGTGAGTGTGTGTGTGTATATATATGTATATATATATATATATATATATATATAAATCAACAAAATATGGATAATAAATATGGAGAATAATAAATATGGAGGATAATAAATATGGAGAATAATAAAAATACAAATGTGAAAATTAACATAAACAATGAGGTTATCCAATACCAAGCTGCATACACAATTTTTAGGGTAGTGGCTCACAGAACACAAAGGGTTAAGTGTCTGGCACACAGTGAAAGCATGAATGTGTGTGCATTTGTTTAAAAGAGAGAGAGAGAGAGAGAGAGAGAGAGAGAGAGAGAGAGAGAGAGAGAGAGAGAGAGAGAGGGAAGGGGTGGAAGTATAAAAATATAAATGTCTGTCTGGAGTGTGAAAATGTTTGAAGATGGGAGGAAATACAGAAGGAGCAGGCACCCAAAAGAGAGTGAGAAAAAAGAGTGCGCAAGAGAGTAGGGTGGGGATGAAGGGGGAGGGAAGGAAACGAAGAGTGAGAGAGAGAGAGGGGGCAGAGAGAGAGGGAGAGGGGGAGGAGAAGGAAGCGGAGCGCATTCACAATTTTCATTCAAACTGACACAGCCTGTGTGTCCCGATTTGCACTCCCTCTCTCTCTACACACATGCACGCACATACACACACACATACAGCGAGAGAAACACCAGACCGTCTGCAGTTAAGTTAACAGCGGCTAGAGGATAGCTTCAAGAAGAGTGAGAGAACGGGACAGGAAAACCAGAGGAGACCGGCGGAAGGGGTGAGAATAGAAAGAGGTGGTATGGAATTCACAAAGAGATGTCAGGGTGGAAGGTGAGTAGGGAGAGGACGAAGAGTTTTAAAATAGAAGAGAGAAAAAGGGAGGTGGAGGAATGCAGGGGTGGAACGGCCAAGCTCGACGTATGGAGGGGGGCAGAGATCGACTGGAGCCAGACTGGGTGTATGCATCTAAGAGAGTCACTGTGGTAAGTGTGTTTTTCTTCTCGAACCCATGCCACCACCCTAAATGGAGAGCCTGTGATCTACTGCGACTGTTTGAGCGCATGAGAGAGGACTTTTTCATTAGGATGCACTGTCAAGCTATTAGAATGTGATACAAATTTGATTTGACAAATGTGACAAGTGTTGCTTATGCGGTCAGACATCACTGCAGGACATTTTAATGTGACGTTATCCACCAAGGCATGCATAAGTGTTGTGTATGCATGTTTTTGTATGTTAGTTAAAGCTTTGGGACATGTTAGGGGCTATTTTTCTTTTTTTCAGAAACAAATGTCACATTTCATTTTCAGCCTCTAACTTTGACTATTTGTTGCTTGTAAATATTAGTATGGAGAGTGTAATGGTCTCCTAATGGTGTGTGTGTGTGTGTGTGTGTGTGTGTGTGTGTGTGTGTGTGTGTGTGTGTGTGTGTGTGTGTGTGTGTGTGTGTGTGTGTGTGTGTGTGTGTGAGGTGATATCAATCCCTATGGAAGTGAATGGCAATTGGATTAAACTATTGATTTAGTCTGGAGCAGGTAGACATACACCCAGTTGGCCAGACGAGGGGGAAGGGCCATCCACATTACTGCAGACATCTTCATCAATAATCCTCTCGCACCCAAAACTAAACCAACAGCAGTGACCGGCACAATAATGGCACGTGAAGTGTTTGGATGCTTTAAATGACCAGCTTTTGCACAGATACACACTTACAGACAGCATGTGAACTTCACATGCATGCTACAATGTGCTACTTCTGAACTTTTTTTCTTCAAAAGAAATGTGAGGTCTGTGTCTTTGTGTTATGACTTTTTTATAGCTTTTATGTCTGTCAACTTTTTATTGCTTTTATGTCAACATTTGTATTTTAAGGTGACTTTTAAATTGCTGTAACAGTCTGGTTCTTGTAAAACAGTTTAATAAGTTTGTCGGATATGCTAAAGTTCCCTAATGATGTGTTTTACACCCTAAAATCCAGTTTTAAAAGTTTCCCAGCAAACTTGTCAGGTCCACAAAACTGGCTGTGATGCCTATGAACTCATTCACCAGAGGGTCATGAGTTCAAGTCCCAAGTGGGGGAGGGGGGGCAGTCATGGTAGCCTTATTTTTTCTTCCAGACCCTTCCCCCTTTCTTCTCCGCATCTCACACGACCGTCATTTCGATGGCTGGACGAACATCAGGCCTGTTACATGTGCCTGCTCATATAATCAGAATATTTCACCTTCACCTCATAGGCCAATAGCTAGTCGCAATTTTGTTTTTTTTGTTTTTTTGGCAGATGTGGGCCCTGAAAACAGTTTATTTGTCGTTTAATGGCAAATAGTTGTTATGTAATGCATCACTTGTTCCAAAAGTCCTTTAAAACTTGCTTTAATGTTTGAGTTTGCATGCACACCGCACCGTCTGTTTGCATGTGCATACGTGAGCGTGTTCCAAACGCATCAAGCCAACAAACGGACAAGGCGCATTTCAGACAGCCCCTCTTTCATAGGAAATGGGACCCTTTGACCTTTGCCATTCAGTCTGTCTGGAAATGCTGAGCCTGGAATCGATCAACACCCCCTTGCCCAGACATGCACTCACCACCTCCACTCTTCTGCCCGCTCTCTCGATTCCTCCTTCCCCCTTTCATTTTTCTCTTTCTCTCCAATCGGCAACCCCCTGTTCCCGCTCACTCTCAGCTCCTGGTCCCTTCCCCCCACGATCAGATAGACCCCACAGAGCTCATGCTATACTTCATGCAGAGCTCTACACCCGCTTCCCTGTGCATGTGACCAGATCTCCACAGCCCCAGTGCTCACACAAAACTTCCTCTCAGCGACTGTGAGTGCGCAGGTCCGTATGGCCCAAAAATGGATTTGTTCTGGCCAAAATATATGCTAAATATTACATGGCTTAAGGACATGTATTTTTCAAAACAACAAAATAGATTGCAATTTCACTGCAATATGTGCTCCAAGGGCTAAAAGAAAACTGTTCAATCTTAAAATGCATGTTGGGTAAATGTGTGTACGTGTATATATATCTGCAATTTTTTTACTGTTGGGATGGGTGGTAGATTTGTTAATATGTATTAATGTGGTTAACATAATGGAAAGTTGGTGTGGGAATGTAAGCAATATAAAATTTTCTGGTGTGCATGTCTAAAATCACACAATTCCAGAAGTATCCAAAGTGTGTCAGTCCCAGGCGAGTCTCAGTGAACATTCAACGCTGTCGGTGAGTTTGCAAGTCAAAGAAACCATCGAGTGTTGAGTGTACCCTGCCTCTCGAACACATTCCGACCACACAGACCTTCTGAGTGCCAGCAACTACATGTGCGAGTCCATTTTGTTGCTGAGCTGGCCAAGATGGCTGCTGTAGTGTCTCTAAAGCTGTCCCAGCTGATCAGTGAAGCGAGAGACTGTATTCTGCATCTACTGTCACAGCTCAGGGTCCTGATTCACATTCATTGCTGTCGGTGGGTTTTATCTCTTCGACTCGCCGGACAATGAATGAGAACTATGGCCCTTCCTGCTCTAATATACACAAAATATGTGGGTTAAAAAAAGAAGTACTGTTAGTATATTACTCGACTATTAGACATGTCACTCAGCAAAATGTACATTGAAGAAGGTCAATAAACAGGGTATGTGAAATGAGAATTGGGAATCTGTTGTTGTCTTTTACTGCATGTTGTGTGAGTTAAAGGGAAAGTCTTAATGTCATTCCAAACTTCTATGGAACACAAAATAAACTATTATTACATATAATGCAAAAAAAAATCTCATATCCAGAGAAGCAAGTTATACAGGTTTTGAATGACATTAATTCTGTCACATTTTTCATCTTTGTGTCATTATTTTTTGGTGAACTATCCATGTGTTTTCTTTTCAAAAAATGACATATTAAAGGATGCCAGTGGTTTGGAAGCCACAGTGTCTAAGGAAAACCTTAGAGCCAACAAACCGGCTCACTGACCAATGTGACCCACACAGACAAAGACAGAGTCAACATTACTCACAACACAGTGTTCTTCCTCGGGCACAGTGTGCATGGAGCTAAAAATGGTCTGGCGAATCTAAAAGGTAGATCACCAGGGAAACTGTCATGACTCTACAGAAAGTATACTGGTGTATTGAACTCCTGACAAGATAAAGCTTTGAATTTTGAGACTAAATAAAGGAGCTTTTGAGGAACTGTGTGCTATTATTAGGTTATGTGCGCAGATAGAGAGAACAGCCTCTAATGAATGAACCCATATGTTTTGGGTTCTGTGACAGAGCTGTTCACACACTGCGAAAAAGAGATTCTCTTTACCTCCCAGAAGGTCATTAGAGAACTGAATATGAGCAAGAGGAAATCACATTCTTCAATTAATTATATCACAATGGTCCAAACAATTATACATGTATGCTACATGCTGTGTCACATCAGAACATAGCAACATTGCTGTGAGTCTTTGACCCAGTTCATTGTGATGGTGGTTCAATGGGGTTGTCAGCCAATTAGAGTGACTCCAGTAATTGGGTTTGACCAGATTGGTCCAAAGGCAGAGAAAGGGAGACTAACTGGAGCAGTCGGCTGTCTGAACTGATCTAATTGAATACTTCACTGTAATCAGCAGCTTAAGACACTCCACTATTGCCTTAAAAGACTGTTAACTACTGGTCATAAAAATATGAAACTTACACTACTTGGTTTACTATCTGGATTTATTTATTGTTGTCCCCACTCTGAGAAATTCATTCACTTGTTTGTAACTGACTGCTGCAAGTTTATTTTAAGCCAAGAATGGTCAATAGCTCAGAGTGCAGTTGCAGGTATCATACTAGACATCAGTCAAAGGTTATACTTTATATCACTACGTGTGTTTTTCTGGGCATGTTTTTGTAAAATATCAGGACACAGATGTGTATAATGACATATGAATAGGTATTACAAGGAGGGGGTGAAACATGAGGACATTTCTTTCTTTTTTTGAGAAAGTAAAAAAGCAGAATGTTTCCTGTGATGGGTATAGGGGGATATAAAATACGGTTTGTACAGTATAAAAACCATTAAGCCTATAGAAGGTCCCCCACATTTCACAAAACGTGTGTGTGTTTGTGTGTGTGTGGGGGGGGGGGGGCATGTTTTTGTGACATATGAGGACACAAATGTGTATAATGACATAAGTATGACATACAAGGAGAGGGTGAAATATGAGGACATTGGCCATGTCCCCACTTTTCAAAATGCTTATAAATCATACAGGATGAATTTTTATTAGAAAGTAAAAATGCAGAATGTTTCCTGTGATGGGTAGGTTTAGGGGTAGGGGCAGTGTAAGGGGATAGAAAATACGGTTTGTACAGTATCAAAACCATTACACCTATGGAATGTCCCCATATGTCACAAAAAACAAACGTGTGTGTGTGTGTGTGTGTGTGTGTGTGTGTGTGTGTGTGTGTGTGTGTGTGTGTGTGTGTGTGTGTGTGTGTGTGTGTGTGTGTGTGTGTGTGTGTGTGTGTGTGTGTGTGTGTGTGTGTGTGTGTGTGTGTGTGTGTGTGTGTGTGACCCTGGACCACAAAATAAGTTGCACAGGTATATTTGTGGCAATAGCCAACAATACATTTATGGGTCAAAATTATTATTTTTTCTTTTATGCCAAAAATCATTAGGATATAAATATCACGTTCAATCAAAATTATTATTTGTAGTAATATGCATTGCTAGGACTTTATTTGGACAATCTTAAAGGTCCCATTTTTTGTGATTCCATCTTTCAAACTTTAGTTAGTGTGTAATGTTGCTGTTAGAGCATAAATAATACCTGTAAAATTATAACGCTCAAAGTTCAATGCCAAGCGAGACATTTTATTTAACAAAAGTTCCCTTTCAAAGCCTACAGCGAACAGCCGGTTTGGTCTACACCGCTGCACTTCCTGCTTTAATGACGCAACTAAAACCGTTTGTTGACGAACCCTCCGCCAACAAGAACACGCAAATTCGGGGGCGTTGTCCTTTTGCTTTCGCAGGTCGAGAATAGAAAGCGTTGTTTTTGTAGAGTGTGTTGTTCGCCATGCCATTGAAACGCTGTTATTTTCATCCCGGAGTCAAATCCCCTTTGTTTGGCCTTCCCACGGACGATGTACGAGATCAATGGCTACAGTTTATGGTTAACTCGGTTCCGGAAAATTATAATCACAATTTAAAACTATGTGCAGCACATTTTGCTGAGGACTACTTCCTCAATCTCAATCAGTTTAATGCCGGATTCGCAGAAAGATTATTCTTAAAAGATGACGCAGTTCCCTCTTTGTCTGGAGACGGCGTTGTTTATTGTGCACAACCGGTAAGTGTATTATATTATTTAAGTCGGTCCGTTAAACAGTTTATGTAACTCATGACACAAAGTGCAATGCTGTTTAGCTTTGTTAACTAACGTTAGATGGTAATTGAAACTAATCCAAAAAACTTAGCATATAAAAGTGTAGTAATTCATTCAGACACCATCAATTGTTGATGTTTGTAATGATCCGTTTAAACTACTGAATAGACAGCTTACCATTCTGAAACATCCAGCAAAAGTCTTTCCTGAGCAGGTTGTAATCGATCCTCTTCGATATTCTCCGGGTCTGATTCCGGCTCAAATTGATAAGGCAATATAGACATTTTTGCAATAACATTGAGCGCGGGTATCTACCCTAAGAGGCGAGACCTTTCCGTACAACGTGCACTAAGCTGCTGTCCAATCACAGCACGGGAAGCGCTGGCCTAATCAGAACTTGTTACGTGTTTCTGAAGGAGGGACTTCATAGAACAAGGAAATCATCAGGCCGTTTTTAGGACAGAGGAAACAGCGCTGTACAGATAAGTCAATTGTGTGAAAAATACTGTTTTTTTACACGCGAAACATGAACTCATGTTATATTGCACACTGTAAACATAATCAAAGCTTCGAAAACACGCGAAGAATGGGACCTTTAAAGGCGATTTTTTTTTCACCCTCAGAATTTAAAGTTTATTTATTCCGCTTTCTAAATAAAATAAAATGACCCTTATGATTGGTTTTGTGGTCCATGATCACACATATACCTTGGAATGACATCTAGTATAGTGTCTTAGTCTGCTCCTTACTTCAGTTGTCAGTGCACTAGCAAGAGGGTCTAAAAAATGTGTTAGATAAAGTATTTTATCCGTTTCTGACTGTAACATTCATGTTTGAGTAGACTACTATGCCCACATCACAAAAACAAAAAAATTATAAACCTTTTAAGTCGTTGCCCTATTTTTTTCTTTCTTTCATAAACCACTACTCGGATGTGGATCACAATGTGGAAGAGAAGATCTGTCACAACTTCTCTTTCATTGAGGATGTCACAACTTCTACAGCACTACACTGAACTTTTCACTCCATATAAATTGACAGAAATGCTGGTGTAAAAAACAAACAACAAAACACAACAAACAATTTTGTTTGTAATTGTATTTCACCCCAATGTCCTTGAAAGATATTAAAATTGTTTTAAAAATGATTTAGTTATTTATAAAATATAATGCCATTATATATGCCATTATATGTGGATTATATTTTTCCCTTAATTATTATAATTTTTTAAATCATCAGAAACACATATTTCACCATCATGCAATTGTTATAGCTGCTTAAAATTACAGATTCTTATCTGTAATTTTTAGCAGCTATGCATGGTGGTATGTTTTGATAAATACCAGCTACCCTTTAACATAAAACCTCGCCATCAGTATTTAGTGGAATCAAGCTCTTGCTAGTGCTCGAATTCACGTTAACCTTATTCCTGATTAGGGGGAACAGAATGAGACACAACCATAAATACAAACTTCATGTTAATGTCTCACTCTTTATCTTCTTTCATATTTCAATTTTGTGTACAATCTCCACTAGTTATTATTATATAATTTCTGTCCTGTCCAGGCCATGCATTACCTCTGCATGCTTTCACCCACACACAGCTCCATTTCCTGGGTCAATGCCACTATCAACCTATGAGCATTAGACACTTGAAAGAGAGGGGAAGGGAGGTCAGAAACACTTTGTCTTGTCATCACACACATCCATATCTCTCAGATAATGTCAAAAAGTACTCCTGTCAGTAGATACTTTTCTGGTGTGCCACTTATTAGCAACAACACAGCAGGGAGTATTAAGACTATCAGAGCTCATTGTGATTTAAAACAATGTTTACATTAAGAGGACACATCGCAAAAAGTCTCTGAACTTTTTCAGGATATAATCTGAGTTCTACAGCGCCTAAACAATGAGACCACATAGTCTATGGGATGTGACTTGGTTTCAACTGCTGAGAGGGGCAATGAAAGTACAGGGCTCGAGGAATATGAGCCTCCTGTGAAAGACGCAAATCCTCTCTGCAACCCCATATAGAAACATGTCAACAAGAGACTGTCTAAAATTGGAGCCATCATTTCAACTTAGCACGCGGTGAGAGTAAAGCCAGAAAACAAACATTCATAACAGGTTTTCATAGTGACTGAGCACCACATGAAAGCGTAAGAGAAACTGAGAGAGAGAGGACAAAAAGCGGGTCACTCTTTAAACTGTGCGCACACAAAAACAGTTTTTGAAAAGGCAATTGGAAACATTTCAAGACTGTGCAGCTCTGACACAAAGCTTCTGCAATTTTGAGCAATACACTGAGGCACAATCGCACAGTTGGATGATAGATTTGTATTCATTATTGTGGCAACAGAGTCCTGGAGAAGAGAAAAAGAAATTGAGAACGCGATCTGGGCAGGCCTGCAGGGCTGTTACTTCTGTCTGCGCAGATGATGAACAGTCACTTGGTCATCTCCAGTCTGCACACGCACCACAGACCTGCATCACAACACGTTGCGGTCATCCATCGCAAGC
Source organism: Pseudorasbora parva (assembly GCF_024679245.1). NCBI lineage: Eukaryota > Metazoa > Chordata > Actinopteri > Cypriniformes > Gobionidae > Pseudorasbora > Pseudorasbora parva. Next base: position 34,804,682 of record NC_090173.1, read on the forward strand.
ACGCAGTCATAATTCATCCCACTGGCAGCTTGCAGGGGTCAATGCAACATAAAGTGCTGCACATGAGAGGAACACAAAGGAAACATTTTGTGATGGCTGGAAGATGTACATAAGAAACAAACTCTTACTTCACAGGGAACATCAATTTGTCTTGCGGTTGAAAGATAACAGCTGTTCTGTAAAATGCAGATGTATGGGCAGAGCAAGTAGAAATATAGCAGGTATTTAATCACAGAGATAAGACTGCGACTTTCACATAAATAAACAAATGGCTTTTATGAAAATCAAGGTAATTATTTATTAAAACCCTAAGTCAATCTAAAGCAGATTTGGTTTTTTTAGCTAGTGAAGTGTTTCGTGGCCACGAAAGCAATGATCAAAATTGTATTTAAGTTAACACTAGTATTTTTGACTGGCGTCTATTTATATATATGAAACCTTTAAATTTTACTTTCTTAACCTGCTATTTTCTATTAAAAAAAAACTAAACATTACCGATGAAAATGCTCTGAGAGCCATGAAACAGTTAGCATTAATAAATACAAAGTTCTGTCATGAAAATGGGGCTGATGGGTCCTTAACTCAATCTGCTTGCAATTATATTATTCTCTATAGGGCACAGCTGATTGGTTCCTGCTGTGTCAGTAGCCAATAAGCTTGCATAGTCAAGTCACTGCACCTTCATTTACATAGTGCTTAAACAATATAGATTGTTTCAAATCACTTTACAGTGATTGTGGCTATACATCAGCTCTAGAAAAAACGTTATTTTCCAGCTAGAAACAGTTGACATGCTTTCAGAAACCCTCCACCTTCCCCAGCTCCACCTGTACAGATCTGATATGGGTAATTAATGTGCTAAATATGCTTACGGATAAGTCACATAGAATAAATGCTATGCATATTTGGCGTGCTGTCTGAGGAGAATGCTCTGAGCGCTGTATTTGGCCTGAACCCTGAGTATGCCCCTTGTATTCCTGGCTACAGAGTAACATGTATTATGATTGTGCTGCCCCTATGCAAAAGAAGTGGCTTGAAAAGTTTTGCGCTGAGGTGCCTGAGTGCTGGAGAACAGATATGAGCTGTATTTGGAACCAAATGCGTGTAATGGGTTTGTTAAGCCCCTTTCACACTGCACGTCGGACCCGCAATATTCCCGGAACATTGCCAGGTCACCTTCTGTGTGAAAGCAACCACGTCCTAGAATTGATTACCGAATTGAACTCGGGTCGGGGACCTAGTAACATTGCAGGGTTCGATCCGGGACGAGCGCTGTGTGAACAAAAGCCAAAACTAATGCCGCAACGTGTACGTTGTTATCGTGCGACTCCTAGAGCTTGTTTTTTCAATAATACAACCCTGCAGTGCCAGAAGAGCAAGTCAGTGTTTTAAACACAGAGAGTGTTTGTATACAAAAGAAACTAAAATTAAACAAGCAGAAATGTGCGCAAACTGAACACAAGTCGAGACCACGGAGCTCCTTACTATCTGCGCTGAAGCTGAGATCGCTCGCCATTATACGTCACATCCGCATGTCACGTGTCAACTCGATCCGGGACCGTTACGGGTTGTGTGTGAAAGTGCACATATTACGGTATTTCGCTGGCAGTGTGAATGGACCAAATCTAGTGGCCCGGGTCGCATTATCTGTGTATTTGCCAGAATCGCAGTGTGAAAGGGGCTTTAGAGGCATCTACAAAAAGGTAGCCTGAAAAGTCAGACCCACATCAAGATGTTTGGTGAGGAAACTCACCATTGACAGGGCTCAATCTGAGGGGCGGGATTGTCTTTCAAACTCCCTCTGCACGGCGTGCACGCAATTGGATAGCGCTACAACCAACCAGAGCAACGAAGGTGAAGCAGAGCTAGTATGGTTGAAAGATTAAACTTTCACCGTATCTGGTCGGCAAAACTCAGAACACATTTTCCTTTCTTAAGAATGACTTCAGTGCCTTTTCTCAGAGAAAAGCTTAACTCCAAGTCTTCCAGAGTTGCGGTCAAAGCTGATTCGAAAGACCGCCGTTCGCCAGTTTCTGTGTTTACTAGAAGCACGCAAACGCAACTCGGCCGTCATTATATTAAGCCCTGCCCACCGAATCTATACACGATCAGATTGGCCCGACCAGAGTTTGGCATTTATAGGTCAGACGTGTATTGAGAGTTATTAGCTGACACTCGCGGGCAGATTAGATTTGCTGCCGCTAGGGTGCTTCTAGATTTCTAGAAGAGGTATGCAAGAACAGTTTGTATAGTTGAATTGGGGAGGAGAAGTTGAAAGATGTAGATGTAGATCAAATGGCCTTTTTTAGGTTGGTCTGTTTTGCGGTGTTTGATTAAGTATATGGTTTCGTCATCGAGTACTGATAGGTCTGAGATAGACTTTAGGGTTGAATTTGGAGGGGATCAGGATTTCTGAGCATCAAAGGAAACCAAAAAAGGCCAAGATAAACATGGTAACAAGTGTAGAGGCTGTATTAATGGGCTGGTACCCTATACTTGGTACCCTAGATTTTGTGAGTATGTCTAGTGTTGCGGGTTGTCTGCTGTCAGGGCAGTGGGCTGTGATCGCTAAATCCCTTTGATCAGGAGGGAGGTTTGTGAGTTATTTATCTCCGGAGAGGGAGTGCCATAAATTAACATGTGAAAATAATTGAATACTGCTCAGATAGCCTTTGATGGATCCAACTTGGAAGCTCTTGATATTGTTGAGATAGGAGATAAAAGAGGTAATTGAGAGGAGAGAAATGCTTCACTTGTATTTAATTAGGTTTAATTGTCTGAACGTGCTTCTCCCGAAATGTGTTAATAAAACATCAGTAATCCCAAAGGTGTTCTATCGGGTTGGGGTCAGGACTCTGTGCAGGCCAGTCAAGTTCCTCCAAACCAAACTCGCTCATCCATGTGTTTATGGACCTTGCTGGTGAGAAGTCATGTTGGAACATGAAGGGGACACGCCCAATGCTCTAGACTAGAGTATAATGCTGGTGTGCTTTACAACACTGCATCCCAAGGTTTGCATTGCACTTGGTGATGTAATGATTGGATGAAGCTGCTCGCCCATGGAAACCCATTCCATTAAGCCTTTTGAGCTAATTTAAAGGCCATACGATGTTTGGAGGTCTGTATCTATTGGCTCTGCATAAAATTGATGATGTCTGTGCACTGTGCGCCTCAGCATGCGCTGACCCGCTCTGGCCAGCTCACTTCATGGCTGAGTTGTTATTGCTCCCAGTTGCTTCTACTTTGTTATAATAACACTAACAGCTGACCGTGGAATATTTAGTAGTGAGGAAATTTCACGAATGGACTTATTGCACAGTTGGAAACGGTAGCATTACGGTAGCATGCTTGAATTCACTGAGCTCCTGAGAGCAACCCATTCTTTCACAAATGTTTGTGGCTTGATTTTTTATACATGTGGCCATGGAAGTGACTGGAGCATCACTGATTTGGAGGGGTGTCCCAATCATTTTGGCAATATAGTGTATTCCTGTATCATGAACAACAATGTACTGGATGTGGCAGTTCATCTGGCATAATAGTTTAATAGTTTGTGCTGAGGTGTAGGTCATGTGGAAATATTTCAGGCCACAAAATTTGAATTAAATATAGCAGTATTTTCTGTAATAAAACTGAATAAGCCAATAAACTTGGTTTTGCCTTTTGATAACGGTACATACTTAATCAATATCAATATCAGAATGCAAACTATTTGGCTCATTATACATACCTCAGTCCTTCTTCATCTCAGTTTCAGTAGCTTGTAGTATCATTAACCAGCCTTGCAGCGCACCTGCAGGTGTTTACCTGCAGACAATTATTCTCAAACTGAATGTCTTCACAAAGCTTCTGTCAGGAGCTTCACTGTTTGTGCATCACCTTTCCCTATCATTACAGGGAAATTAAAGCCTCTGTAGCATGCAGTGGAGGAGAGGGACCCTGCATGCTGAAAAGCAAGTACTTATCTCCTTGAGAGAAAATTACATGTTGCCACTTTCCTTCTTGGAAAAAGCCTGAGTATTTAGGGTTTAGATCTCAATACATTTTCATTTAAAGTTTTTTAAGGTGCAGCGTGATCATGCCAGTAACGTGTTAGATTTTCATATGAAGATGCTCACAGGGGTGAAAAAGAATGAGAAAAAAGATTTACCTCCAATAAAAATATACTTTTTAAACCTTATGAATTTCTCATAAAGTGCATATTGAACCATGCTATTCCAGCTCATTATAATAAATGTTTCTAAGCACTGTCTAATTATGTATTTATGTCCTCAGGCAGGATTCAATAAAACGAGAGAGATCTAAACCCGCTATCTCAGCCACCCACATCTAAACATTACGGGGCAACGATTTGCCTGATTCAAAGTTAGTCTTGATTGTGCTATTACTTTAATAATTCTGTATTATGCGCCCGAGTCCAACTCTGAGAAACATCTCTGCAATTATATAGGAATGAATATACTATCTATATAGGCCTAAGATAAATTATGATCACTATCACAAATTAAACCACAACTGTCACAGGGTGTTTTGGGTTGTGTTTCATGTTCATGTTTTTGAGTTTGTCATGTTCAGTGTAATGTTTCATAGTTTGCTTTGTTCACTTTCATGTTTTCTGCCATGCACTTCCTGGTCTTGTCATGTGACTCCTTGCCCTCATGTGATCCTGCCATGTGCTCCCCTGTCTTGTGTTCTGTTGTCATGTTCTCATTGGTTCATTGTTTGATCTTTGTTCACAGGTGTCCCTTGTCTAGTCCTTATGCTGCCTTCATGTGCTATCGGAAGTTTGATAATTCCGAATTTTGAAGTCAGGATTACTAGCTCATTGCATTCAAGTTTTAAAATTTGAGGGCGTTTATGTGCAATGTTTACCTATAGGAAACTCATATTTACGATAATTCCAAGAGCATGTGAAGTCGCATCGTCACGTGCTATCGGAATTATCGTAAATACGAGTTTTCGAGGTAAAAATTGCACATGAACACCCTCTGATGTCGTGTTTACCACTGGGAAGTTCGAAAATGATTTTGATACCCAAGTTCCCGAGATGGGCGTGGCATAACTGTTAAAAATGGCAGATGGGATATGAATTTTTGCTGTGGAAGGTGTTTTATTTGTTTTTTCCCACAACAATTTCATTGTCTTTTCTTGTCGTTAAAGTAGTACATATTTACAGAAATTAATAATCATTTGAAGCATATTGTGCATTTTAAACACATCGAAAATCATCTAGTTGACCATCATTCCAGAATAGTGAGCAAGCTGACTATCTTATAGTGTGGTAAAAGTAGCTATACAATAGGATCATGTATATGGCTGAAAACTATTATCATTTTAGTCTTTAAGCAGCCTTTATTGTCTACATTATGCCTTTATTGTGAATGTGATTATAAACAATATGCTTTCGTGTTGTGCTGCTATGTTTGCCAGTGATTCTATGATTTTCTGGGACCGGGAAATGACTGAAATGGTTATAGTGTTAAAATAACATTTTCCAAAGACAAACAAAAGAATGAACCTGGCGTCCTCCATTCTTTCCGACAACAAAGCACCTGAACACAACAAGCTCGTGATCACGACTTCTGAAGTGGGAAGTAGGAAACTTCCGAAAGCACGTGAAGGCAGGATAAGTCTCAGTGTATTTAAGTCAAGTCAAGTCTTTGGTTTATGGCTTTGGATTTTGATAATTAAAGCTGCATTGGCAAGGCAAGGCAAGGCAAGTTTATTTGTATAGCACATTTCATACCCAATGGCAATTCAAAGTGCTTTTCATAGAAATTAATTAAAACAGTGGTAACAAATGCATGAGGAAAAAAGAGTACCATATGGACGAATAAAAATTTAAAACAATCATAGTTAAAAACAGTTGTAAAGACAATAATAAGAATAATGATAATAATAATTTAAAAAAAATGGTCAGATCCACAGTAATGGTCTGATATAAAAATAAACATTCTTCAGTTTACAGCCTACATACATGTACCATCTTTATTAGAGCACCTCTCATTCATTTCTTTCTCAAACACGTTCATAACATCCATTTTAATCACTATTCCCTGATTTTTTTTCAGTAACCTTCTTGTTAAACCCATTCTCACTCATCATACCATCCATAGATTTACACATACTCAAACCTTTTTGTCAAACTTACTATTTCCATCAAACCCAGTTTTCACTCATCATATTTAACTCAAAAGAACATATAAAATAAACAATAACCATTGGGTTCTGGAACTTGCCTCCAGTGGACCTGTTATACCAACAAGGTGATTAGGACTTCCACTTAGAGTGGTAGTACACTAGAACGTACAAAACCATCGGCCAAACAAAAGATACAATACAATTTACCTTTTTGTCTGAAAATGTTGTGAAATGTTGTTAAAACTTGTGACTGCACCTTGATATGGTGTGTTCAAGTCCTTCTGGAGCGTATATACGCTTTGGGATGTTACATGATAGGCTACCTTTTCTTTTTCAAGATTTTATTCGCTTTATATGTGCTTTAAACTGAATTGTTAAAGGTAGAGGCCTATATGCTATTTTATCATAGTTGTATAATACCATATTTTAGCTAGTTTTATAACTCAAATAAAATCTAAAGTTCTCCATTCGTAATTACGATTTTTTGAATGCAATCTTTCTGACATAGGCTATCGTCGTCACTGGATGACAGTAAATATATTATCTATACGATATATTTACTAAGTTTTTTTGTGGATTAGGGCAAAATTATTTACTAAAAGCTCAAGCTATTTAATTGTAATCAATTATACCCAATGAAAATGATGTCAAAGATTCAGAATGCCTTGGCAATCTCTTATCAAGGCACAGGAACACCGATCCAATCAGAAAGGAAATGGACCTATAATTGTTGTGGTTCTGTATATTATCATTTTTTCTTTTCTTGTAACCCATTTCTTAAAAGAGAAAATAATAAGCCAGTGAAGGGGATATTCATCTTACTGACAGCGAATGAGCCATACCAGCGTTAAACAACAAATCCACCAGGCAGAAGAGGCCCATCTGATCGTGAGTTTAGTCAACCCTGACAACACCCCGCCAACCACAGTCTGTTTGTGTTGGTTAGGCTGTCACGAAGACTCAGTTTCCAATCCTAAGAAATGTCACAAACATTCAGAGTTGATGACACCACTCATTCACATCGTAGCTCAATATGATCTATTACATTAACAAAATGTCATTCATGATGAAAAGCTCTCAGGCACAAATGTGATCTCTCTCGGTCAGTTGTGATTTATAGTTTGCTATAGATTAAACATTTCCAAAGACTGCAAGTGAATTAGCTATTGATCCTTCAATGGGCTGGGTCACACAGAGCAGGCTGATTTGCGAAGTGTGAAGTTGTTTAAGCTGGTCAAAGAAATAAAATTATTGTATTTTATTAACGTTAATAAGGGAATGATGTGGATGACTTTGCTTAGATTTTGACCGACATGTGCTTTCGCTGGCTTTTATAATACGCAGACTATGACAGACGTTTTTTTTATGTACGTATACACTTGTGTACCTCATATTTGGACCCACACTAAAGGAGAATTTAATCTGGCTGCTGTCCAAACTAAACAGACTGGAGACATGGCTTTACTACCTGACAGCCAAGGTACCACCTGTTTGTCACGGCCAGCACAAATACTCCCACCTCTTTCATCCTCTCATTCTCTCTCTTTTCCTCTCTTTTTTTCCCCTATAGCTTTTGGCTTTCGTTTTGGATGGGCATCTTGGAGCATCTGTGCCTGCCTGAGGCACTGGGCTGTGTAAGATGTGGGTCAGAGCTGTAAATTCTGTGTGGTCTTGTACCAAACAGCCATTGTAACTTCAGGAGACACAGCAAAGCCAGATGCCAAGTGATGCTGATGGATTGCAGAAAAAAGCATGCAAAATAATAAAGTCAATAATGAAGGTCATAAGTCAACTTAATGGTTTGCCTGGAACTTGGCCCTCCCTTTTCTAAATGAAATACAAAGCGGAGGCATCCAAGTGAGGAAATTCCGGTTCATTACCGCCACCTCCTGGTCAGAGTCTGAAAAGACGTTTTTAATTACTAATTATTACAATAGAAAATGTCTTGGATTCATACTTTTACATACATTCGTAAAAAAACAAATAGTGTAATTCAGATGCAATGGATCCCTTTTTAAACTTTTTAAAAGCGCGCTTAGCCTTATAAAAAGCGAGGGCTGTGGGAACAGAGAGTGTGGAGAGCCTGCAGTTGAAACAGACTCTCACCCACTCATGCTGAGGAGCTTTGAGGGCCGAGGGCTGTTAAATGAGGAGGGAGATAATGAGAGAGAGGCAGCAGCATGGTAATCAGCAGGCCTCAATTTCCTCATGATGCTCCAGATTAGCCCAGCCGCACAGGCTCCCTTAGGCATGTTTCATCTTCTCTCTCCCCTTTAGAGAACACTTTGGATGAAAGGCAGAACTTCTCCATCCAGTCTGCTTACAAACCCCATGCTGAGGCCACTGTGCAAAACTCTGTTGATTATCAAGAGGGATTTTTCATTATCTTTTTCATTGCTCTCTGGTCCATTAGCAACACTTTAAGCTCTAAAATATATTTTATGTTGCATGTTCCCTGAGTTTTATGTCTTCAAATACACACCATTGATTTTTACCTCTAGTTTCCACAGTCTCACTAAAGCAAGAAGAAAATCAGGTTGTTATTGCTGTTTACTGGAGCTCTGGTGTATAGGATCAGCCGCAAGTTGGCAGGCATCTTCAGCCAAAAATATTGCAATAAATACAGAAATATTTTGAATATTGTGATAATTGCAATTTTACAAAACTATTATTTAAAATCTATTTTAATATATGATGACTTTAGAAGCAAAAACCTCTAAGCCATCTGAATGTTTATTTTTTATTTTTGAATAAGCATTTTTGTCAGGCTTCTATGTATAGATTTCTACCTAAGTACCAGTACTTCTATGAGCTGAGGCTGGGATTTAGTATTTTATGAATGCATACTATACACGGAGAGCATTCACTCAGTATCGTTATCTCTTTTTTGACTGAAGTGGCTTTTAGAGGCTTTTCCATCTGAACTCTTGATGTTTTCAATGTCATTTATTCCTGTGATAAAATTTTCAGCATCATTACTCCAGTTGCACATGATCCTTAGAAATCAATCTAATAATATGATGATTTGATGCTCAGGAAACTATTATTATTATCATCAACGATGAAAACAGTTGTGATGCTTAATATTTTTGTGAAAACAGTAATGCATTTTTCAGGATTCAGTATTTACTGTCACTTGTGGTCAATTTAATGCATATCTGCTAACTAAATTTCTTCCAAAAACAATTTATATTAATTACCTATAACCCAAGGTTTGTTGATGGAAAATCGCTAGAAATTGTTCATGTAATTAGTTCAGCTAAAGATTTTTCTTTTTCCTCCAATTTTGTCACAAAATGATTATTCAGAAAATGAGGATCTAAGACAATTTGAACTGTTAGATCCACCTTGTGGCCAATTACATAATAGCTTTTACAATCAGTAGAAATTAAATTCACATTCTCAAGGGCAGTTCATTTCTTTGCAAATATACTGATTGTGGAAAATTATCACTTTTGGTTTGTTTTTTAACAATTTGGCAGTGAACAATTTACAGGAAGTATGAAACAGCAAAGAGATCCATATACTCTGAGAAAGACATGAAAAGCAGCTGTTATTCAGATTTCAATCTGTTTTTGAACGCCGTCATGAATCACCAGATTTGTACAGATGTGACATAAAGTTTGATCACATTAACAATGTTTTTCTGCCATAAAGCTCAGGCAAGTTTTGGAGCTCCATTACAGCACAGTCTCTTAAATTTCGGTTTTTACTGTATATATTTCAGAATAATTTATGATTATACAGATATATATATATATATTCTGTGTAATGTCTCTCTTTTTTTAAATGGATCTAAGTTATTAGGTGAATGTCCAGGTCCCTGAAATAAAGAGGTTCATACAGTCATCCGTAGCCAATTCATTGAGCCCAAGGGAGGAAGCCCATCCATATTTTTTTGCCCCCTGTAGCAATGGCCCAAATGAGGGATTCACTTCTCAATATTCAGTAATTCATTCATTACCTTCAGGCTAATTGAACTGTAACATATTAACATAATTACATTTCAGAATGTATTTATGTAAATGAATTACCTGTACCCGGAATTCTGTACAATATTATCCCTGGAACAAAGCAGTAAACATTAACTGCCGAACTTTTGTTTGCTAAAAAAGGGATTTAACTGGAAGCAAATATATTTTATATCTATAATGATAAGATCTATTAATTCTCTATGAATGATTGACGCAGATTCATGAATACAGAAACGGTCTGTGTTTGTTCAGTCTGTGTGTGTCTCCGCTCACAGGTGGTGATATTTAGTGCCAGTGGAGGTTGCCCTGGATACATGCTAAAGGGAACAGACAAAATAAGCTCTGCCTGCTATAGCCAGCAAAGCATGTTATTTTTCATGTCCCATTGTCTTTTAATGTGACGGAGCGCTCTATCTGCTCGACAATGGTGACGGTGTAACCATGACAAATGAAAAAATAACTGTAGTGTAGTATAAAGTTCATCAAATGGTTTTGTGTGGGAGTCTGGGGTGTGATTGAGAGAAATCATTTTTCATGGCCAGAAAAGCTCTGTGCCAAGAATGACTGTCTGAGCCACTGGGATTACACTTATAGTCTACCTTTGAACTTTCTCCTTTCAACAGCACAATCAACTAAAACGAAAGCTTATCTCACGATTACACTGCACAAAAACACTTTTTTATAGTATCAAACATTGCTGTTTGTGATGGGTTCGTAGCTTCTGCCAAATATTTGAAGTTCAGTTCTATGTTTTTTAACATTTTAAAGTTTTTTTTGGATGGCCGATTGTTGTCAATACTGTAAATGAACAAAGCAGCATTAAAAGCAGAGCATTTGACTCCTTGACAATCACACTGCACTTAAAAATGACATAAATATAGGCCTGTAAGGAACATTACTCTATTTTTTTGCACGTTGTGCATAATAATTTGATATGTATAAGCTTATATGGGCTATGTCCCATAACAGGAATAAAAATATAAATATTATTAACACAAAGTCCATGACATCCATAAATAGTAAATTGCATTTGTAACAGTCAGTGTGTTTGATTGAGGTTGACCTTAAAATCAACACATGGGACACGTCATGACAAAATCCTTCACTGGGTTCCTTCTAATCTTGAACTATCCTTCAAGTGTTGACTCAGTAGTTTCCATTCATCTCATAGCATCACTAAAGAGGATGTACGTCACATGCACCCTAAGCACACTCTATTCAGCAAAGTATGTAGTGCATTTAAACTGTTAGAAACAGTTTGCCTGATAAAAGACAAAACAGTTGTACTTGTTCATTGTATAAGAATGGAGTTGGCGACTTGAGCAATGGCAATGCCATTAGATTGCACTTTTGTTTTGTTATAGCAGATTGCTCTGCAGTGATGCCATTTTGTGACAAAGAATGACAATTGTTCAGGGTTTTCAATGAAAGGATGGATGGAACATTTTCATATTTCCAGGGGTTCTTAGAAGGTAAAAATAAAACAAATAAGGCTATATTTTATGCATTCCCATGTGCCAGCACTGAAACAAACAAATAAACAAACAAAATAAATAAAATCCACAACAGCATTATGTAAACATGTTTTACAAAGTACATGCTCCTGTATCAACATCTTTGTTTATCCTGGAATAATATTCCAATCAACTAATCAAATTTGAAGGACAAGTTTATAATTTATGTCAAGTTTTGCCTTATAATAACCTTATAATAAAATAATTATAATATTTTTTTAAGGCAATTATAATTGCCTTAAAAATGTAGACCTATCCCCACCCCTATAAAATGATAGACAAATAACTGATGTAGCCTAGAACACCTTGTTCTAGGCTACATCAGTTATTTGTCTATCATTTTAGTTATGGGGGCAGGTTCAGGGGTGGGGATAGGTCTACATTTTTTTGGGCAGGAATGCTCAAGGATCAACAAAGATGTTGATAGGCCTACTTGGTTAATCACATTTACTTGACATGTTTTAGGCTAGCCTACTTCACAAAATCACAGAGCCTATAGCTTATAAGTAAAAAAAAAAAAAAAAATCAGAACTTATTTACTGCTCAGAAAAGAGAAATAGGCTATGTCTATTTTGTCACGTTACTGAAATCTGATTGGTTGATTGGAATTTTCCCCGTTTTCTGGCAAAATAACAAAGTAGCCTACAAGTAGGCTAGCTGTGTAGCCTATTATAAATGTAGGCCGTACATTTTTTTTATTATAATTGCAAAAAATAGGCTAGCTAGCCCTACTATTTAGCATTTGTTATAGGCAAAGTTTTAAGAACCACGAAAGGACGACATATTAAGTTCAGTAGCATATGCTGCGCGCTCCCGAAATCGCTTTCACCTGAAGAAGTTTCCAACACTCTTTTTTTATAATGTATGGTAGGCCTATAGCCTGACAATAGCCTTGCAATAGCCTTCAAATAATAAATTGTAGCCTAATTCCTGAAGCTGACCTAACCCAGAAACAGACCGAAGCCAATGAATCAGTTGAAGACTGCGCGTAAGTAGGCAATCAATGCCATTATCGCTCCTCGAGGCGGTTTCATAGATTTGGGTCCGATTTGTCCAGCGGCAACGGCCGGCGCTCATTCTGCACATAGAGCAGAGCGATAAAATTGAGCAAGCACGCGAATTGTAAGCGCTCGTGCGCATGTGAGCAGTAATTAATATGCGGGTCTCTCCGCGTCGCGCTAAAACGCGGTATAGCTAACCGGTGCAGGCGCGCGCTTGATGTCATCTGAGCCCAGAACAGCAGGACAATCCTGAGTTGATGGACCTGGGTGTGAGAGAAGCGATATGGAACAGTCAGTCTCGAGGATTATTATTCTAGCCAGAGGGGCAGAGGTTTAATACTTCCTGGATTAACTCTGTCGTAATTGGAACGGGCTACAGAACAACGCGCTGCTGATATTTTGCGCCCGTTTTCTTTATAATATTACACTGTAGCGGGACAGTGACAGCTTTACATGCGGCAGTTTTTGATTCACCTCAATCCACTCCTAAATCCTCGCAGTGGTGTTTGCTGAAGAAGCACCTGTATTCGAGAGGTAGGATGCAGATCCACTAACACAGCTCTGATTCTCGAGAACAAATTTGGCCCGTATTAACCGACAGCTGTTTCATATGGGCGAAGCGAGAACTCGGCTCCCTTCGTGTTGGACATGGGCTCGCTGTCAAGATAACGGTGCGTCCGACCCAGAGCGGGAGAAACGATGGGTCGAACTGTTCGACCAGCTGGATCTGAATAAAGATGGGAGGATCGACGTGAATGAGCTGCGCGCCGGATTAACCGCACGGGGGATACTTCGCAGTGAGGTAGACGAGGTGGGTCGCTCGGGACGGTAGCTACATTTGTGCACCCTAAACATGTTCATTTCTTTGAGCTGTAGCAAAATTGTGATGGATTGCTGAATTGTTTAAGACCAAACAAGACCCTGTGCTTACTTTCAGCAGGAGTGAAACTTATCCAATACTGCTGTGTCTTCGACCAAGGACAAATGATCCCGTGTAATTTATTTAAGAGTTAGACTTTCCACGCTGCAATATTGACAAACCATCAGACTCATTTGTTGCTTGTGTAAGACAGACTTGAAAGTGTTGTAAGGCAGGGAGATGTGACGTCATTAGTTTAACCTAGTAGGAGCCTGGGCAGTCAATCAATTAATTAAGTACAAAAATATAATTTAAATGAATACATTATTATTAGGCGTAATATAAACTTGTAAACTGGAATCATATTTCTTTTATATTTTCCCAACTTGTTTTAAATGAAGAATACAGTTCTGTAATACAGAACAACTTCTGTTACAAGTAACTTTCATAATCACAGTTAACTTAGCTTAGATAATTGAATATTGTGTTGGACAACAGGGTGCCTGTTTCGGGTCAAAAAGGTTGAGAACTACATATTAAAAAATAAGAAGTGTCAAGAAGTGATGAACAACACTCATAGATTTCCTGGGCATCATAACAGATTGATAAAGCATTCACATTGGCTGTTATATTTTTAAAGTTTAATAACATATATCAAATTTACAATTGATTCACAACATTTAAATGTCTCTATTAGCCTTAACCCCCCCCCCCCCCCCCCCCCCCCCCCGCAGAGACACACACACACACACACACACTATTTGTTTTGTGGTCTAATACTGCACTTTTGTTTTTAACATTCATTTACACTGTTTACACTGGGGGGAAAAAGATTTTACTTAATATTTTTGTCTTGTTTCTAGTTAAAATTTCAAAAAAATTCTTACATTAAGATACATTTACTAGACAAGTAAAAATTATTATCTTGTTTTGGGAAAAAATAACTCAAATTAAGAGAGTTTTTGCTTAAAATAAGCAAAACAATCTGCCAGTGGGGTAAGTAAAATACTCTTGTTTTAAGATTATTTTACTTATCCCACTGGCAGATTATTTAGGCCTATCTTATTTTAAAGGGGGGTTGAAACACTCAGTTTCAGCCAATCTCGTGTCAATCTTGAGTACCTATAGAGTATTATTGCATCCTTCATATCTCCGAAAAGTCTTTAGTTTTATTATATTTATAAAAGAAATATAGGCTGTACCGAGTCTTTCCGGAAAAAAACGAGCGCCTGGAGGCGTATCGTGTGGGCGGAGCTAAAGAATGACGAGCACGAACAAAGCGGTGACGTCCTCAAGCGTGGAGAAACCCATGGCTATCTCAGCTAATAGATCCAGAATCAAATCTGAGGCTGAAATAAATTGAACACGAGAAACAGTAACAGCAGGACGTCTGTGTCTGTGGTATGTACTGTATTTAGTGGCCTGTCAACATTTGTGTGTGTTTACTCGCAGTTTATGAGGACATGATTCGGTAAACCTTAGCAGTAGCAAGCGAAACGGTTTTGCACATCTGACTAGTGTAACGTTATACACAGAACAACAATGGAGTAACCGTTAGCGCATTTGAATGACGAAGCACGCGATCGTGTCGTTTACTGATGTTTACTCACGCGACGATAGCCAACAGCAGAGACATTTGAAGCAGTTTTACTCACCGGCTGCTTCCAAAGCAGGACCGACCCTTTATCGCTGGGACCGCTCGTCAAAAACACACTTCTTTGGTATGATTTGGTGAAGTCCTGTGACAGCAGTGACCGTGGAGATCCACTTTGCGATGCGACTGAAGCGATGCCTTGAAGCTTCCCGTCATTTCTGCGTTCAAATCGGTTCAAATAAAGCGCTGCCTTCCCGGAATGCTGTGCTGAAGCGTTGAAGTCGCTTGACGTCAACCATAGGAATAAAGTGGAGCGCGGCGCGCGACATAGGTGTTCACGGTCGACTGGATCTGCACCTGAGCGAGTGTTTATGGGCGTGAACAACCCCCCCCCCCCCCCCCAAAAAAAAGCAAAACTCTCTTAATTTGAGTTGTTGTTTCCCCAAAACAGGACAATTACTTTTGCTTTTCTAGTAAATACTTCTTGTTTTAAGAATGTTTAGATGTTTGGACTAGAAACAAGACAAAAATACTAAGTAAGAAAAGCATTTTTCGCAGTGTATAGTTAGAGGTTGTAAATAAAAAAAAATGAATTTTTTTTAACTAGCAGAAAAATTTGAAATAACTTTATAAAAATTTGAGAAACATTGTGCAAAATAACAGAGATTTGTTACAACACTAGTGTCCAC
The DNA here is from genome assembly GCF_024679245.1 of Pseudorasbora parva. NCBI lineage: Eukaryota > Metazoa > Chordata > Actinopteri > Cypriniformes > Gobionidae > Pseudorasbora > Pseudorasbora parva. The sequence continues at coordinate 34,820,454 of NC_090173.1, forward strand.
TACTATTTAAGAAAGGGATAGGTAGGTGGTCCAATCATTTGACATAAACAGAAGAAATAAATCCACTGGGTTTGGCTGCTTAAGTTCCGGGACTGTAAGTGCACTTGATCGACACCTTGACAAGGGAAAGAGTTTGTAATATTGACAGTTTATTCACTAATACTTTGTTGTATGGCCTTATACAGTTATATTGGTTCCACTGAAACCACCTTTTATAAGACTGCAGTATACAGGATGGCAACTTGATTTGAGATAAGTGCAGAATTTAAATTGATGGCCTGCTCATAAAAATACTTTCCTAGTATAAAAGGGCTGCCTTCTTAAACTTGTTTCCACACAAATTTGAGTGCACCAAACTTTACATTTTGACTCCTGTTGCAAACAGCCTTGTTCTTGCCACAGTGACTTGAAAAAACAGTGCATATTATGTACGATTTAAGATGAAACAATGGAAGTGTCATTAAGAATGTAGCTTGGAGACTCCAAGTTTCCTTGGAAAGAGCAGCACTATGTGCCAGTGATATGTCTGTTTTGTTGGGGTGTGTGACTGTGTTAGTCATGTGCTGTGATGTAAGAGGAGAGATTAGCTTTAGCTCACAATGTATTTGTGATTCGAGCCACCAGACTACTGGCAAGGCTTTGCACACAAACCGGAACCTTGTATCTATAAGCTCAGAGCAATGCCTCTTCTCTTTCTCTTTCTCTCTCTCCTTTTGTTTTCTGTTTGTTTCTCTTTGTTCCTCATTCTACATAGGCATGGCCACAGATGCAGTGTTATATGAAGTTCACATAAGTTCACTCCTCCATCAAACCCTCACATTCTTGCCCCTAACGGCACTTTCCACCTCCTCCACCCCTCAGATTGTACGTGTGAGTGACACCAATCATGACGGCCAGCTGGACATTGAGGAGTTCACACGATATCTGCGCATACACGAGAAAGAGCTCCGACTTATGTTCCGCAGCCTGGACCGCAACAACGACGGTCTGCATTATCCTTTCACACATTATAATGTTACACTGTAACTGCAACCTCATAATACCTCACTGAAAATGCATATTTCCTTTTTGCACAGTATGATTTTTGTGTTCCATATATATCATCATTATATTAGCATTCAAAAAATTGAGGTCAGAAAGATTTATTTTATTGTATTATTTGAGAAAGAGAGGTAACACTTTATATTGATAGTGATAGTGATCTTTGGACGTTCTACTTACTATAAGTAACTTTGCAACTAAATGTCAGCATACTTTCATTAGAGTATTAGTAGACCGTCGGCTTAATATCTCCTAACAGACATTCTGCTGACTATATGTAACCTTTCAAGTACATGTCAAATTATTCAAACCAAAACCCTAACCCTAACCTAACTATCTATGAGTACTCTAATGAGAGTTAGTCGACATGTAGTTGCAAATAAATGAGACTTAACTGACATGTAACAATCGAAGTTACTTATAGTAAACTATCAAAAAAAAGTGTAACCAAGATGTCTATTTTAAAGGTCCCGTTCTTCGCGTGTTTTTGAAGCTTTGATTATGTTTACAGTGTGCAAAATAACATGAGTTCATGTTTCGCGTGTAAAAAAAAGGAGTTTTTTACACAATTTACTTATCTGTACAGTATGAGGTGCCACGTAGGATTTAAATCAAACTTCGCTTATCAATACATACATAACACACGTGCATATACACCTATACATTACTCGCATATACATGTATACTATTGGATGTTCAAAATACATATATGAAATACACGTGCACACTAATATGAAATCCATACTAATACATATAATGTTAGTAATGAATGCATACACACTTGTGAATAACTTGAATATACATATAAACTTGACGCACGCATAGACCTATAAATACTCGCATATACATATAAACTTCCATGCATATACACCTATAAATACTCGCATATACATATAAACTTCCATGCATATACACCTATAAATACTCGCATATACATATAAACTTCCATGCATATACACCTATAAATACTCGCATATACATATAAACTTCCATGCATATACACCTATAAATACTCGCATATACATATAAACTTCCATGCATATACACCTATAAATACTCGCATATACATATAAACTTCCATGCATATACACCTATAAATACTCGCATATACATATAAACTTCCATGCATATACACCTATAAATACTCGCATATACATATAAACTTCCATGCATATACACCTATAAATACTCGCATATACATATAAACTTCCATGCATATACACCTATAAATACTCGCATATACATATAAACTTCCATGCATATACACCTATAAATACTCGCATATACATATAAACTTCCATGCATATACACCTATAAATACTCGCACATACATATACACTCACTGCACGCAGACACACCTATACTCACTCGCACATACATATAAACTCGATGCGCGCGTACACATCAATAAAACACTCGCGCATACATACAAAATAAAATGTGGATGCATGCTTTAGTTCGATCTCAAAATGGGCGGGCACAAAATGCCCCTTTCCTCTGATTGGTCAACCAAAGATCCGCTCCGCGCAATCTTCATTTATAGGCCTAGCGCTTCTTACAATACAGATTATTTCAAAGCAGTTTTTACAGATAATATAAAAATTAATAGACATTGTTTTTTGGCTTTACCAACAGCTCTAAGATAAAGTTTATCGAGCTATTAAAGTTCTTGATTGAATCACTTTCGTTGTAAAAATCATTAACTCAAGACGCTTAAATGACATCTTTTTAACTGAAAACAGAACAGAAACAGAAATGTTTAATCCGCTCTTGCCGTTCATTTACATGTTTTAGAAACTATGAATTAACATTTTGCGTGTACTTGTGGGCCGAGGGTTAGTCAACAAACGGTGCAGGGGTGTAGTCCAAACCGGCTGTTCGCTGTAGGCTTTGAAAGGAAACTTCTGTTAAATAAAATATCTCGCTTGGCATTGAACTTTGAGCTTTATAATTTTACAGGTATTATTTATGCTCTAACAGCAACATTACACACTAACTAAAGTTTGAAAGATGGAATCGCGAAGAACGGGACCTTTAAACAACAGTTGTTCTTTTGAACTGTATGATGTCAAATATTCCAAAAATTAAGAAATATTAGGCAGCACAACTGTTTTAAACATTGATAATGATTAAAAAAAAAAATCTTGAGCACAAACTCATTATGATTTCTGAAGGATCATGTGACACTGAAGACTGGAGTAATTCAGCTTTGCTATCAATATCTCACAGTTAATTTATTTATTGCAATTCTGATCAAATACAATGTGGCCTTGGTGAGCCTTGGGGTCAGTTGTGGCTTAATGGTTAGAGAGTTGTTCGAATTGTTCGATTCTCAATACCGGCAGGAAATGACGGAGATGCCCTTGAGCAAGGCACCTAACACCCAATCCCTTCCCGCGAATGGCTGCCCACTGCTCCGTGTGTGTGTTCACTACTCACTGCTCCTAATGTGTGTTTGCACTAACTTGAATGGATTAAATGCAGAGGAAAAATCACATCACTTCACTTCATTAGAGACCTCTTTCAAAAACATAAAATAAATCTTACTGACCTCACATTTTGAACTATAGTATATCCTCTACGATATACATGTAGAATAAGCATTAAACGACAATTTTTTGATTCATCTTGATTGTTATACCTTTGTGAGTAATGTCTATAGAGAGAAAAAAAACGAACCGGATTGGTGCTTGCAACACGAAGCTGTTACAGTTAATGCCCAGAGCCCCCCTCAGCTAAAACGGCAGTTATGGGGGCATTAATGTAAAGGGCCTTGTGCCTCTAAACAGACATAAAATGCAAATAAATTGTCTGTCTAACAAGAACAGGTCCCTTACATGACAAAGAGATGCGTTTAGCCACTTAGCTCCGTGTTGCAAGCACCAATCCGGCTCGTATTTTTCTATAGACTGTACTCACAAAGTTATAACGATTAAGATAAACGTAAAAATTTGCCAGAGTTGAGCTTTAACGTATTTTATGACCTCAGGTCACATAGATGTTGCAGAAATTCAACTCTCCTTACACAGCCTTGGAGTGAATGTATCTACAGAGCAGGCCTCCAGAATCCTGCAAAGGTTAGAGTGCTTCAGCTTTTCACAAAACACTGTGGGTCTTCATCTTTTTTTTTTTTTTAGAGCTTAATCAATGTCATGCACACAACTACTCCCACTCTGGCTGTGTTTTCATTTGACTTTGAGATGTTTCTGTGAAGCCCACATATGTTGAGTCACACACTTTCAATGGACATAGAAAAAGCTTGTTTTAACTATTCTGTATTTCCTTTTGTGTGTCAGCATAGACAGAGATGGCACTATGACTATTGACTGGAACGAGTGGCGGGACCACTTCCTGTTTAACCCCTTGCACAACATGGGGGACATTGCCCACTACTGGAAACACTCTCTGGTTTACTTCCAGCTCTTTTCAGAAATTAGATTGTAGGCTTGATATTCCTAGATATTTTCGAATGTAAACTTCAACTGTCTTTTGAATCTGTAATGTATGTGTTTCAGATGTTGGACATTGGAGAGCAACTGACTGTGCCAGATGAGTTTTCGGAGCAGGAGCGGCGTTCAGGTGTGGTGTGGAGACAGTTGGTGGCCGGGGCAATGGCGGGTGCCGTTTCGCGAACGGGAACTGCTCCTCTGGATCGTCTTAAAGTTTTCCTTCAGGTTCAGTAATTTCTTAAAGAGGCCATATTATGCCCTTTTATAAATTCTTGATTTTGTTTCTGGGGTCTACTAGAAAATGTTTTCATGCTTGAATATTCACAAAACATTATTTTTCACATCTCACACTTTTACTTTGCTGCAGCACCTCTCCTCCCAGTCTGTCAGTAACTCTCTGTTTAGTCTCTGATTGGTCAACTGGACCAGTGTGTTGTGATTGGTCAAACACTTTAAGTGTGTTGTTCGAAAATGTCACACCCCTTACCATAACCCAAGATTAATTCCTTGGAAGGGAATTATTTAAATGAGTGATATAATGTGACGTGTACATTCGCTGAAGAAAACTCAAGACTAAAATCAAAGCTGTAATGATATTCATAGGCAGAGTTCAGGAAAGAAGGAGGTGGGAATCGGCAAATGTCAAAAATAAACAAACAAAACTAAAGTAAAGCAGCAGCCCCTCATGGACAACTGATGCATATGAATATAATAAAACACAACATAAGTAGTCCAGACCTGGCCCTCTATTGTCGTGTACTGTCTTCACTCTGTTTCTTCACAGTTTTTTTTCCAAATGTAAATTCATGTCTCAGTTACACTTAATGATGTAAAATAGACATTACTTTACACTACATTAAAAAAGAGAAAAAGAGAGAAAAATACACCAAATACAGTTCTATTTTGTATTTTTACATTAACAAAGTAATTCATGTTCTATTTATTAAGACCAAGTATAAAGTTTTTTATCGTTTTAAGCATTTTTACATTTATAAAAAGAAATAAAATAAAGGCAGTATCAATTTAAACAATATAGTTTATTTGTGAACTGCTGTTCTTTGTAACTTATTTTCGGATCATCGGTCATCCAGCTCGAGTGAACAGTGGTTAGGGGAGGCAAGAAAGACATGTTGTCCCACTGTAACTGTTCTGTTGGTGTTGCTTTTGGACAGTTACTTTAGGGAATTTTTTATGTCGCATTGTGTATGTTTGCATTGTTTTATTTTCTATTATGAATTATTTTCTCATCCTATTTTTTGAGGAGGCTCCCTTGCCCCTAGTGCTTACTGATAGAGAGAATCTCAATTAGTGGCTTTGTGCATTGTGGCTTTGCAGACTTTTTTCAAAGAGCAAAATTACACAGTAAAGATAGAGATAGAAGCATAATATGTCATCTTTAAAAGTGTTAGTATAAAGTTATATTGTCTCTGTGAATTACTGTTGTATCAAAGAACCTCAACAGGAATAAATAAATACTATGTTGGCAGTTCTGTTGTGAAAAGCACAATACTCATAATGAAAGGAGTGTGAACTGAGTGGGTTTTCAACAGGTCCATGGCTCCAGTGGTGTGAGTTTGTTTGGGGGCCTGCGTGGAATGGTGCAGGAGGGAGGATTGAGGTCCCTTTGGAGAGGCAACGGCATCAACGTCCTCAAAATTGCCCCAGAGTCAGCTATCAAATTCATGGCTTATGAGCAGGTAAGAAAAGTATAATACAGTAGCTACACGTTTAAATTGTCTAATGTTAGTAAACCATTTCAAATGTCTTGTGTAGATCAAATGGCTGATCAGAGGTAGTAGAGAGGGTGGCTCTCTAAGGGTTCAAGAACGCTTCATTGCTGGCTCATTGGCTGGAGCTACAGCTCAAACCATCATCTACCCCATGGAGGTAAGAGAAGAGGAGGAAGTGAGAGACATGAAGAAACGTTCACTTTTCAACTCTATAAGTAATGTAACCACAGACCCTTTTTGACTCAGAAATCAAAAGCCAGCATTCTAAAAACCCATTAGGAATTCCTGAGGGAATCCTTGGTAAATTAGCCTTCTAGGTTGGCCTACAAATTGACGACAAGACTAAATAGCTCTATAAAGATAAGACCTGAAGAACTCAATTGCTTTACTTCTAACTATATCGTCTTTTTATATCATAAACACTTCTATAGAAATTGTATAAAGTAGATAGATATGAGCAAAACAATCTGTCCCAGTTTAAGACAATGGACAAAATAGGGTTGAAAAACTTCAGTACAAGCTGTCAAGATGTTATCTATAAATTATAATTTTAATCATTATTATATATAGACATTAGTAGAGTAAAATACACATTTATAATGTTAGAAAATTATTTCTATTTTTCTGCTCTATTTGTTTAGTGCTGTTCTCTTCAAATTGAATTTGTATTCATTAAAGAATCCTGAACAAATGTGTCCCGGTTTCTACAAAAATACTGAAATTGATACTGAAAAATGTTTCTTAAGTATCAAATCATCACATTATAAGTATTTACATTTACATTTACATTTAATCATTTAGCAGACGCTTTTATCCAAAGCGACTTACAAAAAAGGGGAGAGTAATAGAAGCAACGGAACAGACAAGGCCAAAAACCTGTAAGAGCTGTAAGAAATCTCAATTAATTAGCACAATACACAATTTTTTTTTTTTTTTTTTTTTTTTTTTTTTTTAAAAAGACAGACATCTACAACAAAAACTCACGTCCGCACAGTGCCGAACACTGGATTTTGATAGCTAAGATAGCTACAACCCATTAGGACTAAGGCTGTTGCCCCAGCTGTTGTCGTTAATGCAGATTCAGTGGCCCAATGGGTTGGTTTTGTATTCTAGCTAAACGCGCAGCAATAGCCATCTACAACAAAAACTCACGTACGCAATATAATCAATATTTCTGAATGATCCTGTGACACCAAGACTGGTGTAAAGATGCTGCAAAATCACATTTGACATCACAGAAATAAATTACATTTTAAAATATATTACAATAGAAAACAATAGTTATTTTACTAAAGAAAAGAAAATTCAGCTCATATTTTGGATTTTCATAAAAACAGAGCAGTTAGAGGAAGACAGAACTGAAGAAGTAATGGGGAAAGGCACTAAATATTAAAAACACACTGTATAACCACAGTACATGATATGTGTAGTATGCTATTATTAATATCTGGAGGATTTGGATTTTTAAATTAAATCTTGTATTTGAACTGGTAGATTCCTTTAGTAGTCTAACTCATATAATGTCTTGCTGTTAAAGTATGTTATCTCATGTAGTGTAGTTTTTACAGCTGCTAATGTAAAGTCCAAACAACAGAGAATCATGTAACAGGGGTTTAACCAAGCTGTTCCTAATTGCTGTTTGCCTGTTTACTCGTGTTGTTCTAAATGTTCAAAGAGTTTAAATGAGCTGGGCCTAGTTGACAAATGCAAATGGAGATTGTCTTTCTCTTCCTGGTGTGCTTAAATGCAGAAAACAAGTTTCTTTTCAGATTCTGGTAATTATTTAATGAGGCAGATCAGTATCACATTTTGGAAGCCAAATCCTCTATTTATTTATTTAGACATCTTAACTAGAGCTGCTGCACTAAGTATCTGCAGCGTAAAGTTACCAGTAACCTCCAAACTTATATCTCTCAATATTCTCTTTCCATATTTTCCTTTTTGTTTCCCAGGTGTTGAAGACACGTCTAACCCTCCGAAAGACAGGGCAATATTCAGGCATGGCAGATTGTGCCAAACAGATACTGCGTAAAGAAGGAGTGCGCGCATTTTACAAAGGCTATTTGCCCAACACACTTGGCATCATCCCTTATGCTGGCATTGATCTGGCTGTCTATGAGGTATGGCTGTGTGTGCGTACTTTAACACATTTAAGTGTTTGCGAATTCCTGCTACTACTTACAGGCTGTGGGAATTCAATCAATCAATCAATCAATCAATCAATCAATCAATCAATCAATCAATCAATCAATCAATCAATCAATCAATCAATCCACTTTATTTATATAGCGCTTTTACAATCACGATTGTGTCAAAGCAGCTTCACAGTGTCAAACAGGATAATATTTCATCAAAATTAGATTTAGCTGTACAGTGATGTTATCAGCTTATTTTAATTTTAATTCATCATTCTCAGTTGCTATGGTTGGTAAAATGTTATGTATTTCACATTGCTGTGGTCTCTTTCTCACAACTCACAGGTCTTTTTTCAGGTGATTGGCTTTTCAAGCCCATGTCATTGTTTACCATTTGGTAAAAAAAGCATGTTTTATTTGTCCAAGGACACATTAAAATTATTCAAAAGTGACAGTGAAGACATTTATAGTGTCACAAAAGATTTCTATTTTAAATAAATGATTTTAATTTGAAATGTATATCTAGCAAAGAGTCCAAAACTGTATCATGTTTACAGTATAAATCAGCTTATTAGACTGATTTCTAATCGTGTAACACTGAAGACTGGAGTAATGACTGATGAAAATTTAGCTTTGCAATTGAATAAATGTATTTCTATATAATTCAATTTGTATGTAGACTGAAAATATGTTTTGAAAAATTGCCTAAAAAAGAACAAATGTATAAAACAATAACACATGTAATGGTGTGTTTCTGTTTTGAGGGAGTGTATCACACGGTTTAGTTCTGTGTCCTAGTTTTTCATTGTTTGATTATCAGTTACACCCGTTCGTTCATTTCATTGATTATTTTGTCTCCGAGGTGGAAAAAGTACACAACTCTATTACTTGAGTAAAAGTAAAAGTATTAGTGGTCAAATATTACTCCGTTACAAGTGAAAGTTGTAAAAACAGATTTTTATTTAAGTAAAAGTACAGAAGTATTTGTTTTAAAAAGTTCTTAAAGTAAATTTCCTTTTTTATGTCAACGCATTATTTTATTATTGTTGCAAAAATGCATGCTATGGCTAAACCATCATGATTTAAGCCAGTCAGTGATGCTCCAATCCAACATCTTAGCATACGACTACCTTAAACTCATTTAAATACTTGTATATAAGTCCTTTTAAGGCCGAATTCATGGACTCTATATACTGATTCAGCCCTATACACCCTATAAACTTCTCTTCCTGCCGGACCATTTACATTTTTTAACATTTTATGAGACATGCATCAAGTGTATGCCAACTAAACAAATTTTGTATATTTTCAGAAAACTAAAACATAATTTCTAAATATGGCCTTGAGTGCACACTCTGTTCCGAGGAACCATCTTCCATTTTGCTATAAACTGATCATTGTTCAAAAAATGAAAGGCGAAGCTTGAATTTACGGGTATGTCCCTCTTTGTCTAATGTACTTTCAAGATGGAGGGGCAACATGGCGACCGGCATTCGAACCCCTCCCCCGTATGTATTTTCAATGGCATATTATAAACTTACCAGAATACTTTATAACTTGGAAGAAGTAAATATACATTAATGAGCACATATAGTTTTTAAAGAACTAAGTGTTTTTAGCTAAGAATAAACTAAAAAAGTTACACAGTGTAACTTGAAGTAAAGTACAGATACTCAAAAAGTGTGCTTAAGTGCAATACTCAAGTCAATTTTCTTAATTACTGTCCACCTCTGGGGTTATTTAAGTCCAATGTTTCTTTGAGTTTATCGTCTGTTTTCGTCACATTATTCTGATTGTTTCATTCGTGTTCTGAGTATATGTGTTCTGAGTATTCTTGTTTTTATTTATTTTATTTATTGAGTTTTTATTTAATAAATTGACAACTGCTGTGAATAGATCCACCCCTTTATTTTGTTTTGTTTGCAACGACGTGCAACACAAATAATGTTTTATGTACTCTTTTCTGTTATTCTGACAGACTCTAAAGAATGCTTGGCTACAGCGGTACTGCATGGGTTCGGCTGATCCTGGGGTTTTGGTGCTCCTCGGATGCGGCACTGTGTCCAGCACATGTGGGCAACTGGCAAGTTACCCGCTGGCTTTAATCCGCACACGCATGCAGGCTCAGGGTGAGTGAGATAACATAACTAATTATGTAAACTAACACATAATTCTTATTTTATGTTATTCTGCTTATTTGCTGATATTTTTTTCTATGAAACCCAATATGTTCACAAAAATAAAAATATTTTAAAGTGCAAATGAAAATATAACCTCACTCCTCCTTTTCTTCTGAATAGCCTCAGCAGATGGTGTCCCACAGCTTACAATGGTTGGCCAGTTCAAGCACATTGTGTCCCACGAAGGCGTTCCTGGACTTTACCGTGGCATTGCCCCCAATTTCCTCAAAGTCATTCCTGCTGTTAGCATCTCTTATGTGGTTTATGAGCACATGAAGAAAGCACTGGGAGTGGGATCCTAAGGCAGAATCAGAGTGAGAAAAAAAGAAAGAACCTGTATTAAAATAGGAGCATTAGGGAGGCACAGAGGATCCCTAGAGAAAAGGATAAGGTAGACATAGTCAATGAATGACCTAAAAACCTACTCTACATTGTACATAATCACATTCCCATTGCAAAAGTATACTTCAGTAGGATGAAATGACAAAGGCAATCATTAAGAGCAATGGTTGTGTTAAGAGGATATTTCTCTGTGACTGGCAGCTTGTAGATCTCAGGTTTATTGTGCACTATAAACAGCTTCTTATCTTTAAAGGTGAACACCATACAAAGTACTTCATTTAACATGGAATAGAATGTCATTGGCGTGATTGTAAACGTGGGGTAAAAAACTCATAGGTAATGAAATACATCTAATGACAGAGAATGATGTTGAAAATAGTAGGCCTAATGCAGTATTATATATTTTTGTAATGAATGACAACCAAAGTTTCCCAACCAAATATTTAAGAAGGCGTTTTAATGTACACTGCGGCATGGAATATTTCAAATAGACTCTTCTGACTGATGTTTCATTAACATTTACAAATGAGTGATAAATAGTAAAGCATGTTTCTGCAGGGATTTACATCATTGTACGACTCATATATTTTTGTACAGGTCAGTGAGAGTTAAGCATGTTATATGCTTCAATTTAATGATCAAGGATTTGCACTCTTCAAATGATTGTGGAATTATTTATTTATTTAACCGGATCGTGGTGTTCTTTTATGACATCTCTGCTGCTTTGCCTTTTTGCAACTTTAGCCTTTTCTGATATTTCAGGCCTCATTGTTGTGTAGAGTACAGGATTTAGTGATAAACGGAAGTAAATTATATTACCGCCTTGAACAACACGGGCATTCGATGAGATGGTGACAGGGTCGTCGCTAGAGGGGAGAAAAGGGGTTACGACAACAACGTGCACCGGGCCTCGGAGACCCTAGCTACGGCCATGGAAGGGGAGCGTATTATTAAAGTTTTACATTAGATTTGGATGCTTTGTATTAATTATGGTTATGGTGAATGCTAAAAATGTGTCTCAAAGTAGTTTATTTATTTGTTTTAAGAGCTCTGGTTGTCTATATCAGAAATATGCAAAGCACTTATTTTTAAAGTTGAAAAGAAATGCATGTTTATTTAACATAAAACAGTACTGCTGTTACCAGACTGCATATCAGAAACACTATACAAACAATTGGATGCTTATTAGATTACAGGACTAAACTACAAATAGCAAAGTTATGTGTTTGGCTCTAATGAATGAACAAAATTCAAATTTTCTTATCATGTGTAATTTTATAGAATAGGGGTTCAGTCCTCTTGAAGGCCCTGGTTAGCTGCCTCTAATGCAGATTAAGCCATCTGAATATTTATATGCCTGCCTTTTTCATGTTTTAAAATGATGTATGGTTTTAGGTGTAAAAACTGTTTGAATGTAGTAATTTGAGGAATACATTTATAAATTATCTTAGAAAATAATTACCTCTGGAAACTTTTTTGTTTTTGTTTTTTTGTTTTTGCTTGGATGCATTGCATTGAGAGTAGTGTGCCTTGAGATGCTGTATTCACTTTAAAAGATGTGCATGCAGTTTTATTGCGCCAGTCTGGCAAAGATTCCCTGCTTTTTCATGTATAAATCAGAATAAATAAATTTGAGCGGCTATTAAATATATACTACAAAATAAAATGTTTTACTGATAAACGTGTGATTAATCAGAATCAAAATTTGCTTTCAAATGTTTTCATAAATCATTAGGCATTAATCAGAAAACACTGACTGAAAATATAGGGGGAGACGGGGAGTGTATTAACACAGGGTCAGTTATGACACTGTCAGTTTAATAAATCAGAAAAAGAGCTATGATGTCATCATTATCATACACACCATCATAATTGTTGAGCTCACAGGAGAAGTGACTGTGCAAAATTGTGGATTTTATGAAGAAAAAATATTTTTTTGGAAGGAAAGTAAAAAAAAAAAGTTTTGCTATAGCCTAGAAGTCATTGTATTATACAATTGTCCGACTTGCATTAAAGTATAGGTCTAGCTGTTTCTCTACTTTTAAACACAGTTGTTTTTGTGCTACATTTAAAGACCCAAAATTAATATGTTTTTTTGGCACTTTAAAATGTTATTATTTGTTTTTCAATAAAGTTTGTGCACATTAGATTGCCTAGTGTGGCTCTTAGCTCAGCAAATCACCTTTCCCTAGCCTAGCTGTTGCAGCTCACCCCAGAAATGGAATAGGTTGTTACAGACAGAACTCGTTATTTGACATTAGTCCTTATACTCTGTGCTTGTGTGGTACGTGTAAATGGGTTGTCTTTGTAGACAAATGTGGCTAGAACGTGTAGTTTGAGAGATCTAGCACAAACAACCACTGAGTTAGGCTACTGATGTTCAAAATGTGTATCATCTCCGGTTAACACGATATATTACGAAAGAACGTGAAGTATGGTATGGTAAAGTGAAAACAAGCTTAATTCAACATGTCCAAAGCTTTGCACCTCCTGTCCGGATGGTGGCGGCATTACTTCTGATCAGTTGTCAGTGAATGGGGAAAAAGCGTCGTCATGTCCTGTTTACTCCATTTTATTTCTGCTAATGGTGTGGTAGTTGTCAGTGTGCTGATTGCTGAAAAGGTTGATAAATAAGTCATGGGGAGAAAAAAGAAGAAGCAGATGAAGCCCTGGTGTTGGTATCCTTCTTTAAAAGCTATCGTACAGTTGTTCTATATGTTTCGACTTGTTTATTAGCAGGGATTGGCTCACTTCCTGTTTGCGAACGGCTAATGCATTGTTTCGCATGTTTCTCTGTTATCAAGGCTGTGTCTCAAAGCATACTGAGCTAGGTTACGTGTTTACTCACTAGACGTCATAAGCCTTTCGAATTCTATTAGAACGCCCGTTCGATCGCTGAGTGGGTATTAAAGTCACAGCCCAGTCTTTGTTCTTCAGCTGGGGATGATGGTGCAAACACGTTTTTATAATATACAGTCAGTCGGTCATTATCACTAAACAAGCCTACCAGGACCTACCAATTTATACATTCTCTTGATACATCATATATTTAGTGAGAGATGTAAATGTATATTTTTGTCTCTTTACATGTTACTTGTTGGTTTGTGCAACGTTTACACTAACAAAAACAGGCTATTATGTTGATACGGTAGAGAGTAGTCAACTACTAGAACATATAACGTTACAGTTTAGTGGTTGTTATACAACAATTTGACGGTTCAATTGCTCCATCGATCTTGCACAAAAACATTTGTTGAGAGCTTTATAATAAACAAATGTAACTGCTTTCATAGCCATTGTAGTGCCTAAATTCCACGTGAAACATTACCATGTGTAGAATATTTGGGGAAGAATACTTTTGGTCTGATTTCTAGACTGGAAAATGTAATGTTACTCTGAATTAATAAATTATCCATTTAGTGGAAATGTGATAAACTGTAAAATAATTATAAACATTTTCCTCTTAAATGTTTTATTGGGTAGAATAATCTTTATCTTCAATCCTTCTTTCATTAATTCCTCACCCTTATGTCAGTCCACTCCAAACCCATAAGACCTTCGTTCATCTTCAGAACACAATCATCTTTTTGATGAAATCTGAGAGCTTTCTGAGCCCTACATAGACAGCAATTTAACGAACACTTCCAAGGTCCAGAAAGGACCTTGTCCTTGTAACTCCAGTGGTTCAGCTTGAATTTAATGAAGCGATGAGAATAACTTAGTCAAAAGGCTTGAGAAACCGCTGTACTAGGGTGTTTATGAAAGAAGTGTGCCAAGAGATTTAAGCATCCTTATGATAACAATGTTGGCTTTCTGTTATGATTTATTTTTTTGTTTATATGACTTTAACGGCAAACTAAGGTACTGCAACAGGGATTTTGATGATGAAAAGATTCTCATTCAACACCAGAAGGCCAAGCACTTTAAGTGTCACATATGTCACAAGAAGTTATACACTGGTCCTGGTCTGGCCATCCACTGTATGCAGGTATGCGATGGGATTTTGTATTTTGTCCATATATAATACTTTTGAGTTACTGTATGTTCAAAACTATTTTTGTTTGTTTATTGAAGGTTCACAAAGAAACTATTGATGGTGTCCCTAATGCGATTCCTGGAAGGACTGACATTGAACTGGAGATCTATGGAATGGAGGGTATTCCAGAGAAAGACATGGAGGAGAGGAGACGTGTACTTGAACAAAAAACACAAGGTAGCACATTTAACTTCATATTACTTGTGCTCTTTTTTTTTTAAGCCCATGTAAACCCATAATAACTATATTCCTTTGCCTTGTGTGAACAGATAATCAGAAGAAAAGACAGAACCAAGATGACTCTGATGAAGATGATGATGATGAAGAGGCTGGACCCTCCTTCCAACCGCCAGCATCAACCGTACAGCCTCAGGCTGCCTATGCCCCTATGACTCAGCCAGGAATGGCCCCTGTCCCAGCACCAGGGATGCCACACGGAAGCTACTCAGGTATGCTTTGTAATAATACAAAAGACTCAAGCTTGTATGCATAGTATATTTATTATGTGTCTCTTAAATTACTTATCTCAAAGGAATGCCTCCAATGATGCCTGGCGTTCCCCCAATGATGCCAGGGATGCCCCCTGTCATGCCAGGGATGCCTCCAGGGTAAGCGTTAATGGAGTCTAAATATTGCCTTTCCATGTCTTAAATATTTCTTTCAATAACCTTTCTTTCCTGTTGCATGTAATCAATAGCATGATGCCAATGAGTGGCATGATGCCACCTACACATGGAATGCCCCCAATGATGCCAGGCATGCCACCAGGTACAGGAACCTTTAATATTAGGTCTCATTATGTATATTCTATATAAGAGAAATGTGTTTTCAGTTGTTCATGCTTATTTTTAATGTTGTGGTCAGGAATACCTCCTCCCATGGGCCATCATCCTGGCATACCCCATATGGCTCAGGCTCCTCCTACTAACACTCGGCCAGCTGTGCCTTCCACCACAGTGTCAACGCCACAGCCAAGTGTTTCCAAGCCACTGTTTCCCAGCGCAGGACAGGTATGCTGCCCTTCCTTGCTAGTTGCAGATCCGAAAGGCATTTGACAGAACCGAAAGTCAAATTAAATGTCTTTATTTCTTATGTCACTTTCAGGGACTGATTAGACTCGTACCAAGGGAAATACTGTACGGTCAGTTTTGTTCACTGTCAAGCATTTGGTTAGAAAGGGAGACCAGGATTATTAACACTTTTGCATCACTTCATACTACAGACTGTGATGTTTTCAGGTTTCCAGTGCTTCTAAATGTGGGTCTCAAACATAGAGTATCTAAGGCCCTGTTTACACCTTGTATTAAAATGCATTTTGGTTGATCCATTGACAAGTGGATGATACTAATTACAGGTGTAAAACATTTTGCACTTGTCCACTTTTGACCACTTCAGGCAGTCGATAACTCGTTTGGCCGGTTTGCCTTTTGTAGTGTAAGCGCTCGTGGTCGTATGCGTTCAAACAGCCACAAAAGACTGCCTACTCTCTGCCTACTGACCTAATGCACAAACATTATGGGAATCGCGTTAGCCAGGCAGGATTTAAACTTTTCCTGGATTTAAACTTTAAAATTTGCTTTTGAAGACAAAATGTACCAAGCACAATGTTCTCTCACCATTCCTGATTTCTAACACTGGCTGCATTCTGTGTGTTCTTGTGGCTATCAAGAGCAGTTATTATAAATGATGTGAGCTTATTTCATCCATTATTTCATCTCGAAAAGCCTATGCATTTACCCGCCAATAGACCTTCCCCTCAAAGAAATCAGGACTGAAGTGATTGAAAGTGGACAAAAGAGATTGATAAAAACATCAGGTGTAAACAAGGATGTGTTTCCCTCGTCTGTTTGTGTTCTGATTGATCAAAATGCATCTTAATACCAGGTGTAAACTGGGCATAAGTGCCAAAAGTGAAGTGCTGTTTTCCAATAAAAGTGTATGAATTCATACACTTTTTAGAGTTTACATTATAGTCCTGCAATTATTGCAAAGTGTTTAGGTTTCTGTTGCTGTATTTATTAATTTAAAAAACTTAATAATAATTTTAAGTTTTTGAAAACAAATTATAAAAATGTTCTTGTGTATATATGAAACGAATCGAATTTTTTTTGAAGTTGAGGTTGAACCAGTGGAAAAAAAAGGTCTACTATAACTGACTGAACCAGCAGAAAAAAACTCTGTTGTGGGAATCCTCAAGAGAACAATATATGATCTGAATAAACATTAAAGGTTGTCTGGCTATCACCAGACCAAGCTCAATTTAAGATCGAACATTGGTCTGGGGAGTCGGCTCTGTATTTTCTACTGCACAAGAGGTGTTATAAACAAGCATTATTCAAATGACTCTATGCAATTGGACAATCCTTTAACCAATCAGACCACAAGAGATGTGATCAACGGGCAACAACCCATCATTTCTCTAGCTGTGTCTCATTTAGGAAGGCTGCGTCCTTCGGAGGTCGCATTCAAAAGATCTATGCGTCATGATGGTGTATCCTTTCATAAAAGTAAATAGGACACTCCAAATGCGACCTTCGAATGTGCCCTTCTTTTACAGGAATTCGGAGTGTGCATGAGGTGTGTTCTTTGCTGCTGCAGAGAATCCACAAATATATGCGTCACCTTGACAACAATCATATTTTTTATATTATATGAAAAAACAGCACCACTGCCTGATATATATGTGCAAAAGTGGATGTGGTGTTTAAATGCAAGTAGTTTCAAGCTTGTTTGTTTTTAAGCTGTATTACCTCAAAGCTGTGGTAAACAGGATTACAAGTGTTTAGTGTTTTTTAAATGTTTAGAACAGTGCATTGCTGTCAAAGCAAGACACAATTCATTGTCAAATTGTCATTGTCAAATAATTTTCATTCATATAACTGGCGTGAGAGCGCAACGAGGCTGAACGTGTTGACATATCAACGTGATAATTCCTGCCTGTGTGTCCTACAAACAAAGGACGTCTCATTTAATTCTGATTGAGGGCAGTCCGTATACTGCATCCTTCACACGATGTGTCCCGTGGAGGACGCAGCCTTCAAAATTAAATGAAACGAGACACAGCTTCTATCTGTCATCGTAATAAACCCGCCATAAGCCTGTCTGTGATTGGTTCCTGCAAAAGTGTAACAGAAGCAGTAGAAATGAATGTACAGGTTTCCAGACTGAGTTGCCGAGCGAAATTAAATCGCCGGCAGATCAGGCTTGGTTCACCCAGTCTACATTAAAGTATTAGTTCACCCAAAATGAAAGTCCTGTCATTAATTCCTCACCCTTATGTGGACCCGTAAGACATTCGTTCATCTTTGGAACACAAAATCATCTTTTTAATGAAATCCTAGAGCTCTCTGACCTCTCCATAGACACCAATTTAATGAACACTTCCAAGGTCCAGAAAGGCAGTAAAAACATTGTTCAAATTGTCCATGTGACTCCAGTGGTTCAGCCTGAATTTTATGAAGTGGTGAGAATACTTTTGTGCACAAAAACAAACTAAAATAATTACTTTATTCAACAATTTAATTCTGGCCTGTGCCAGTCTCCTACGCAGTTTTCGTTGTGAATACAGTGCAGCTCCCGCACATGCGTCGAGGTTCTCACGTGACCAGCATCGGCTGCTGTAGAACTCAAAAGCACTCTGCAGTGGTTATAATGTAAACTTCATAAGAGACTGGCACAGGCTAGAAGAAAATGTTGAAAGTTATTTTTGTTTGGTTTTGCGCTCAAAAGGTTTTCTTGTTGCTTTCTTAAATTAAGGTTGAACCACTGTAGTCACATGGACAATTAAAAAAAAAAAATACTGCCTTTCTGAACCTTCAGGGGTCAGAGAGCTTTCACAATTTATAAAAGATATCTTAAATTGTGTTCTGAAGATGAACAAAGGTGTTCTGGGTTTGGGATGACATGAGGGTGAGGTATTAATGACAGAATTTTCATTTTTGGGTGAATTTTCCCTTTCAAAAGGGTCTATATTAACTATATTTACTCTGCTGGTAGTTTCAGAGCACAGTTTTAAATGAACTGGGGTTCAGTGTTAGGTGTGTTCATGATAGTTTTGGTGAGCAGCAGTCAGGTCCAGAATTAAATGGGGTCTTTATTGTGTGCTCTCTCTCCATGCTGCAGATGGGCACTCGAGCTCCAAGCACAAGCTCAGCCTCCTCCAGTCTGGACACTTTGTCAGCATCCTCTAAACCACTGTCCCAAGTATGCAATAGATTGCTGACTCAGTGAAAGAGCTTCTTCTTTATTTTCAACTATTGATAGAATGTAACTGCAGACAGACCTCAGAAAATTATGCCTCTTAAAAGTATTGACTTTGCTCTTGAGGATGTCTGTAGTGCTTCAGAAGAGTCAAAACACATTATTTTGAATTGAGGCTGATAAATGATAGATAGCTTAATTTTCTCTATTAAACTCAGTGTTTCTCTTTCTTAGTCTTCATAGTCCACCTTCATAGTCAATTTTAACTGTGTGTTTATATATATATACAGTGGCCCCAAAGAGTATTTGGACACATTGTAGTACATTCATGATCCAATTTCTACAACCAAAAAGTGTCCAAATACTTTATTTTGACCAACATAGCGGTTCTTTTATAATTTCCTGTAGGCCTTTAGCTATTGTTTCATCACATAAAACTAACAAACCTAATTTTGATAGAGAGGTACTGCTATTAAAAATTTGCCCTAAAATGATAATTTATAATCTCGTTTACATTTGTGTATATTTTTGCATTTAGCAGATGCGTTTATCCAAATTGAAGGAAGAGACAAACAAAACAAATTAGACCAGAGGGGAAAGTTTTGGAGAATTACATTATTTTTTTGTGAAGGACCAACAAGATGTCACTCATTCAGTGATCTTAGTTGACAGAAGTGAGCGTAAACTTGTAGGAGGGAATTGAGGTGGTCAGTCCAGAATGCCAGCACCAAAAGTGGAGTGAGGTCAGTAGGGTGCGACATGGGTTCTCTTTGGCTGATTGATGACCAGACGTGCTACTGTGTTTAGGATCATCTATAGAGGTTTAGTTGAGTTGGCTGAAAGGCCTGCCAGTAGAACGTTGCAGTAGTCCAATCTTGAAATAACAAGAGTCTGACAAGAAGTTGCGCCACATATTTTGACAGGAAGAGTCTGATTTTCTTAAAGCTACACTGTTTAACTTTTTTAGTTTTATTCTTAGCTAAAAACTAAAATATATGTGCTCATTAATGTATATTTACTTCTTTCAAGTAATAAAGTATTCTGGTAAGTTTATAATATGCCATTGAGAATACATACGGGTGAGGGGTTCGACTGCTGGTCACCATGTTGCTCCGCCATCTTTAAAGTACATTAGACAAAGAGGGACATACCCGTAAATTCAAGCTTCGCCTTTCACGTTTTAACACTCGATGGCATGGTGCCGAATGTGAAGAGGGGGATTGCCATGTTAATCTTGGACTAAATCGGCCACCGTAGGAGTTAAAACGAAATCAGAATTGAGAGGAACAGAAACTATTATTCACTGGATGGTCATATACCTTTACACCGCTAGATGGGGGGAAATATCACACAGTGTAGCTTTAATGTTGCAAGAAGAAACCTGCATGATCAGGTCATTGCTGAAAAATGGGTGGATTCATTTTATGGCTGAAAATAATCCTATACTAATGCCTAAATAAAAAATAAAACCCGTAACAAATTTATATTAAAGTAAACATTTTATTTTATTTGGGCATCACACTATTGTAATATACAGTATGAAAAATGATTTGAATATTAAATGAATTCAAAAGGAAATATTGACTTTGAGCATTAGATGGTGGCTTTTCACTGTAAAAATGTGTTTGCTCTCTATTTCTAGAAAAAAGTAAATAACACTTGATTTGATTGTTATATCTTGCATTTAAGTGTGACTCAAATACTTTGTGGGGCCACTGTATTCAGGTTTTTTTTTTCTTGCTCTGTTTTGTTTTTTAAAACTGCTTTGATTCTGTTAACTCTAGTACCTAAATGCAGCTTTATCAGAAATTAATCTTGAATGTATCTAATCTGCTATTTTGTCTCGCTTAAGGTCCAGCATGCTGGTTCTGGTGTAGCAGCCAGCTCCACTGCACCACCTTCCACTGCTCCCAAACCCACATTCCCAGCCTACACCCAGTCCTCCACCACCGCTGCTGCCAACAATAGCAGCACTGTGGCCAAACCGGGCACCCCAGTCACAAGTAAGCCCGCCACCCTCACCACTACCAGTGCAACCAGTAAGTTGATCCACCCTGATGAAGATATATCACTGGTAAGTGACCCTGTTTCTG
Organism: Pseudorasbora parva; assembly: GCF_024679245.1. Classification (NCBI taxonomy): domain Eukaryota; kingdom Metazoa; phylum Chordata; class Actinopteri; order Cypriniformes; family Gobionidae; genus Pseudorasbora; species Pseudorasbora parva. The sequence goes on from NC_090173.1 coordinate 34,841,660, forward strand.
TGCTTTGTTTTTCAAGCTTTGCAGAAATAACTGGTCAGATTTGGAGAGGTGCATGCTTGCATTGGATAAAGCAACTGGTTCATTATCTCGTTACAAACCTGTGTCTTTCTTTCCTCTGTGGAACAACAATCTGAAGAATGTTTTTGTCCATACAGTGAAAGTCAAAAAGGTCCAAAACAACACTTGTCCCCACTGACTTTCATTTCACAGTATCTTCTTTTGTGTTCCACAGAAGAAAGGGAGGAAGCTAAAAAGTCCAAATGTATGTCTTACCACCCTGCACCCTTTGCATTATCTGTTTGACAGGAGGAATTGCGAGCACAGCTGCCTCGCTACCAGTGTAAAATCCCTAGTTCGGGACAGGCCCACGTATCTTCCCCACCAGTTGCACCTATGGGAGGCGTGTTGCCGCCCCAGCAGGGCATTTCTGCGCAGCAGCCAGGTGTTAGGCATCCAATGCAAGGTATGGTGCATATGAGTGCTCTCAGACTTTTGGGTGCCCACTGAATATCAAAATAATAGCTCAAATTTTACGCTACTCTTTGAAAGGAGGCATAAATACATTTAGTATGTTACAAAAGATTTTTATTTCAAATACAAACCCGATTCCAAAAAAAATTTGGACACTACAAATTGTGAATAAAAACAGAATGCAATGATGTGGAAGTTTCAAATTTCAGTATTTTATTGGGAATACAACATAGATGACATCAAATGTTTAAACTGAGAAAATGTATAATTTTAGGGGGAAAATAAATTGATTTTAAATTTCATGGCATCAACACATCTCAAAAAAGTTGGGACAAGGCCATGTTTACCACTCAGGCATCCCCTCTTCTTTTTATAACAGTCTGAAATCGTCTGGGGACTGAGGAGAAAAGTTGCTCAAGTTTAGAAATAGGAACGTTGTCCCATTCTTGTCTAATACAGGCTTCTAGTTGCTCAACTGTCTTAGCAAACGGCATGGTGGATTGTGTTCACCGACAATGTTTTCTGGAAATATTCCTGAGCCCATGTTGTGATTTCCATTACAGTAGCATTCCTGTATGTGATGCAGTGCCGTCTAAAGGCCCGAACATCACGGGCACCCAGTATGGTTTTCCGGCCTTTACCCTTATGCCCAGAGATTGGTCCAGATTCTCTGAATATTACGATGATATTATGCACTGTAGATGATAATGATAACTTCAAACTCTTTCTAATATTGCTCCACTCTTTTTCGATAGTATTGGGGGAATTGGTGATCCTCTGCCCATCTTGACTTCTGAGAGACACTGCCACTCTGAGAGGCTTTGAGATTTGTAAATTCTCAAAAAAATGTACAAAAATTATTGCATTCCTTTTTTTTTTTTAATACACCATTTGTACAGTGTCCCAACTTTTTTGGAATCGGGTTTTTAAATGCTGTCCTTTTAAACGTTCATCAGTAGCACAACTGCTTTCAGCATTGTTAATGATAAGAAATGTTTCTTGAGTTTCACATCAGCTTTAGAGCAGTATTGTGTATTAGTGTGGAATCGCAGTGTAAAAAAAAAAAAACAGATTTTTGTTATAAATGCAACTAATCAGTTTCTTCTCATGTAGGGCCATATGGTGCTCCACCACAAGCAGTGCCTGGGTACGTCCCAGGAGGGATGCCTCCGTATGGGCAAGCCCCACCCATGGTTCCTCCTTATCAGGCCGCTCCCCCTCGGCCTGCCATTGGCATGAGACCTCCAGTAATGTCTCCTGGAGGCCGATATTGAAGAGTCGTCTCTGGTCTTCATTAGGTTTGGTGATTCAACCATTTTACCATCTAGTGGCGTGCTTTACAATCCAGATCAGTAACCGTAACCCTTCTTGCAATGAGGAGATGGAGTAATCAAACTGTGTAACGCATGGGACATTTGATTTTACCAAGTCTTTTATTTGGACCTACCCTTTGTTGCAGATCATACAGTTTGGCTTTTTTTCTCATGTTTTGTTTAGGTTTTTAGAAGTGAAGTGTAGTAAATATGGTTCGTAATAATTTGAAGCGGCTGGAGTTTCGTACAGCACCTTTATCAAGGCAAGTCACTGTAAATATACTACTGTACTAAAAGTGTGAAGCCTTCGCAGCACCCATAGGTGCTGTTGGACGTCCTGTCCCCAGCTTTGCTTGGTGAGGGCTTCAGATAGCTGTCACTGTTGAGTTTATTTTTCTGTGTCTGCTTGTCTACATTTACAGTGTTCTCTCTGTAGGGCCAATAACAAAAGGACTCCTGTGAATGATATCTGTACTGTTCCACTATGAATTGTAATAAACAATTGAAATCTAACGGCTGTTTTTTCATGAGCAAGTAAAGGACAACCCCGTAAGGTTTGTACTACAGATGATCCACATGATGGCTGTTATTTGTATGAAAGCTGTGTGTTTACTGTGTACTGGAATGCATTTATGGAAAGCCGAAGCGTTTGCATCCACGTTTGATGTTCTTTCATATTGAAGTTTGAGTTTAAAGGGGTCATATTGTAAGGTGCTCTTTTGACATAAATTGATTTTGTGCCATGTAAGCTTGATTTAACTTTAAGGCCTCCTAAAAGACCACCATCAAAAAATCTCACAATACTTGACATTTACACATTGTGATGCCTATTTGGCGTTCGGAAGCTTGGACCACCCAGTAAGCCTGAGTTCGGATGGGTACCGTTATTCCTGAACAACATAAAACCAACAATATCAAACTAACAAGGTCTCCGATCATTTCAGTCTGATCTTAGCAGTTTGAGCGGCACATTTTAGTGCAGTCGAGGGCGCTTTAAAGGTGCTACAACAGTAAGTCAATTAAATTGTAACGATCAGAGACAAAGTGGAACATTTTATTCTTGTTAGTAGGGAATAACAATGGACCTCAGAAGTAAATGTGTAAGACCCATTTAAATATTCAGCTCATTATGGAAGAACATATGGCTCTCAAAGAGATATAAACAACCATTCAGATGGCAGTCTTCCTGAAGATCACCGTCTTGTAAAAGAACCCACATGAACCGAAGAATCGTTCGTCCGGTTTAAAGCTTGTTACTTGACTGTGATTTTCAGAAAGATGCCCAGGTAAGGGTGTGACTGTAGTTCCCTGTGGTTGTTGTCCTAAACTGAGGATTTCTCTTCTCCTTGTAGCAATGCCATGGGACTGGCTGAGGCAGAGTCTCAGTGTTGCCCTGCACAGGCTGAGGCAAGTCTCACATTTTCTCTCTTTACTCTCTGTATTCAAGGGGCCTCACAGTCATTTGGCTGTTGGATGCAAACGTCCCCAAACTTCCTCTAAGTTTGGTGATGGCCCCCAGTTTTATTAATATCAGGGGAGTTTTCATAACTAACTCATAGTTTCAGCTAACATGTTAAATGTACACAAATATGCTTCAAAAGTTCGGGGTCAGAGATGAATGTTTCTTGAGCAGCAAATCATCATATTATAATGATTTCTGAAGGATCATGTGACTCTGAAGACTGGAGTAAAGATGCTGAAAATCCAGCTTTGACATCAATAAATTACATTTTAAAATATATTACAATAGAAAGCTTTTTCTGTACTACAGTTCTTACCGTATTTTTGATCAAACACATACAGAGTTCTTTCAAGTTCAAAAACATTTAAATTCTTGCTGACCCCAAACTTTAGACTGGCAGTGTATGTTAATATAACGTAATGTTATTATTTTCAACTTCATCTGTCATTCTGTCGATTACCACAGACAATGACTCGTCTCGCAGTTTGTACGAAACAAATGGGAAAGGAACATGCAGTACTTAATGAACGTTTAGCAGTTATGTCAGCTAATAAGCATTTAGAAAATGTTACTTGCATATAAACATTACATGTGTGTAATGTAATTCCCATTTTTACAAACAGAAGGATGTTGAAATTATTCAGGATGCCACAGATTCTGGCCACAAGCATTGTTGAAAATCCAGAAAAAAAAATTGAAATCCTTGTGGTAAGTTATAGTCTGCTTTTGATACAATGTAGTTTCATAATACGGAAATGATGCGGGTGACCCGTGGCACTGAGGAGTAATGTGTGATTTTGTTTCTTTGACATTTACAAGCTCTTTCATTGGTTTTGGAGATGTTTGCCATGGCACTAATGTATCAATCCACAGAACTACTTCAAGGAATCATTAAGCATCAAGCTAACTGTATAAATCAGATGGATTTGTGTTTTGTAAAGTACTGAGTCGGTTTACTTTTTCTTTTATTGGTCTGTTTACTACTTATCTGTTCCCCTTGATTTTTAAGGAAAACTTAAACCAGGACTCCCTTTACAGGTTAAGTATGATATATTTTGGATTTGTTCACCAGCTGTTGATGGGTAGAGATTTGATTAAAAGCTAACTACATTGCTTTACTGGTCACTGTCTACTAGTTGTTGTTTTTTTTGTTTTTTTGGAGTGGTAAGTTTGGTTAAGCTTATATAGTCCTTGTTTTCTAAACCATTGTTCATTTTCCTTTTTACATGATTTTGTTTTTCCTTTTTTGTTTTAGTTTCCATTTACTCATGATCTGTGTTTTTGTTTTTTTCCTGTGCAGCACAAAGTGGTTGCCTTTTCCTTTAGTCCTACTTGACAATAAAAGTTGAAATAAATAAACTGAGTGAGCTGTCTTTTGTTTATTTGGTCATATGTTGTATATTGGCTGGGTTTTACACACAGGCCTTAGTTTAATTAGGACATTTAAGTAGCTTTTGTAAACGCTTTAGGAATCATTATTGGTCTGAATCTTGAGAAAAAACAATGGCACTGACATTTCTTTTAACAAAGTATTTTAGTCTAGGACTATCAATCAATCAACTTTATTTATATAGCGCTTATACAATGACAATTTTGTTTAAAAGCAGCTTCACAGTGTTAAACAGGACAATATTGCAACAAAATCTGATTCGGCTGTACAGTTGTTCTGGAGAAAACAATGTTATCAGCTTAATTTATCATATAGCAGAAATGTTGGCAGACCAGTATTATAGTTTATAGAATTAAATAAAACCTAATTAATCCATTTTATTTCTATATTTAGTTGAATAACTTAACTTTATTATATCATAATTTTAGTGTCCCCAACTGAGCAAGCCAAGCCAAAGGTGACAGTGGCAAGGAACCAAAACTCCATCAGGGCATGATGGAGAAAAATAAACCTTGGGAGAAACCAGACTCAGTCGGGGTGCCAGTTCTCCTCTGGCCTATTAACAAACAGTATGATAATTATTCTGGCAACCATACAGGTCAGAAATCATTACATTGGCATATTAAAAATGTCTGGGTATCACGCAAGAGACAGGATTATTAAGGATGGCATGGCGATTACAGAAGAATATGATTATTTGACAGATCGGAGTCGTCGTGCCGGAGACAGGTTTATTGAGAATGACGTGCTGGTGAGGCAAATTCAGAGGAGGCACCAATTCATCTCTGCAGACACTCCAGGCTGCGCTGGTCATGTCTGCGCGCAGGGTCCACCATCCGATCCGGACACGGCCTGGATCCAGCTGACTACGGTAAACCTCGGGAAAAACAGAGAGTTGTATGCCATAGTAAAGATATGCGTTTTTAGTCTAGATTTAAACTGACGAGTGTCTGCTTCCTGAAGAGTTTAGTTGTTAAATAGGAAAAGGATTGACCGCCTGCAGTTGATTTCGATATTCTAGGTATCATCAACTGGCCAGAGTTTTGAGACCGCAATAGACGTGATGAGTATACTGGGTTAAGAGCTTGCTTAAGAACATGCCTTAAAGTTCTGCATAATTAAGGGCGTGGCCACTTTAATTGACAGGTGGATAGCCATTTATCCGCTGTCTGTTAGCCATCACATCACCTCAGCTCCGTCCATGTCCCGCTTCTTTGCCCATGTTCTATTATCCGGATGTGACGTGCAGTGATGCATTGCCAAGATGGCAACAGCCAGCTCGTCTCTATTTTGCACTTCAAAACTGCATTTCAGAATCTTATGGGTGATGTCATGGACACTACGTCCAGGTTTGTTTTACAGTCTATGGTTTTAATCAGGAGATTCTGTACTCATTCAGAAGATCTAACAGTGAAAACACAGAAACCCGGAAATTTCCGTTTTTGACCTGGAAGCGTTTTCTTACAAATAATGGAAAATTCAGTTTGGTGGGAAAAGAATTAAAGGGTTAGTTCACACAAAAATTAAAATTGTGTTACCCTAATGTCGTTCGACGCCCATAAGACCTCTGTTCATCTTCAGAACACAAAGATGTTTTTGTTGAAATCCGATGGTTCAGAAAGGCCTTCATTGACACCAATGTCATTTCCTCTCTCAAGACCCATAAAGGCACTAAAGACGTCGTTACAAAGCCCATCTCACTACAGTGGCTCTGCAATCATTTTATGAAGCGAAGAGAATAGTTTTTTTGCGCAAAAAAACCTAAATAACGACTTAAAGTGATGGGCCGATTTTAAAACAAAGTTTTGAACGTTATGAAGCAGTGTATCAATTCAGGATTCGGATTGCGTGTCAAATTGTTGACATCGACATCAGTGTCAATGAAGGCCTTTCTGAGACATTGGATTTCAACAAAAATATCTTCATTTGTGTTCCGAAGATGAACGGATGTCTTATGGGTGTCGAACGACATTAGGGTAAGTAATTAATGACAGAATTTAAATAGCAGGCAATTGATACTTTGTAGCACCAATTACAGAGAAACAACCGAACAATAATAACAAGTGTATTCTTTAAAACATCAAAAGGAAGAGAGAACAGAATGGGGGGGAAAAATCATGAAGACAAAAGGTATGTTTCCAGGAAATCTGATATTTAAATAAACAATAATCTGCTTTAAATTAATAATGGACGATGTCAGTGCTGGAAATAAATTGTCACAGAAGGAAATCATTTGGCACAAATATGGAAACATTTACATTTTTTATTTCTATACCGCTGTAATTTCAGTAGTAACACAACAGGATGCTGAATGAACTTCCTGTGCTTGGGTGGAGATTTGCTGAGATCAGTGTGCTGAAACAGTCCTAGCAGCAGATGGTGCAGAATCAACGACTTGAGAGATATGAAACTTGTCATGGATTTTTGGATTAAAAATATAATAAGTGCACTATGAGAGCCTGCTTATTTATGTGGATATTATTGGAGCAAACTTCAGGTATGTCTCTGAATGGGTACCATAATAATGTTTTTTTTCTTTTCTTTTTTTCTTTGTGAGCTGTTACATTTCATTCCAGGTTACTTGAAAAGCCGTTTCTCCTAATCTCAAATATTTTATTTAAATTTTATTTTAAATTTTATTTACCTAATTAAATTAACCTCAGATGAATGCTTGCTAATTTATAATATTGGTGTCTCTTCAGACTTTTGTACATGCCACAAAAAATGGGTGATTTAAACATACATTTTAATTATACATTTTAAGTATGCAGAATTTATTATATATATATATTATATGAATATTTTTAGTTGATTGTTGATCGGCCTACTTGTCTTTGTACAAATGCTGACCTACTATGCATATATATATATATATATAGAGAGAGAGAGAGAGAGAGAGAGAGAGAGAGAGACTACACCCCTGACAACGGGAATAATTATATATTTGGACAGAGCTTTCAACAAAACAGTGTTGATTTCCATAGGAATAACTCTGACTCCCAGGTAAACAAGAACGGGAGAGTGCTCCTTGAGCTCTGTCGAAGCCTCGGTCTGTACCTCGTCAATGGCAGGGTGAGAGGGGATTCTCTGGGGAGATACACCTACAGCTCATTTCATGGTTGCTCAACAGTCGACTACATGATCACAGATTTAGATCTATTCTCTTTCAGAGCATTCACGGTCAAACCACTAACACCCCTGTCAGACCACAGCCAAATTACTGTGTATCTAAAAAGGACAGAAAATACTAACATACATCCACAACCCAGTAAGCTGTATGACATTACAAAGAACTACAGATGGGTCCAAAACAGCACTGAAAAATACTTGACCGCATTCGACCACCCCCAAGTGTGCTTGCTTATGGACAACTTTAATGAAAATATTTATCCTCACAATGAAGATGGCGTAAATCTGGCTGTAGAAAACATAAATTACATATTTGATTATTTGGCAACACTATCTAATCTTAAAACCTCTAAGAAAATTCATAAGCAAAAACAAGAGAATGAAAAATGGTTTGATTCGGATTGTAAAAGAATAAAGACAAATTTAAGACAGCTGGCAAACAAAAAGCACAGACAACCAGACGATTCAGATTTACGTCTTCATTATTGTGAGGAGCTCAAAAAATATAAAAATACACTCAGAAAGAAGAAAGAACAGTACATTCAGAATCAGCTCAGAACTATTGAAGAATCTGTCCATTCCAACAGTTTCTGGGACAACTGGAATCTCCTGAATAAAAAGAATCATGATCAAACAACTATACAAGACGGAGACATCTGGAAAAATCACTTTGAAAAACTGTACAGCAAATTAAACATGACCATAGAACAAACACAGATATTCGAAAAATTAAATCATATAGAAAAAATAATTGGCAAATATCAAAATCCATTAGATTACCCAATCACAGAAAAAGAGCTGACAGATAAAATACAGGCCCTGCCCACAAAAAAGGCAAGTGGACCGGACGGCATCCTAAATGAAATGCTTAAAAGCACAAATCACAAATTCAAATTAGCCATAATGAAACTGTTCAACTTGGTTCTGAGTGTTGGTCATTTCCCTGACACCTGGAATAGAGGACTCATAACGCCCATATTTAAGAGTGGAGACAAATCAGACCCGCACAATTACAGAGGCATCTGTGTGAGCAGTAACCTGGGGAAGATGTTCTGCAGCATCATCAACACAAGACTCGTTCACTTCCTCACAGAGCACAATGCCCTCAGCAAAAGTCAGATTGGATTCTTACCAAATTACCGAACATCAGACCATATATTCACCCTGCATACCCTGATCGACAAACACATTAATCAAAACAAAACTAAAATTTTTGCTTGCTTCGTTGATTTCCAGAAGGCCTTTGATTCAATTTGGCATGAAGGTCTTCTGTCTAAACTTCTAGAATCAGGTATCGGGGGCAAAACATACAACATAATTAAAACAATGTACTCAAACAATCAATGCTCAATTAAAATTGGCAATAAACAAACGGAGTCCTTCACTCAAGGGCGAGGTGTGAGACAGGGCTGCCCACTATCACCGACCCTCTTCAATATTTACATCAATGAATTAGCGAAACTCCTCGAGCAATCAGCAGCTCCTGGCCTCACACTACATGACTCCTCTATAAAGTTCCTCCTGTACGCGGATGACCTGGTGCTGCTGTCTCCAACAGAAGAGGGTCTACAGCAGAACCTGGACATCCTGCATCAGTTCTGTCAGACCTGGGCCCAGATGTCAGGGAAAGAGACCCAGATGTCAGGGAAAGAAACACAATTTCACCCTTGGTATGACCAAAATTGATCATGCCACCAACTACACATACCTCGGGTTGAAATTCAATACAAACGGAAACTTCAGCTTGGCCGTGAATGAACTGAAAGAGAAAGCAAGAAGGGCTTTTTATGCCATCAAAAAATCAATCCAATTTGAAATACCAATCAGAATCTGGCTCAAAATATTCCAATCCGTCATAGAACCTATTGCACTATATGGCAGTGAAGTGTGGGGTCCTCTCCTAAACCATGAATTTGACAAATGGGACAAAAACCCAATAGAAACCCTGCATGCTGAGTTCTGTAAGAGTATCCTGAGAGTACAGAGGAACACGCCGAACAACGCATGCAGGGCCGAATTAGGCCAATACCCTTTACTAATCCACATTGAGAAACGAGCCATCAAATTTTGGAACATCTAAAAATGAGTGACCCCAACTCTTACCATTTTAAAGCCCTTAAAAACCATGAAGTGAACGCTGAGAAGAGTCCCCTAATTCAGCTGGTCCTGAGGCTGCAAAAACAAACTAACACGACTAACAATAATCAGCCTCAGGACACCGACACCCTCATCCACACAATCTGGCCCAACAAATGAGTAAAGCACAAAAAGAAAACTACCTGACCTATTGGACTGAAACAACACAAAAACAAAGTAAACTGGAATGTTATTTGGCCCTAAACAGAAACTACACAACAGCAGAATACCTGAGCGCAGTGAAAGACAGTGAGCTCAGAAGAAGAATGACGAGGTACAGACTGAGCAATCACACACTGGCCGTAGAGACGGGCAGATACAGACAGAACTGGCTGCCCAGAGAGAGCCGCATCTGCCCCGTACTGCACTGCTGGAGAAGTGGAGACAGAGACACTTCCTCACCAGCTGCCCTAACTATGAACAAATCAGAAATACATTCTATCCTAAATTCGAAATACTTTGCCCTGACTTCATAAAATCAAACAATAAAACGCAACTTCTACATGTATTAGGTGAACAAAGAGATTGTATCCTACTAGCAGCAAGATACATTAATGCCTGTCACAAAAAGAGGGAAGAGTCGACCAATCAGTGATGCGCACGCACACACACACACACACACAGAATTCAAAATTGTTCCTAGAATTCTAAATGTTTACAGATTGTTCAACTTATTACTATTATTATTATTTATTTTATTTTATAATATTCTTTATTTTATGTATGTATGTATATGTACATGTATGTTAATGCTTTGGCAATACATTGAAACAATTGTCATGCCAATAAAGCACATTTGAATTGAATTGAATTGAATTGAATTGAATTGAGAGAGAGAGAGAGAGAGAGAGAGAGAGAGAGAGAAGAGAGAGAGAGAGAGAGAGAGAGAGAGAGAGAGAGAGAGAGAGAGAGAGAGAGAGAGAGAGAGGGAGGGAGAGAGAGAGAGAGAGAGAGAGAGAGAGAGAGAGAGAGAGAGAGAGAGAGAGAGAGAGAGAGAGAGAGAGAGAGAGAGAGAGAGAGAGAGAGAGAGAGACCTGTAATTTTCATCATAGGTACACTTCAACTACAACTATATGAGAGACAGAATGAGGGAAAAAAAGAAAAGAAATTCACATTGTCTGATTTTCTGGGGCCTCATTTATAAAATGTTGCGTAGAAACTGTCTGGATGTTTGATCCAAGATTATGGCTGTGTCCGAAACAAATGCTGCTTTCAGGGGACACTTTTGAAGGCACCAAGGCATGTCTGAATCTTAGCTACACTTCCTGAGAGACCTTCATCTGATTGATTTTTGAAGGCAGCATACATGTATCCTTCACTGCCTTTGATATCCTGCAATCCTGTGCTTTCCATTCTGTTCCACATTATATTTCACCTGCAGCAGCCAAGGGGGTAATCTAGCGCTCGGAAAGCGTTCCACCCCTAGGGGCTGCCATTGCTAACCAAGCCATCACCTGCTGTTAGCATCCCATTGACTCCCATTCATTTTTGAGTCACTTTGACAGTGAATAACTTTACATCAGAGGCGTTTAAAGACTCCATTTGTCCATTGATTATTTCTAAAGAAACACGCCAATGCATAAAAGGCTCCGTTACCTTGTATCTTACACTGTCGCCCCGCAGAAGCTGTTTTTGTAAAAATAGGCTAACGATTGCGCCATAACCAACGCGACTCTGTCGCACAGTTGAGAAATTACCGTATAGACCTGAGGAGACGCTCGCAGGCAATCTTTTACTGTCTATGAGTCAGTCGGGGGGACGTGGAGACATAAAGTCTGATAAAGTCAAGGGGGAAGAATGGGGAGAAGCCCATAGTGAGCCAAAAGCAACGGGAGAAAATATTTAAAACAACGTGATTCAGATTTCACTTTCCACATCTACTAGAAGACCTACAGCTGTCAGACAGGAGGCTCACGTCACATCTACGTCGTCAAGCTCAGTCTGAGCCTGCGGCAGTTCGCTCAGCCATCAGGAAGTGAGTGCTCCTTTACTGACATCACTTAACGCCGTAGAAGGCAATGGGATCCCTCCGTCCATTTCTTTTACTGTCTATGGCAGCAGCATTGTGAACTTTTATAATGACATGTTTGGCCATTAACTTTTAAATGCATCATTATATTTAAACTGCAAACACATGATGACAGTCTCTGCATTAAAGGCCAACAAATGGCAGATCAACGAACAGCTACATTTCTCTCCCATAGGGTAGGAGATTAATCTGAATGTGGAGGATTTGAATTGTGACGAATCTGACGATGATTGACAGGACAGTTAAACGGTGACGAGATGCACGTAACTAAGGAACAGAAATGGCGAAGTAGTGTGTCCCGAACCTTGCATACTTTTCTGCTACACACTTAAAAGTATATACTTTTTCTTCACAAAAAGAGTACATACTTTTAAGGACGTAGTCAGGGGCGTAGCACCAAATTTTGGGCCCTGGGTACAAACCATCTTGCTGGGCCCCCGTACCATGTATGTGTATGTATAGAAAACTGACTTCTAAGGCCCCCCCCTGCCTCGGGCCCTGGTTACTCAGTACCCTTTATCCCCCCAGTCCCACGCCCCTGGACGTAGTATAAGTAGGCGAATTGGGACGCAGCATGACTGTTTGAGATTGTGGACAGGTGTCTTTTATACTTATAACGAGTTCAAACAGGTGTCATTAATACAGGTAACAAGTGGAGGACAGAGGAGCCTCTTAAAGAAGAAGTTACAGGTCTGTGAGAGCCAGAAATCTTGCTTTTGGTAGGTGATTGTTTTCCACCATAATTTGCAAATACATTCTTTAATTAAAGCTGCGAGCAGCATTTAGCGGGGTTCAAGCCATTTAAGGTTTTTAAGCATTTGACACCTTTTGCATGAAAGGCTTTTAAGCACTGAATGAATTTGAGAGATATCAGGTGAAATGAAGTGATAAACTGACAAAATGTGATTTTAAATATTATAATAGTGACTTTATAAAGTCTAAATATGAATTGATCAGGAGAGTGCAGAGAATCATACTGCTGTGGTTTGGTTCCTATCAGGCAAAAAACCTAGGACTAGTTTGCAAAACGAGGTTTTTAACATAATTGTGAATATTTAAATAAAGATTTGATTGACAGTATTGGTTATAGAGGCAAAGTTGTTCAGTATGAGAAGATCTATCACAATATATGCAATTACAGAGATGGAAAATACAATTTACAAGCAATTCACCAGAGGGAATACTTGGTTTTCAAAGCTTTTTAACACTTATAGCGCCCCCTATACTCCGATCTCTATAAAACTTTGCATGTGTCTTCAACATGTTATGCCACATATACCCAACAATTTTTGTGAAGTTTTGAGTTTCCCCTTAGGATTTATAGGCTTTTGAGTGTATTTTGCCACACCTCTTTTCTAAATGGCTCTGTTATAGCCATCCAAATGCAAGAAATCAACTTTTTTTTTGATAATTATTAATCTAGAGAGTCCAGAGAATTGTCCTAGACTGGTTTGGTTCTGATTGGGCAAAAAACCAGGGACTAGTTCGCAAAAGTAGGTTTTTAACATTATTGCAAATATTTATTTAACAAATTAATAGCCAAAAATGGTTCTAGATGCAAAGTTGTTCAGCATGAGGAGATCTATCATATGATATGCATATTTTGCCGATGTGTGCAACACCACGTGATTGCAGAGCCATAAAACTCGTTAGCGCCAACTAGTGGCCGATTTCTTTCAAAATTCTTACAGACCTCTAGGACCATGAGTCAAACATGCCCACTGAGTTTTGTTCCGATCGACCTCCGTTAACCCTGTCTAATAGGTGCTCAAATTTCATTGGCCGATGGCAGCCATGTTTTTTGAGATACGCCAATGTTCTCATAGACAGACATGGTACCTTGGGCCAAGACACTGCTTACCAATTTTCAAGTCAATCGGACTAGCGGTCGCGTGGTTATAGCCCTTTTTGTATTTTTTCCATGTTATAGCGCCACCAAGTGGCCAATCGTCGCGATTTTTTTATCGCGACCAAAGACTGAGCCCATAAACATGTGTACTAAGTTTGGTGAATATATCTCATTTCTTGCTGGAGTTATAGCCTCTTTAGTAAAATAGGCTCCGCCTTAAATGTACATTTCCACGCCCCTATTCGTTCATGAGTCAAAATTTCAACTTTTTTTTGATAATTATTGATATTCAGACTAGACCGAACATTTTGGCACTAGTTTGGTTCCGATATGTCAAAAAACCAGGGACTAGTTCGCAAAAGTAGGTTTTTGACAAAATTCAAAATGGCGGAAAAATTTTCATGACGGAAATGAAATCGGAGATATACGTTTTGTTCGCCAAGGTCTCCGCTTTCCAATGATATAAGACACTTGAGTGTGGACCAAACGGTTTAGGAGTTATGAGCCCTTTTGCACAATTGATTGCTATAGCGCCACCTATTGGCCAATCTGGCTCATAATTTGATAACCTTTCCTCGATTTTTGGACTACCTATTGACAAAGTTTCAAGTCTCTAGCCCTTACGGTTTGGTCTGCACGATGAGTTTTACGGCAGAATAATAATAATAATAATAATAATAATAATAATAATTAAAGCTGCAAGCAGCATTTGAGCGGGGTTCAAGCATTTAAGGGCGTTTAGGCACTGAGGCATTAAAGACATTACGTTTTATTTAGCAAGATTTTAAACACTGAAATAATAGATGGAAAAGTCCATTCACAGCCAATATAGGCAATTTACCATAGGAAATGCATGGTTTTTAAAGCTTTTTAACAGTTATAGCGCCACCTATAGTCCGATCTCTTTAAAACTTTGCATGCTTCATCAGCATGTCATGCCACATATACCCAACAATTTTCGTGAATTTTTGAGCTTCCCTTTTGGGTTAGCGCCAACTAGTGGCCGATTTCTTTCAAAATTCTTACAGACCTCTAGGACCATGAGTCAAACATGTCCACTGAGTTTCGTTCCGATCGACCTCCGTTAACCCTATCTAATAGGTGCTCAAAATTCATTGGCTGATGGCGGCCATGTTTTTTGAGATACACCAATGTCCTCATAGACTTATATAGTAACTTGGGCCAAGACACTGCATATCAATTTTCAGGTCAATCGGACAAGCGGTCGTTGTTTTTTTCACATTATAGCGCCACCAACTGGTCAAACGTCGCAATTTTTTTATCGAGACCAATAATTGAGCCCATACACATGTGTTCCAAGTTTGGTGAAGATATCTCATTTCCTTCTTGAGTTATAGCCTTTTTAGTAAAATAGGCTCCTCCCACAACATTCTTTTTCCACCCCTTAGCAACCGTAAATTGAAATTTCAACTTTTTCTCAATGAATATTGATTTTCAGACAACAGAGAACATTTTGGCACTGGTTTGGTTCTGATTGGGCAAAAAAACAGGGACTAGTTCGCAAAAGTAAGTTTTTAACATAATTGCAAATATTGAATTAATGACTTGACTGACAGCAATGGTTCTAGAGGCAAAGTTGTTCAGTATGAGGAGATCTATCACATGATATGCATATTTTGTGGATGGGTGCCACACCACGTGATTACAGAGCCATACAAATCTTTAGCGCCAACTAGTGGCCGATTTCTTTCAAAATTCTTACAGACCTCTAGGGCCATGAGTCAAACATGCCCATCAAGTTTTGTTCCGATCAGCCTCCGTTAACCTTGTCTTATAGGTGCTCAAACTTCATTGGCCGATAGCGGCCATGTTTTTTGAGATACGCCGATGTTCTCATAGACATACATGGGGTCTTGGGCCAAGACACTGCTTTCCCATTTTCAAGTCAATAAGACTAACGGTCAGGTGGTTATACCCCTTTTTATGTTTTTTTCATGTTATAGCGCCACCATGTGGCCAATCGTCGCGATCTTTTTATCGTGACCAAGGACTGAGCCCATAAATATGTGTACCAAGTTTGGTGACGATATCTCATTTCCTTCTTGAGTTATAGGCTTATTAGTAAAATAGGCTCCGCCCTGAACATCCATTTTGACGCCCTTTAGCAAACATGAATCGAAATTTCAACTTTTTTTCAATGAATATTGATATTCAGTCTCCAGAGAACATTTCTGCACTGGTTTGGTTCCGATTGGTCAAAAAACCAGGGACTAGTTCGCAAAAGTAGATTTTCGACAAAATTCAAAATGGCGGACAAATTTTCATGACGGAAATGAAATCGGAGATATACGTTTTGTTCGTCATGGTCTCAGCTTTCCAATGATATAAGACACTTGACCCTTAGGAGCAACGGTTTAGGAGTTATGAGCCCTTTCGCGCTTTTGGTTGCTATAGCGCCACCTATGGGCCAATCTGGCTCATAATTTGATAACCTCTCCTCGATTTTTGGACTACCTGTTGACAAAGTTTGAAGTCTCTAGCATTTACGGTTTGGTCTGCACGATCGCTTTTACGGCAGAAGAATAATAATAATAATAATAATAATAATAATAATAATAAAAATCAATACAATTACAATAGGGTTTCAGCACTTCGTGCTTGAACCCCTAATAAAAATCAGCACAAATACAATAGGTGTTCAGCACTTCGTGCTTGAACCCCTAAAAATCAGACAATGTGTTTTTCTGGAGTTCTCTCATTCTGTCTCTCATAGTTGAAGTGTACGTATGATGAAAATTACAGACCTCTCATCTTTTTAAGTGGAAGAACTTGCACAATTGGGGGCTGACTAAAAACTTTTTTGCCCCACTGTATGGCCAACAATGCAAAAGCATGCAATGATATGTTATTTTAATCCTTTCATTAACACTTTTCAGCATCTCAAGATTTTCATTACATCCAGAGGCTTGAGGGTGAATCAGTGGACATATTTTGTGTTGCACAATCAAGTAAACCACATCCATCGCTTCTGTACCTGCGACGAAGGTTTGCTCATTCAGAAAGTGTGCTGAACATCTCTGAAGATGGCATGAGAGCAGGTCCAGAAATTGAGAGACGCATCAAGATTTCCAGACAGCCAAATTTTCATCAGACAGCAGCATTTAATGTGACTCTTTCTGATTTAAGATGCACAGACACTGGGCTTTATGTCTGTGATTTCTCAGGAAATCCATCAGATCAGCTTTTGTCAAAAACAGCCCTTTTTCTGCTTGTGAATGCTGCAGGTTGGTAAATCTTTCTTTTTCGTTAATAAAAAATAATCCATCAGCATTTATTTGATCAAAAGTACCGAAAAAACCTAGCCTGACAAGCCAGACCCACATCAAGATGTTTGGTCTGGAAACTCACCATTGACAGGGCTCAATCCAAGGGGCGGGATAAACGGTTGTCTTTCAAACTCCCTCTGCACGCGATAGGATAGAGTTACACCAACCAGAGCAACGAAGGTGAAACAGAGCTTGTTGATAGATTAAACATTCACCGTATCCGGTCGGCTAATCTCAGAACACATCTTCCCTTTTAAGGAATGACTTCAGTGCCGTTCTTTGTTCTTTTCTCAGAGAAAAGCTTAACTCAAAGTCTTACAGAATCGCAGTCAAAGCGGATTCGAAAGACCGCTGCCGTTCACCAGTGTTTACTAGAAGCAAGCAAACGCAACTCGGCCATCGTCATTATGGCCCCGCCCGCCGACTCTACACGACGTGATTGGCCCGTCCAGATTGTGAGGAATACAGCTCAGAAGGCTATTGAGAGTTCCTAACACTTGCGGGCAGATTAAATTTGCTGCCACTAGGGTGCGTCTAGATTTCTAGGCTAGAAAAAAACCTATAAAACTGTAACTATAAAAAAATACACTGCTCAGGCATACCATTATGACTACT
Source organism: Pseudorasbora parva (assembly GCF_024679245.1). Classification (NCBI taxonomy): domain Eukaryota; kingdom Metazoa; phylum Chordata; class Actinopteri; order Cypriniformes; family Gobionidae; genus Pseudorasbora; species Pseudorasbora parva. The sequence continues at coordinate 34,859,341 of NC_090173.1, forward strand.
GACAGGTGAAGTGAATAACACTGATTATCGCCATCACGGCACCTTTAATGGGTGGGAGATATTAGGCAGCAAGTGAACATTTTGTCCTCAAAGTTGATGTGAAAAATGGGCAAGCATAAGGATTTGAGCAAGTTTGACAAGGGCCAAATTGTGATGGCTAGACAACTTGGTCATCTCCAAAACTGCAGCTCTTGTGGGGTGTTCCTGGTCTGCAGTGGTCAGTATCTATCAAAAGGGGTCCAAAGAAGTAACAATGGTGAACTGGCGACAGGGTAATGGGTGGCCAAGGCTCATTGATGCACGTCGGGAGTGAAGGCTGGCCCATGTGGTCCGATCAAACAGATGAGCTACTGTAGCTCAAATTAATGTTGGTTCTGACAGAAAGGTGTCAGAATAGACAGTGCATCACAGTTTGTTGCGTATGGGGCTGCATAGACGCAGACCAGTCAGGGTGCCCATGCTGACCCCTGCCCACCACGAAAGCGCCAACAGTAGACACGCGAGCATCAGAACTGGACCACGGAGCAATGGAAGAAGGTGGCCTGATCTGATGAAACCACGTTTTCTTTTACATCACATGGCTGGCCGGGTGCATAAGTGTGTCACTTAGCTGGGGAGCACATGGCACATAGATGCACTATGGGAAGAAGGCAAGCCGGCGGAGGCAGTGTGATGCTTTTGGAAATGTTCTGTTTGGAAACCTTGGTTCCTGCTTTCCATGTGGATGTCATATTAACACGTACAATCTACCTAAGCATTGTTGCAAACCATGTACACCCTTTCATGGAAACGGTATACCCTGGTGGCTGTGGCCTCTTTCAGCAGGATAATGCACCCTGCCACAAAGCAAACATGGCTTAGGAACGGTTTAAAGAGCATGCATTTGAGGTGTTGACTTGGTCTTCAAGTTCCCCTGATCTCAATCCAATCGAGCATCTGTGGGATGTGCTGAACAAACAAGCCCAATTCATGGAGGCCTCACCTCACAACTTACAGGACTTAAATGATCTGCTGCCAACATCTTGGTTTCAGATAGATACAACAGCACACCTTCAGGGGTCAAGTGAAGTCCATGCCTTGACAGGTCAGGGCTGTTTTGGCAGCAAAAGGGGGACCAATTATATGCCTGATCGATATATAAACTCAGAACTTTCCCAGTCAAAAAAAGACAATTTATTGAAACTGCAGCAAAAACAGTGTTACAGTGTACATTATTTTTTTTGTAATTAATGTTCCCTCACTATCTTCAAAAAAATCTAATTAAAAAAAAAAAAGTCAGAGGGTGAAATTTAAAAAAAAAAAAAAAAAATTTAGCTGGAAAAGTTAGCTCACATCTACAAACTCCCATTGTTTTATTCAGATGAGCCGTGCTCCTGTAGGATGTATTCTCATCTCATCTATACCATCTCAGGAGGAGCAAGTCTGCTCCTACTCACAGTCATCGCTCTATTTTTGACACATGTAAGGTCACACAGAACACTTCATTTAACATGTAAAAAGCAAGATTGTCATTCTTAATGGTAAAATATTCTTACTTGTCCTCAGAAAAAGCCACGTGTTCAGCAAGAGCATCAAACTACGGTTCCAATTTATGAAGACATGTCAAGTGCGCAAGGAAGCATTGCAAACCATCATCGGATCGGTCCACCAGAGCCTGAAACATCTGTTCCAAATCTAACAAAGCCTATGCTGGGAAAACCATAAATGCCCCAAAAGGACAGATCATGTGACATCAGCATCAGGCATAAGAAGAATAAAAAATGGCAGCTTTTAATGTGATATTCTGACCCATTTACAATACAGCATTTGTATTTTTTTTATTTATTTTTTTAGTTACCTGTCCTAGATATGACAAATAATAAAAAGTACACACATTCTACCTTCTCAATTAATATAATGCATAAATAACCATGGCAACATAATTGCAAATGACAATACACAGACAAGAAATATTATAAAAATATATTTAATTACAAGTACTAAAATAATGTTAGAAGAATTGTATAACCTAATTTATTTGAATAAAATGATCAAATTGGGTTAAAAGTTCTTCAATTAACCTAGTTGGTTTAAATGATTTAAGAAAAATGAGAAAATATTCTTTAATGTAATTTTAAATAAATATGGATAAATACAAGTCAGATACTTTCTGATAATTTCTCATGGGCATCTTTATTATTATTTGTTATTATTATATATCCAAATTCGCTAAATAAGTGTCATCTCGCACTACTTTACTAAAGCATTTTTCATGCTATTGGATAAGTAACCGGTTATTAAGCTTTAGTAACAACACATTATCTGTCTTCATCATAACACCACAGGACATGTGATGTCCGCCACAACACAATGACCAAAACAAATTCATTACAGCCAAGAACAAAAATGCAATTTATTAATTGTTTGAAAGAAGCTCCATAGTTCAAAACATTTTTTTTTTTCGGTGCATGTCAACAATCACATTCTATGAGGAGAGAGAAAAAGAGAGAGAGAGAGAGAGAGAGAGAGAGAAAACAAAACATTAAAAGCCACTGACTTCTTAAAATCTCAGTACAGACAATTTCCTTAACATTTAAAATCAAAAGGCAAAAGCAACCCAGTATCTCCACTCACACTCATCCCAGTTACACACACACACGCACGCACACACAGACAACCTTGAAAGTCATGGGCTACAAAAAAACCCCCACAGTGCTTCAGAATGAGACGTTCATTGGTTTAGGAATACACAGCATGGCGATGTACTGTATGTAAGAAACAAAAAATGGGAAATAAGATGGGGTCGGTGGGGGAGGGAGACAACAGAGCAAATGAGCACAATGAAAGGACACAAAAAAAGAACCCTTCTAATCCCAATGAGAGATGGGTCACAGAGGATTTAAGAACCCCACCCCCCTTGTGCATAGATCATGATCCGTATAAACCAGCTTTTTCTCTCTCTTTAAATTGATCAAATTGATACAAGAAACCCTGCCCCCAACCCCTTTTTTAGTTCTCATTATGTAATACCCGCCACAGGAGACAGAATGACAAAGAGGAAAGAAATAGTAATGCACAATGGTCCTGATTTCAACAGGAAGGGACCTCATGTTAAGAAAATACAATAAAGATTCAAACATACAGCATTCGTATGTTCTTTCACCGTCTTTTGAACAATCAAAATCATTGATCATTTTGTTTAAAATGTAAAGCAATTTCAATATAGAGATTTATATATAAAGCACTCCGTTTTTTAAAGTTCATTAAGAGTTCATTATTTGGTAAATATGTAACTGCTACGGATTTAGAAACAAAGGTATTTTCTTCTGAAATCCATAACCTTCAGTGCTTATGTTTTTCTGTAATTCTCTTTCCCTAAAAACAAACATTAAAATGGCGTGGAGTTGGTACTCTGGAACCCTTGCCTTCCTGAGACATGATCCACTTTTTTTGTGTGTGCAAGATAGTGAACAACTATGTCTTCTTTTCTCTTTTTTTTAAAAAAAGAAAGAAAGAAAAAAAAGGATTTTTTTTTTGCTTTCCCAAAAAAAAAGAAAAAAAAAAAAAAAGAAATACAGGCTTTGATAATCTATGAAAGTAACATTGCCAACATAAATAAAAACAAAAACATGACAACACTGATCAATCCCAGAGTTCTGCAAGTAGCACAATAATCTTCATTCTGTAAAGTGTTTTTGATTTTCATTTGATGGAAGTATGTCCTTTAGGATTTTCTTTCTTTTCTCTTCTCATGACAATCCCATCGCAACATTTTTTTTCCTTGAACTTCAGAAAAACATGAAATGCTTGTAAACTGTTGGTGGCCTTGCACAAAGAAACGAGAACAGAAATTAACATTAACAATAAAAAAAAAGCAAACCAGAAAGGTAGGCACCTCTGAAATGAGTCTTGTAAGAAACTCTTCTCCAGATGTCTATCCAGCTCATCGTGGTGTAACATGGGGAGTTACAAGTCCCTCTAAATCGTTCTATGGCCACAGTTCTTCAAAAAGATTTCCCCCCACATTTCATATTCATATATTTGTGTTTTTTTTTTTTTTTTTTTTTTTTAAGGTATTTTGCATTTTTTTCTCTTTATAATCTGAAAACAAAAATGGTGCAATACTCAAAATAATCCACTTCTTTATGGATTATTCCACAATAAAAGCCACTATAAGGTAGATAATCGTATTACAGATAAAAACACACTTGTTATTTTTCTCAATAAGTCCTTGAGTAAACATTAACACATGAATTGTCACCTTGTCCCCTTAGTACTTTAATATCATGTTGTACGATTAGCTGAATGAGGGGAAGCAGACACTCAGTGCAACTCTAATAACAAAGCTAATAACAAATACAACAACAATACACATCCGAATATATTTTAGACTAGCCAACAAAAGAAAGACAAAAAAACCCTCTTAAGATGAAACAAAGGCGCAAACAAATCAACCGTAATCACTAGCATACATTGGTTTGAACTCACTCACACCGTCACACGGGCAAACAAATGCATTCATCCATCATACAGTACACGCAATCTTGTGCAAACACTCACAACCGATGTCGTTTAGCATTTATTTTTTTATCTTTTTTATTTTTTTTTCAGTTTGAACTGATGTTATCAAAAAGCTTGGAAGTGTATGAATGACAAAATTATTATAAAAATTTTCACATTACATTATTGGCGCTTCTTTTGATTCAAGTATTTGTGTTTTTTTTTGTTTTGTTTTTTGTATAATTTTGATATGTTTATGCCTTTATCATCTAGGTAAATTCATGGAGAGAAGGAAACAGGGGGTTACTCAGGCCCATAAAAAAAAAAAAAAAAACTGAAGAAAAAAAAAAATATATATATATATAACCAGTTATATACATACACAGGATTTCAGATGTACATGTATATCAACCAGCATGTGCATATTCTAGCCAAAGGATTTGATTTTCTTAGAGCTCATCTCCACCCAGGCCCTGTTATTTTGTAAGATCGAAGCAGACGACTTATCTACACAAAATTGCATCTGAGCTGGGGTACATTAATCCTATAGATAAGACCCAGTATGCCCACAGTGGAGGACTGGCCACTTTTTAGCTAGCTAGCTAGTCAGAAAGACAGGCATTCCTCTGGATTCTAAACAGGCTTTGGACGCTCGTTTTTTGTCTTTTTTTCAATCTGTGGTCTCGAATACAGCTTAGAGAAAGGCAGTTAATATATATATCTTCAAAAACAGGCAATAGTGATTGTTGCTAGTGTCACAAGTGTGAAGTAAAAAAAAAAAAAATTCTTCCAGAAAGGGAGTTTCCCCTTTTAAGACTCTGTATCAACTGGCATGTGCCCCAGGCCTCTTGATACATTAGGTCCATGTGGACCTGGACCTGTTAAAAAAATAACAAAACTAAATTAAAATGTTCTGTACCGTTCCCTAAGTTCTGGGTCGGGACAGAATATATAATACCATCAATATAGCAACCCCAGAGTCATCTGTCCGCCACATCAGGGCGTCAAAGGCTTGCAGAGAGAAGCACTTCAGTCAAAGAGTGTACTACAGATTTAAAGTTTCCTTTTTCAACAATAACATTAATAATAATAATAATGAGACAAAAAAAACAACCTTTTTTTGGTTTAAAAAAAGATGTACCCAAATGTGAACCATCTACAGTGCACCTATAACATTCTGGATTCCCTGTTTAATTCTCAGCAGTCCTCCCAGGCGTATATTTGATACCTGGGACAAGGTGCTACCCGTCTGTCTTGGTGCCAACCTGCATTCTACCTCTCCATCTCCATGCGCTCTTTACAAAACAAAACACATTTCAAGAAGTAACGAGTCCCACTCTGATAGATTCATGTCTACACTGAAAAAAATGACTTTGTGGTATTGTAAAATCTATTACATTAATTCATGTAATTTTTACATTGTAAAATCAAGATTAAGTTGGAACTATATATCTTATGTAAAATGTACACAATTTATTAATGTAATAAATTAACTGAGAAGAAAGAGTACATTTTACTATATATTTACAAATAGTATTTAATGTTTTATAGTCACAGCACATTCACCTAAAAATACTAAGTAAATTTTAATCTGAAAAGCAAAGTGTGTTTGAATCTGCCTGCCCGTTTTTGTTGTTGCTCAAAAAGATCCCGGTTCAGTGGCAGAGACGGTCGGTTTGGGATGTTGCTTTTACATGGCTGACTTATTCTCGGTAAGTTCTGACCTTTCTATTTTAGATTTGTGATAACGATGTACTTCGTTTTGATGGTTTGATTATTGCATAGACGTTACGGTTTAAAATTGACTAAAAGTGAGTTTTAATCACAATAACGGTAGCTAAAGCTAAAGCTTTATCCACTTCTATAAAGTTGAGACTGGTGTTTAGTCAAAGATAGAGGGGATTAAATGTAGTTAGCCACGTTCTTGTCGAAAAAGTCACCCTGTCTGGTTAACTTCAAAATAATTTAATGTTAGCTGGCCGTGATTAAGTGCTGGCTGCCTGTGTGTGTGTCCTCTAGCTAATGTTAGCATTTTTTTTAAGTGTCTAAGTTAGTTGTTTTTATATCCACTGAAAATTTCACAGCAATTATTATATCAAAGCATAAGTTAGTCTGCACTCTGCACTAAAGAAGGAAAGTTTGGATGGCAGGTGAACTCTGATACCAAATAAGCATTGATGTATAACGTTAGCAACAAGTGCATGAATGTCAGCAAATTCTATTTTAGTGAGCTAACGACATGAAGGTCCGGTCATCTTTTTAATGAAAATAAAATGTAATGTTATAAATGTAATTCTATTTCTTAAATGGAATTGTGTTCTTTCTTTCTTACAAACTGTATGCAGGAGGACAGTCGCAGTGTTGCCGCTGAACATATCCTTAAGATGGTCGTCCATGGAGCTGATCGAGAGGATCCAGTCGATGAATGAGCATTAAGGAAAAGTGACCATTCTGTTTCAGCTGGACTATGCATGTGCTCGTCATTAAAGGGTTAAGTTAGTTCAGTTCAGTCAAAAATGAAATGTCTGTCATTAACTCCTCTCCCTAATGTCGCTCCACACCCGTAAGACCTCCGTTCATCTTCACACACAGTTTAAGATATTTTATATTTAGTCCGAGAGCGTATGCAAGTGTATGCACACTATACTGTCCATGTCCAGAAAGGGAATAAAAACATCATCAAAGTAGTCCATATGAGACATCAGTGGGTTAATTAGAGTCTCTTGAAGCATCCAAAATACATTCGGGTCCAAAAATAACAAAAACTACGACTTTATTCAGCATTGTCTTCTCTTCACCGTTTGAATCTTTATTTGAGGATTGAACACAAACACGGAAGAGAAGACAATGCTGAATAAAGTCGTAGTTTTTGTTATTTTTGGACTCAAATGTGATACATTTCATATTTGGCTGAACTAACCCTTTAATGTTAGTTATGCCACTGTTGGCTGCTGATGTTTAGTTGAACCATACATGGTTAATTCTACAGTTATTGTAAATTATAATGAATGTACCTTAACTACTTAATCAGTTGATGTGAACATTACTGATTTAATGGTTAATTGTAAATTTTGACATAATAAACTGTTCAACTTTATTGTATTTATGTGTGATTTGTGATACATGTATTTGATGCAGAGAAAATTATTACATTTATTTGGTTTAAAATAGCAACATTTACATAATAATAGTGAGTAATATAAATTAATTCAACTAAGTAATTCAAAATGTCAAATGGACAAACATTATAAAATCTACTTAATTACTTCATAAGAGTAAATAATACAGATTTATAAAATTTTCACAATAGTTATGCTCCTTTTAAAATTAAATTTACTTGATTACTTTTAATAAATACAACATGCTAAGTTAAATATAATTAAGTAACATTTACTTAATGTCTTTGCAAATGTTACATTTATAGTTAAGTACATTTTACTTAATATTGGCAAGTAAGTTGTACTTGATATCGCAGCAGTAAATTTTACTTAGAAAAACTGAGTGCAAATTGTTACAAAGATTTTATCAAGTAAATCTTACAAGTTGTTTTTATCAGTGTAGGTAAAGTCTACGATCGAGAATAACTACATTAAGATCTAAAAAACAAAAGGGACTTCCTGCATATCCTTCTCCGAGTCCACTCGCCCACCCATTTAGCATCTTTAAAGCCACATCGGATAGCGTGGATTGTTACGATAAAACAGTTTGGAGTTCTCTGAGACTGCCCTGAGACTGCATGTACGTAATGTAAGAGATCATTCAGAGAGTAAACAGTGAGGGCCTGGTCATCAGTTCAAATGAAGCGGGCCGGTTTCTTTCTTTAGGCTACACCGTAAGGAAGCTGCCTTCTCACAATGAACTGGTAAGCTGAAGAGTGGGCTTGGAGAGAACTACAGATTGAAGCTGAAGGCCGTGAACTGCACCTCTCGGTCGGTCTTTGCATAGAAGTGGAGCGCAGAGTCTCCGTTATCGTTTGCTTTTATTACTGCGAGAAGAGGCGACCAGGTAAAGTAGTGTACTCTGTCTGCCCTTTGTCGTAAGCACCAGTGTGTGGCCTGGCAGGGCTCTGACGCCGAAGTGGAGGAAAGTGCAGAGGAGAGGCAGAAGACAAACTGGGCACCATCAACCTACTCTTCTCGTTACGCCGCTACATGCGCGGCCGAAAACAATCCATATTTCCGTATTTCAAAAGCCACGGCGACGTCAGCGGCCGCCGTTTACGCTGAGGTGTGCCTCTTAATCAGAGTGTTTTCTGCATATGCGCAGCAAGAGGGGCTGGTGAGAGCAGCTACCATAGAGACCACTGCATTGACACACACACACACACACACAGACCAAAAAACAAAAAAGCGCAAAATAACGATATAACATCGACAACAGCAACAACGATAACAACAGCAATGTTGACCAAAAAAAAAAAAAAACAACACTGGCAATTCCAGAAGGGAAATACCCAATTGATCATAAAAAGTACATGAAACGAACCTGTCCACTTCCAGCTAAAGTGATCTTTGCATGAGAGGGAGAGAGAGAGAGTCTATGAGAGTGAAGTTGAGACGAGGTCGAGTGCTGGCGCAGTAGTAGTACGTACTGATTGGCCAGGTCTGAAGGAGCCACTGCTCCGGCCCAGGCAGGTCTGTTCTGGCATCTGGTGCGCCGGCCTGGCACAGAAGGGTCAAAAGTCCGAGCGTGGGCACCTGAGGCGCCACAGCAGATAGGCACTCAATGGCCACACTTATCATACAGGTAGGCAGGGCCACCAGGGCAGGGGACCCCGCAGAATCCATTAGAAACATTACAACACGTCTAGCATCTCCAGACAAAAAGGCTAATGATTTTGGAGTACTGTAACAGTGATATTTACTTTGATATATATCATCTGAAAGAAAAAGAAAAGAAAAGAAAAACACGTGAACGCTTCAGTCTTGTGGTGTTTTTTTTTTCTTCCTCGTCAGACATCGCTTCGTTTTGCTACCATTTTCGAAATGTCTGATTTCAAAGTCGAAAAACTGTGGAAAGACGAAGACGAAGAAGAAATTAAACGGCAAAATCCGTTTAGAGTTCAAAAAGGAGCATGGAGAAGTTCGGTAGATTGCTTTTCATCGTTGCTTTTTGTCAGTTTCACACGTACATGTGTAATTTGTTGGCATTAAATTCAGAGCTTGACGCTCTTGCTAAGTGCTATAAAGAAACCACGCCTTCTTTGTTTCATACTTTTGTACCAAATACAACAACAATGAAAAAAAAATGCACTTTGTCTACTGGGTTACAAGAAACACCTCTTATTTGGTTTGAAGCCCCTGTTGCCCCTGTAGTCACACTTGTCCTTGAGTGTGTAGAGGAAGTGCTAGTGAATGTTTCATCACCATGGGCTTACACACTGACAGAGTCCTCTTCTGTTCAGTCCCACGCTTGGTGGATGGGGCTGGAGACGAGTCTTCAACGTCTCTCCCCACCCCACCCGGGTCACCGAATGAGCTCCGACCGCTTCGCCGGCAAAAAAAATGGACGGAAGAGTCTGTGGCATATATTGCACGTCAGACGAACGACAATGAGGACTTGTGTTTTTCGAGAGACCGAGGTCATTAAGGAAAATTAAAGAGAAAAGAAAGCAGTCCATCTGAAAAAGTGTTTCCTGTACAGTTTTTTTAGTGAGAAGTGGTTAATATATTCCTCAGCTGTCCACGTCCTCTCAGTTTAAGAATAAATGCCTCAAATGTGCAGAGGGGTCACATACATGTCCGTCCTTTTGAGCGTAATGAGAACAAGATGGCAACAGGAGGGAAACAGGGAGGACGAATACGCGTATGCTGCGGCTAAGATCGAATCCATGACAGTCCTGGCTCAGAAATGAGAAAATGTGCAATTCTCAAGATGTTTCTTCAGAGTATAAGTGGAGTGGGACTGATCAGCAGTTAAGGCTAAAGTTTAGTGCTGTTAATTAATCCAAACAATCCAACAGGACAACTGAAAATAAACAAAAAACTGTCCAAAACACAGAGTCGGGAGAGTTGTTTTGGAATGACGCATATTTCTTCAGGGAGAGGGCAATATGCTCTGATTGGGCTGACAGGATGTGCTCGTGCCAGAGGAATTAAAAAAATGGCAGCTTGTCTCATCGGTTTGTAGTAAAATACACTTTCACACTGGTATCAGTTAATAGAGAAAAGTTTCTGTAAAGGTTCACTTCTCTTTTAGTCACAATTCTTCAAAAGAAGTCTATCGAATACTGTAACCAAGCCTAATGATCAAAATAACACAGATGAAAAGATGCAAAACCAAACAAAACCAAAAAAATACAAAAAGAAGAGGACGAAGGTCAGCAGCCTCTATGCAAGTGTGACCTCAGCCTCCTGTCTCTTGGTTTTTCACAGTTCCACTGACGCTGATTATCGCCAAATGATTTGCTTGGTTTTTGCTCGTGAAGTTTCATATTTCGCTGCGGTAGGGAATTGAGCACTTGGCGCTCTCACATGGACTCTCCGCTCAGCAGGTCTCCAGGAAGCAGCGTATTGATTGGGGTGGGGCTGCCGACCACGCGACCGTCCTCTGTGCTGGGCGGTCCCCACAGGCTGGAGTACTGCGGTACACCCCCCCACAGCAGCTCGTTGCTTGCCTTACCGCCGGAGCCCGTCCCGCCTCCTCCTCCTCCTCCCAGACCGCTGCTGTTCCAGTGGCCGATGGGGTGTGTGGCCGCTGTCCCTCCGCCTCCCAGCCGAGTTTGATTGGTGCCGGGGTTGGCCTGCCAGCTGGTGGAGGACGTGAGGGACTGACCCTGTGCAAAGAAGCGGTTCACCTCCTCTTCTCCAGCAAACTCTGCCAGTATAGTGGTGTTTCCCAGAACACACCTGAAACACAAGTGTTTAGAGAAAGAGGAGAGAAGGTTGTGATAATATAGTTGTGATTGATTCCTCAAAAAAGCAAAAAAAAAGACAAAGGTTAAAGATTGATGTACATGTGAAGAGACTTCTGGGCTTTGGCAGCCTCCTCTCTAGAACTGTAGCGCACCACAGCATTGCCCTGCGTCAGGTTGAGATGGAATGTGATAAGCGGGCCGTGCTGCATGCAAAGTGTCCGCAGTGTTGAACCATCAATCTAAATGTCACATAACAGAAAGAACAGATTTTTAACACTGCAGACAATTAAGAAAGACACTATAAGTCAATGATCATAACAGCAGCTACAAGAATACCTGTGGTGTGAGGTTTCTCAAAACCAACCAGATAGTGCTTCTGCTGGAGCTGTCTGTACTCCATGTGGTACCTACTTAGAGAGAGAAAAGAAAAACCTTACATGTCCAACCTTTTTTATAGCAGTCCATTATTAAAACAATCACAACATAGTCCACGGCGTAAAGTATGTGTGCCATTCAAAAGTTTGGGACAATTAAACAAACTAATAAAAAAATAATTATAATAATGATATATATAAGTGACAGTAAAGATATTTATAATGTTACAAAATATTTCTACCTCAAATAAAACCAGTTTTTTTTAAACTTTATTATTAAAGAATCCTGAAAAAAGTATCACAATTTCCACGAAAAATGTGAACAGTTTTCAACGTTGAGGAGAATGTTATTTTAAACTGTAGTAATAGTCACATTAATCACAATATTACTGGTTTTAAAAGTATTTTGATCAAATAAATGCAGCCTTGGTGAGTAGAAGACACTTTTCAACAACAACAACAACAACAAAAAATATCAAACTGACCCCAAACTTTTTATGAAGTAGTGTAAAAGACCTTCATACGTGGAAGGTCACCTCTGCAAACATTTGCTTTTATTAAAAACATGTTCTTATAAAATATATTATTAGAAGTTTACCTCGGCAAGCAAATTTTGCTTTCATTAAAAGTGTATTCTTATAGATATTATTTCTATATTATTCCATTAATTTTATTTAGATTACTTTAGCCATCATCAAAAGTGCAATTTTTTTTTTATAACATTGTTAAATGTTTAGCAAATGTCAAAATGATATCCATTTTTCTTGTTGTATATTATAATGTGATGCCTAAATCCACTTGTACAATTGAAACAGATTGATTTGATTTCAGTTTTTAGGGTTTTCGTTTTCATTTTATTTAGGCAAAATAGTTTTGAGTTTAATATTGGCCATGAAACCTAAAAAAATGTGTAACACATTTTCTGTATTGACCAAAACTTTAATATCGGTTCATTCCTATTAGTCATGAGGCACAACCCCTGGTCAACCCTTCTCTTTCATTATATGGAAAGAAAGCGATGTGAACATTATGCTAAACATAATAGCACAAAAGCCATATGGGTTTAAAATAACATGAGGGTGAGTAACTGTACCTTTTTAACGGTTCTACATCACTTTTTTTCTACAACAAAAAAAGTACGGTACACAAATGCTTCAGTTAAAAGCCAAGGAAGTGTGATCAAGCAACAGCGTGAGAATGTTGACTAAAACACGAAATATGCGAGACCACAAAAAAAAAACGTTTGCTACACCACCGTGCTTGTTCCAATTCTCACCTCATCTGACCCCCAATGTTTTGACTAGCGTTCACACCCACATTAAACAGTCAACTGACAAAATTCAACTGCTGCTTCAATTCGCCCACACCTTTGCCTAAGAATAGATGCACTCCGCTTGGGAATAAACTGCACCTTTCGCACACGCACACGGACACACACACACCTGAAGAGTAGGAGCTGCTCCAGCCAGCCACAAGGCCCAGTGTGTTTCCGCCCCATGTGGATGACGGCTTGGGGTTGGTCAAGCCCGGAGGTGGCCGTGTGGGAGCTGTTGTGTTCCGGGGTCCTTGTGGGACTTTCCAAAGCTCGTGAGAGAGAGAAGGCTGGGTGTGTGAGATGGGCCCTGGGGACCAAGTGGACTTCATATCAGACAGCTTTCCTGTAGATGAATGTGTTAACAGGTCAGAAGAGGAAACAGGCAAAGTATGCTAACAGACTCTTATTTCCGGTTTCTAATTCTGTGCACCCCATATGTTGTGGTGAAGGGTGTTCTCACAGCAGTCATTTAGACACGCAAAGAGAAAAGAGTGGGTTCAGCACTATGTGCGACACACAAAAAAAGAGTGCCCTTGCCACTTCCACCTCACAAAATTCACAGATAGCCAGGAACCATGCTGCACAAAGGGACAGTGTGTGACTAACACCACTGAGGGGATATCTGTAGGCGGGACAGAGGGGGAATCTCTAAGGGGGAAAGGGCCATACTTAACTTGGATGCACTAGAGATATATAGGAATGCGGCCACCATTGCTAGGTTGAACAGTAAGCATTAAGAAAAGTGTGTGATGGGGAGGATTGAGGACAGGAAGGGGATTCTGGGAGTTGTACCTGTGCTGTCTGCCTCGGGGGAGGACAGACTGAAAGAACTAGTGACAGGCCAATCGCTGGAGGGAGGCAGAGCCTCACCCTGAGAGGAAGTTGGGGTGGAACCTACAATGTGTTCCGATTCGAAGCAGGCAAGAATTCAAAGTGGAAATCAGAAAAAAAATGCACGTGAAAAAGAAAAAGAAACCTAAGTGATTGCTTTATGTGAAAAAAGTAATTCTAAACAAAACAATACTGAAATATGTAATACCTTTTATTCAGAATATATTAAAGTATTTAACTAGAGATAGCATGATGGGATTTGTTTAGGCTTTGTGCTAACGGTGTCATCTGAAAGATAATTTCTTTGAAAAGAAAAAGTGATTGGTCCTCTTACCTCCACTTCGGTCTCTTAGTAGGTAGCGATTAACATCCTGAATGTTGGTGTTGATGGTGGGCCCACTGGGAACACTCCCTGGGGTCACATTGGGGTCAGTCTCAGGGTCAATATTCTGCAGTCCTTTCCAGGGCACTCCTGGACAAAACTCTGAGGGATTTCATACAAATCAGATCATGCATGACACATTGTCTGATACCTTTAGTCAGACAGTATGTTTGGACACGCTTAAAAATGTGTGATTATCTTTACATTATATAAAAATGATCCAATCCTGTGGTTACTAAAATGACCTGACATTAGACATGTGCTGGTATAGGATAACACGGTACATCACAATAATCGAAATGCATGATATTGTTATCGTGGGCATTTCAAAATACTGTGAATAATTATTTATTACAAATGACCAATATTATTTATTTACCCATCAACTGTTTAAAAAAGTACAACACCGCTGTATGCAACGTCAAAAAGGCCAATGAGTCAAAAAGGCAAATGAGCAGCGCATGGCTGAACAAGTGAAGGAGACATGCTGAATAAAAGTATTAAAACGTTTTTCTTTAAAGTATTTCAATGTTTCAAACAGCCCTTCAGATTTGTGCATTCACAATGGTGTTCACCACAGCACCGGATACTTTATACTTAAAGACTAAAGGGTATTTATTTTTAAACTTAAAGTTTAAAATTTAGGCCTAATGGACCTGCGCTAACATTAACTAACAGTTGTCTTTTTTAACAAACATAAACAAAAAATAACAACTTGTGTAACCACTCTAGCTATTGCTCATTATTAATGTTAATGTATTATTAACTAACATTATCTAATGAGATGTTATTTTAAAGTGTTACCTATTGTTATTTATGTTTAGCTTTTCATCAACCCCAGGGTTTTGTGAACCCCAGTTTGGGAAACTTAGATCTAATCAATGGCATTTAATAAAAAAGAAATATAGCATAAAAATAAAGTTAAATTTGGTAAGTTACAAATGATAAAATAATAGATGTACTGCTCCAAAAAAATTAAGTATTTAAATATTTAATGGTTGTCACCTGTGTTTATTCTGCTAGACACCTAGGCAAACTTAAATGTCAGTTGAAATATTCATGTATTTTTTTGCAGATGTTACTTGATGTGGTATTTTTAAATCCAGTGTAATGAAATTCAGTTAATTTAAGCATGATCTAAATGTTCAAAAGTATCCAAATAATTTTGAACCCTTTCAGTGCTTTCATAATCCTACAACTAGTCCAAAGAGATTTTAAAGATGCCAGTCGGTCACCTGGAGGCCAGTTGACATTGGTCCCGTTGGAGATCTTGTCATTGGTGTTCTTTCCCTGGCCCCAGCTATCATGAGGTGCCAGAGGGCTGGCAGGAGACTCGGAGCTGGGAATCAGATTGTAGGGACTGTAGGAGTCATCCAGCTGTGGCTTGCTAGGTGGACCCAAACTGGGGCCTGCAGAGATGGCACCTGTATAACAGAGGTGGGTATGAAATATCATCAGTAAGTATCAGGCCTGATATGAATAACTATGCCACATTTTAAAGTACTGATAATTGTAATAGTGATGCATACCATGCTTGCTGTAGTTGGGCTCCATCGGAGAGGAGTTGCCAGATAGGTTCTCCATGGAGTTAGGGTGTGTCCACTGTGACAGGCGCGACTGAGGCTGAGGAGAGTCTTTCATGGACAGGCCACCCACCTCCATGCAGTTTACATTCATGTTGTGGTTCAATCCAGCTACAGAGAAGCACATATGCAAGGATCAGCGGAGGTGAATTTAAAAGAAATTTGGATTTTAAGAGAAAAAAAGGTAATGAAAATGTATGACCCAAAAATATGACTGAATAAGAGTTTATTTTTATTTTTATAAATCATTGTGATTCAGACCTAGTCGCCAATTAATCATTCAGGTCAATTTGTGAACCTATTTGACTGACTCATTGCAAAGAATTGATTAAAAAGAGAAGAAGAAGATTTGCTCACAAGTTGAGTTTTAAATATATATATTCCCATGACTTTTTCAGGATTTAAAAAATTCCATGGCAATTCCAAGATTTCTAGGACTGTGGGAACAGTGCAAAGAAGAACACATGGCTCTTTACTAGTCTAAACAGAAAGAATACAATAACAGACAGTGTTGGAAACTCACAAATAGGGTAGGGTGAGAAGGAGTTTGGAGAAGACTGTGGCTCTTTGGTCTGAAGGTCGGAAACAGAGAGGCTGGAGACCTGGGGATGGGATTGAAATGTGTCCAGAGCTGATTTGCCTGCGCTGGGATGCAGGCCCGGGTGTGAGGGGGGTGGCTGCTGCTGCTGCTGCTGCTGTTGTTGTTTCATCAGCAGAGCCTGAGCCAGCTGCCGCTGGTGCTGCTGGATCTGTTGCTGCATGTTATTGATTGTACGTGCAACCTGCAAGAGGACATGCTGGTGAACACAGAGTACACGGAACTTGCCAGCTTTAAAGAAGATATAAACAAATCAGTATTAAGAAAAGGGTTGGGAATCGGAAATTCATTCAAAATGTTTTCTATGCTAAATTGGAATTTTTAAAATTCAAACAATAGCCAACCCTAATTGAGAATCATGAGATTTTAATGCTATCATGATGACATTAGTTGGGAGGAACTGCTCACTTGCTGCTCTTGCTGTCGGATGGGGCCAGAAACACTGCGCTGTGCCTGCAACATCTGCTGCTGAATTTGTAAACGCTGGTACGCCTGCAAAATCATAGAGACAAATTTACATTAGGACGAGACAGGAGTGAAATTTAAGATTACATGCTGACAAATAAAAATGTATTCTTTAAATGATGTCAAATTGGCACTTACCAGTTGCAGCTGATAAAGTTGGTTCAACAGGGTCATATGCTGAGGGTTTATTGGTGAGGTTAAAAGTGCAGGGTTGAGACCAATGTTTTTTGCTGCAAACTGTAAAAGCTGTGCTTGAACCTGTCAGTGAAAAAAGAGTCAGAGTTCAGCATGATTTCATCACTCCCACACAATGCTCAAGTGGTGAAAAAATATGTCTCCAAATGAAGTCAGTTTCACAGTAAGGTGCTAAACCACTTTGTCCATGTCCGTGCATACCTGAGGGCTGAGAAACTGAGGCACTTGAGCGCGTAGACTAGGCTGGGACGAGTTGAGAGGTGGCACTGACGGCTGGGGAGGAGGCTGCTGCTGCAGGGCCCGGGCTTGTGCTGCTCCGCTACTACCAAACACTCCGCTCTGCATCTACACAAACACATGCCATCATACTTCTGGTTTAACATGGGCAATTTATTATCAATATCTATACAGCAAGATGGACGATGATGAATATAATGCTGAAAAACAGTGACCCCAACAAGTATCTAGGCAATTATAAAATTAATATTTGTTTGTATGACAGTCACTGTATTATATCAAACTAATATAGACGTAAAACACAAGTCCAATATACATAAACAAAACACAGAAGATATGGTTTAATATTGAAGAAGAAAATATATATATAGATCCTCATAGACCCACCTGTCTGTTGTTCAAGTTTTGCATTGCAACTCCAAGGCTCTGGCCAGGGAGTGCAGCACTACCCAATGGGAGCTTCAGGCTCGGAGAAGGCATAAACGGTGAGGTTTGGGCATCATCTGCTAGCCCAGCATCCTAAGGGGTTGAAAAAAAATCCACCACAAAGTAAAGTCTTAGTCTAGAGTGAATAAAAAGTACATGCTCTATTTAAAATGTAAGATTTATAAACCTTGTCCAAGAAGGGGGGGCGATCTGAAGAGGATTCTTTGGAGATGACTGAAGGCCTGCAGCCCATTGGTTTACTGACTAGGCCATTGTTGTAGTCAGAGATTCCCATCCCCCGTTTATCTAGTTCGGTCTTCTTCTCTAAAAGAGCGCCTACAACACAACTAATATTTAAATACAATACTCTAGCAAAGAAACGCTAAAGGATTTGAAAATTTAGGAGTCATAACACCTACTCATGGCCTGATCCAAGTTCATGTTGTTGCTCTTGAGAGCCTCTTCTGCAGGGTCTCTCTGCAAAGGCAAACACAAACACACAGTATTATTAAAACAAATATTCTGTATAGTATATACTGTCAGTATATTACATAGTATATAGTTCAGTCTGGTATATAATAATAGTCTAGTTATTTTGTAACTAGACAAGACATTTATGCATGCAATAATATAAAATTAGCCAGTGAGTATCACAAAAATCTACCCCAGGCATAACAGTTGGGATATTAACAAAGATAAGCAGCACTTACAGGGAAGCCCATGTCAGTCAGCTGCTTGATGAGACGATTCATTATCCAGGTATCATCCGGTTTGTTTGGGACTTTTCCCTTTAATGCCAGAAAACCAGAGACAGATGAGCTCAATCCACAGAATGTATTGTACATGTACATACATCACCTTCATTAAACTTGTGTAGCTTTTTTACCTTTGGTGGACCCTTTTTGGGTGGGTTTCCCCAGGAGCTGCAGGAGGAGTTGCTCTCCTGAGATGCAGTGCTGTTCCACATGTCACCATCATCCTGCTCCCACTGCCCTGCAGACAGGCCCATGTCCTCACCACCTCCCCAGCCATCTTGCATAGATTTGGGAGCTGGAGGAAGAAAAATAATGATTATTATTATCATTACTGAAATAGCAAATTATACAATCCTGCAATTGATTATATACAACAACAGGGGGCCCTGTTGTTATACATTTCAAAGCTCTGATAACTAGCACCTGACCAACATCGATTTCCAATGCTGTTCATTTGCAATTGTTTAATTGCACAATTTCTTTCTTCTTTTTTTTAATCACACAAAATCATTTAAAGCCCTAAAAACATTTTTATTTAAATAAACGTAAATTAATAAAACTAACCAGGTTTGCAGGGGGCAGATCCAGAGGGTCCATTGCCACGACCATACACCTCAGAGCCATTATCACCCCAGCTGCTACAGCTACCTTGGGGTTTGCCCCATGCTGAAGTGCCATTGTCCACACTTGCTGCAGGGGTGGCTGGTTCACCCCATGAGGGCTCAGGTTTTGTATGGACATTTGTCATCTCACCCCATCCTGCAGAGAGATATTGCAAACTTCAGGACAAGTGCACTTTATGTTATCACTGCATAATACACCATGTACTAAAAGCTTTTAAGGCTGGCACCATGCAGTATATACTGTTGGGTTCAAAAGATCTTCTTTTTTGCATTTTTCCTCTCTAAAAATTGGTATTACCAGCATAACATTTGGAGTACAAAGTTGAATTAAAAAATATTTAAAATTAAAGTTAGACTCCTCTGTCTTAAAATGGAATAAACTGCCATAATATTAAATGTCTTTAGTTCTTGGCACAGGAGAGAACTAAGGATGCCATGTTAAATACAGTTTTGGCAGAGGGAGTGCAAAGCTACACACAAACAGCAGAGGGCATCAGGTCTGTTCCAAGCATCCTGCTGAGGAATAGTGATACTCCCCACAGATGGTGGCCCAACTCTAATTACACACTTCCTCCTGGCTCAAACACTATGCTGAACTACACTCATAGACTAAATGTAAACACTATTTTGTTAGCATGAACAGTTACTCAGACTTTTGTTTCTTGACTTTCCTTATAATCAAAAATATTGTGATACATTTTAAAGGGTTACTTCAGCGATTAACATATGGCTTTGTAACAGTAGAAACCCTGGAGTATATTCGAATGATGAAAAATTACTCCGGTGAGGCAAATATCGTCAATTTGCGTCATCGGTAAAATGCTTGGCCAGACGCTAAAGACTACAGCCAGCAGAGGGAGCTATTTCCAATTTTTCAACTCGCACATCGGGGATGGGGTCGCACTCACAGCTCAGCTCGCAGCTGCTGGCATTCAGTGAGTATTTTATCTTCTCAAGTTATTTCCTATGAAAGTTAATCTTCCAAAGGAATGAACTGAAAACGCGCCAGACTGAACACGTGCTGAGAACTACTGCCGCGAGCGTGGACGCGTTTACCTCAGCTCTCAGAGCTCATTCAGCTCATCACGATGCGTGTAAAACTCCTGCAGCATTTGTGACACTTCCTCAGTGGCTAAATCACAATATATTAAACAGACACATTCAGTTTTTAATTGTAGTGCCTGTTCTCTAACTGAACTGATTTTATGAAGATGAAACCGGTGTTGGGAAAGTAAAAGTGATTCAGTAGCGGTGGCTTTGGGAGTGGCCTTGCAGGGCAGCGAAGCATTCTGGGAATTGTCGTCTTTCATCCCCATGAGACAAAAACACATTTTCTGTCTTTTCTCAGTCTAGAAAGAACCAAATTCAAAAATAATTTCATATTTCTACTACATTAATGACCCAGTTTAAATACAGATTCATCTTCTCAGCGCTGAAGTACACCTTTAACTAGTTAAAGGTCATTGACAAAAATGTTACAGTAAAAAGTATTGTTTCTTACCTGGATTCACGAGGGTTGTTCTATTGTGAGGTGGTCCCGTTTGATGTGGGCCAGCATTATCAGGGGAAATGTTATTATTGTTCGAGTTTGGCCCTCCGTGGCTGTGAGCCTGCATGGGAGGCTGGTTATGGTGGGGATGATGATGATGGTTGTTGGGTACATTGTTGGAATTGCCAGGTCCTGGTTTGCCTTGCATCCCAGGGTTATTCCTGTCCCAGAGATTGACTGTCTTGTTGTAATTGTTTGGGTCACCCCAAGCTGAGGTGCCATCATCGATCTCCATCTTTCGGCGAATAGAAGGGGGAGAGGGTTCCTCCCATCCAGTGGGCTCTCCAGTATGGTCAGGTTTAACACCTCCACCATTTCCTCCACCCCATCCAGAGCCACTCTGCTTTACAGAGCTAGGACCACCCCAAGAACCCATGCTTCCACTGCCACTATTGCCATTGGTGCCCTCCTGAGGTTTGTTATTCCATCCTTGTGGTGGCGCACTGGGACGTTGTGCATCTCCCCAGCTTCCCCCTACTCCAGGTGCAGGCTTTCCCCATCCCCTGGAGCCCTCGTTCCAGCTGGTACCCTCTCCACCCCAGGTAGAGCTGGAGGGACCATTTTTCTTTCCATCTGCAGGTTCACCCCATTCTCCTCCAGACCCACTTTCTCCACCAGGTCCATTGCCCCATCCGTGAGATGGTTTGTGCCCTTCAGCCCAGCCCTGTGGTTTGGCTTTAACATGACTATCTTCCCAGGTAGGAGACTTTTCCTCTGAACCCCAAGTTTGACCACTTTTCTGTAGGTTGCCACCTGGGCCTCCGGCTGGGGTACTGCTCCAATTTCCAGGTCCACTGGAAGGTTTCTTGTTGCTGGTTTGATCAGCCCAACCAGAGCTAGCCTGGGGTGATGGGATGGCCGTACCCCATCCAGGTGCAACTCCAGTACTAGGGCAGGGGCCCTCATTCTTGCCTCCAGAGTCAGGTCTGGATGTAGTGCCAGAATTTGGGTTGGCACTGCTAGAAATTGGTGTTGGTCCTAGATTGGCTGAATTAGAGGATGAGCCCCAGGCTTCAGTTCCACTGTCATTCTTGCGGTTGGAGCGTGCAGCTTCTTCGGTCTCCCAAGCTGTGTGCTGCCGCACTGGTGTTTGTCCCCAGCCTGTGTTGCACAGAACACGAGGGTCCATATCCTGGGCTGGCAGAATAGGGGGATCCTCATCTCTTGATAAGCGATCCCTCCTGCGAGGACGGCATTCCATGCTGTCACTGCTTCCCTCACTAGCTGCAGCATTGGTCCCACGGACCCAAGAATTTTGCTGCTGCTCTTGGGTGGGAGAGCTTGAAGAATCCCATCCTTTGGCCTCACTGTTGGAATGCTTACCCCAGTCCCCAGTTGAGGCAGCTTGTCCCCAGCCAGAAGTGCCCGAAGACCCTCCTTTTCCCCAGCTGTTACCCGAGTCCCAACCAGAGTCTTTTGAGCCACTACCAGACTTGGCATCTCCATTACCCCAAACAGGTTCCTCGTCTCCATTGACTTGTGAGGCTCCTCCTGGTGTTTGAACAAAGGAGCCCATGCCTGTAGGGCCAACCCCCCAGTTAGGCAGGCTGTGGCCTGGGCTTCTGGGCTCCTGCTTAGTGTGATTTGGTCCATCAGTGTTAAGGTTCTGAGGTTCGGAGCTGAAAGACACATTCGTGGATGGGGTGGAGTGTGGCTCTGAGGAGTCACTGGGCACAATGCTACCCCATGTGGTGCTGCCATTGCCACTGCCACCATTACCTGCAGAATTTCCATTGGCACCACCCATACTGCCACTGCTAGAGCCCTGGATGGGCAAAGAGCCCGGTGGACTACAGAGATTAGAAGGAGGAGGGTTGCTTCCTCCAGAGCTGCCGCCGCCCATGCCGGTCCCTTCATGTCCCAG
Organism: Pseudorasbora parva; assembly: GCF_024679245.1. NCBI lineage: Eukaryota > Metazoa > Chordata > Actinopteri > Cypriniformes > Gobionidae > Pseudorasbora > Pseudorasbora parva. The sequence goes on from NC_090173.1 coordinate 34,881,873, forward strand.
AACTGGCCAGGCAGAGGGGTTAGCATTGGGGTTTAAGTTCAAGTTAAAGTTGGAGCCCCAACCCCTGGCTCCCACTGATGTGCTGGAGACTTCATTCTTCCCTTCTCCTCCACTGGCAGGAGAAGGGCCAGAGCCCCAGCCTCTGCTGGCCCCACCCTGACTAGAGAGTAGACCTCCTGAGTGGCTGGCATTGGCTTTGCTGGGGTGATTGGTGGAGAAATGGCCTTGCTGGCCAGCTCCTGTGGCCATGCTCATGCTGCTGATGTCACTGATACTTTCAGTGTCCAAGGGGCATCCTGCAGGGGCGTGGCTTTCTTTGCATGAAATGGAAGGCCACGCCTCCGTATCGTGCTCGTTGATAATCAGTGGATCCCAGCCGCTGCAGCTGTTGGTAGAGGCTGTAGTGGCACTGCGATTGAGGGATATATTCTCATACTGGGCTGCCAGGCCACTCTGTGGGTGCAGCTCTACAAAAAAGATTTGGAGAGAAAGAAAGAGAAACTATTGAAATGCTGTGCCAGTTGTATAAATTAATTGCATTCCATTATGAGATTATCACAAGGCAGCTTACTTTTCTTTATGGACTACGTTATTATAAAATGCATTATATGAATAAATGCAGAGCAATATAACATTAAATTATAATTAGAATAAAATTATAATTATAATTAAATGACATAATTATAATATTATAATTAAAAATGTATATTTGAAAAAAATATATAAAAACACTTTCTATAGAAATAAAAAGTTCTCAGAGGATAAAACATTTACATAAAAAAATACTTCAAATCATTCCTCTAAATTACCATTTTCCACATGAGATCTGCTTAGACTGATTAAAAAAAAGAAAGGTGTTCTTGTCCTTTAAGACAAATTGGGTTTTACATCAACATGATAGACATTGTTATAACATAAAAATTCACTGGTAACATCGGTGCATGTGCTGGTTCAAATGTATGTGCTAGCCTGGAGTCATTATTTTTCATTGCTGTCACCACAAAGCCTTGGTTCTACCAACCACAACCATCTCCCTCTGCTGGACTGACAGATTACAACCACAGACTTTGCTTTCAAAGATGCTCATTCTAAATCTGATTTGACACATTGATAACAACATTGAAAGCAGTGCAAATGCCCACATATGGATACTAGGATCCTGTTGTGTTAATTAGTTGGCAAATGCTGTCCAGCCTCCTGGCACTCGCTCAACTCTGTTGTTGTTTTTGTGTGGCTTTGCATGCGCATGCACAGCTCAGTCTGTGTCAGATCTGAGCAAAGCAGCAGCGTTTATGCACACCAAGCTTTCTGTCACCAACCACACAAAAAACACTTTCAACTAAAGATAAAAAAGAGGGGGTGTATAAAAGAGAATATTCAACAAAAAACACTGTCCTTCTGAACAGTCACTGCGTAGTAAAGGACGCCATTTTATCAAATCTGAACTGAAGCCAAAAAAGCTTAGAGCTGCCATCAACATCTTACAGTGTCTCGCCAAAGAAAGCTTATCAGATGAGCGCGACAAACCTCTGCCCTGCATTAATCTCTAACAAGCAATGCAATAGATTTAGGGATTTGCGTTTTATTTGCAGTTATTTGAATGGTATGCTTCCAAATCAAACAGCAGCAGTACAGCAGAGAGTAAAGCAAAAGGAAAAGCCTGTTATCAGCGCGTGGAGGATTGTAGTATGAGGTTGGAGGGGGTGGGGTCGCAGAGAAGTGGAAAAGTACCTGAAGAGAGATGTCGCCCGACCATCCTGAGAGAAACGCTAGGCTGCGCGCAGAGCACTGGCCATCCCTGTTACAATATGTCTGCTGCTCGCGATGCTTCTGAGGCTCATATTTGAAATGCTGCCAAGGAGCTGCAGCTCAGTACACGAGCGACCGCCCCGTTCGTCCCACACGGCTTCGGCAGGATCCGATCTCTTTTCCCTTACCCGGGCTTTATTTATATCTACCTCTATTCCTGATTCAGAGAGGAGACTCTCTCGTGAGGGAGGGAGGGGAAAGGGGTTGCATGGGAGTTGAAGGTTAAAGCCAAGAGCATTCCGCTGTGCCATTACAAGGGAGGAAAAACAAAACAAAACAAAAAAAAGAGATTCCTTTTCTTGTGCACCCCTCTCTTCTTTCATGCTTTCAAACTGTCAGAAAACATTTAGCCGAGACCATTCAGACTGCAATTAGCACCGCTGCTCACAATAGAGCTAGCTGAATAGATGCACAAAAGCAAGCCAGCCTCAAGAGCATAGGCTGCACTGCAAGGACTGCAAACATACACGCACAGCTCCCAGTCATAAGCGCTGATATTTAGTACACGGTCTTCTGAATATTAAAAGTACAGTGGGTGTGTTAAGTTGAGGCTCTGCATAGTAGAGGTGCGGTCCCAAGTTTAGAGGAAAACAACACTTCAATGGCTGAATGGGAAACAGGATAAACACACCAAATGAGGCTCACATGTAGGTGGGCAGGTGGCCAAGGGCTAAATGTCTGTGCAGAGTGTGCCCGCGCTTTAATGATGCAGAGGAGACAGAAAGACGACAGGAAAGCGTGCATGCTGGGAGGAAAGAAGAGATGGCTCCAGTACAGAAGAGACAGAAATACCGAAAATGAGATGAACACGTACAAAAGCACACTAGCTCTTGGCATCAAGGAGGGCATTGTTTACAAATGATCCCAGCGCCTCCCATTTACACAAAACACCAAAGTCCTATGAGAACAGACTCTTATTATACTCCAACTCAGTGTCAGCTTTTTCCAGCCAAATATGCAATGATGTAATCAAAGCTTCATTATTGATTATTCTCTATTCTGCAAATGACCCTTTTATGAAAAACCTCAAACAAGTAAATCTAAATGTTAGCTTTGGTTTTTACTACCTAAATAGTTATGTGTATTTTTTGTTTTTTTTTGTGTCTTTCTGAAGTAACTATTACAGTAAGAGTGCCAGAGTACTATCCAGGAAAAACGATGCAGCTGATGCACCATCCCATGTTGGTGACAAACTAGTTTCGGACAAATACTAGACAGATTTTTACCCATTGAATATTGAGCACTACACACACCCTTTTAACACAGCAGACCTTGCACATTTTCTGAACTCTACTTTCTATATAAATTCTATTTTATATAATAATTCTATATAATATTACTTAGCAACATCGAAGAACATTTGAAGGTGTAGTATTTTTGCAGCAAAATATCCCAAAACCACTAGGCCAGTGATATACATGCTGTTTAGTTGAATTTACAATATGTTTCCATCTATTTGTAAATTGTGAGAAAATTGCTATTTTAACCAAGGAGCCAGGACGCCGGAGGGAATCGCCTGTCAATTGCGTCATATCTGCGTTACCCTCGGTTTCCGGTTTTATTTTACAGAAATGCTTTACTTTTAGCAGTGTGAACACGTGTCATAGCAGCCGCTGAGCGAACGCAGAGTAACGTCATAACATCATTTTAAACACATTTAAATGTATCTAATATGATAAACAGCTGCGTCACCATATACTCACGACAAGATATACGCCCGTGACTGTGTCCCGTAGTAATACAATTCCTGTTGCCTGCAAGGCTTGTGTTTGAGTAACAATCTTTCCAGCAGCCTTGCTCCGCTCCACAACACCCGGTCCTGCTTTATACTACAATAACGTTATTAAACGCATCCATGAACATGATTTCTGTCAGATTCATATTTTCCACCGGCTGTGAGGTGAAGACCACATGTCCCAAGATTCTGAGCTCAAACTTGGCATCATCAAACTAGACCTTTGTTTTGAAAAGGCGCCCTCTAGCGGACGGAAAAGTTACATAGTGTAGCTTTAAAAAAAAAAAAAAAGAGAAAAAAAGGTGTGTAGCTGTGTCATTTGTTGTTATGATTAAAGGAATCCCATTGTTTTTTTTTAATATTTTGTGAAAAATATATTTTCCTCAGACTGAAATTAAGATTCCAAATAACAATTAGCATTGTTAACCTTAAATTAAACAAACTTTTAACTAAACTAAACACATCAGGAGTGTAAATGTGTATTTTACCTTAAAGTAAATAACCTATCTATATTCATACCATGCTAAAAATGGTATCTGCACTATAATTAAATTGTCTATATAAAAATGCACTAAATGTGTTTAAAGCAGTGTTGTTTTAGTATTTTTATATATAATAGTTTTGTATTACTTTTTGAGCTAGCTTTTTCATTTTAGTTACATTTTTAGTAACCATGTTATTTGCTTGCCCCTTTTTTAAATGCTTTTTAAAATATTTCTATAATTCTCTTCTTATTTAAATATCAAGTCTCAGGACCTCTGTATTCTATTCCTTCCCCCTGCAAATCCAGTGTGAATGGAAGCATATGCATCTGTACAACTTTTGCCCTGTGTTTGTATGCATTCATGTACAAATCAATAGCAGCGATACTGTGGGGCAAAGAACAGGGGGCTGTCATTTGCAAAGATGGTGGGAGAGAGGAAGGAGGGGCCAGCATGCATGAGGGTCTTATGCAACAACCATCCGTTTTTATGTACTATACCACACTCCCGCTCTTCCACAGCAGGATGCGACATCAGGAACAGGCAGACACTAGGAGACCACCAGCATCGGGCAGCAGGGGGCGACTAGAACAGATGTAGCATATGCATGATAATAAGAACTGAACCAACTAATCAAGACCAGGTAATAAAACAGTATAAACCGAGCAAGTTATTGTTATATAGATTGCTGACAAATCCGATTATCTTGATCTCAACTGTATGTGCATATTTGTTTTTTTTTTGTTTTTTTGTATTGTAAATAAAAGAAAGGGAAAGCTAGCTGTATTGGCTTGAAGCAAATTAGTCTACCAACATATTTTGTCAAATTTATTATTTAGCTTTTAGCTCATTCATTTCAGCAAGAAGATTCCCTCATTATCATTCCCTAAGCCTTCTCAGCCTGGTCAACTTCCCTTCCTGGTCACAACAATGTTAACGTTGGTGGGATGCATGCAAGTTGTATGGGCGTGACACGAAAAAAAAGAGAGAGAGAAAGTTTGTGTGGCTGGGATCAGTGCCAACACTTAGGTCTGTTTGGTGGTTGGGCGAAAAGAACACAGGACTCACTGAGGCAAACTGGCCCATAATGAGCTGATAATTCTTCTGCAACAGCAGGCCTGTAAGTTGAAATGCACTCCACAGAGCAGCCGGCCACACTGTGAAACATAAACCTCAAATCTACATACAGAAACAAATACACTAGGGCTTAAAAGCAAAGTGTGTAATGCATGTGCAACAGCAAATGCTACTGCTAAATTACTCATTCACACCATTATAAGCTGTATATCTAATCACACTATTACAGGCGTAATTGTAACACATGGAAAGGGAGCATCATGACATATTAAAGTAAAAATGTATTGATCTCCATAGTTTCTGAGGATAGAAGGCAAAGATTTTCTGTCCCTAAGGCTGTTTTACATTAGACATGTGACGACTGTAAGAAAGACAGGAGGGCTAAAAGAGCTAAAAGAGACAAGCTAAATGAATACAGCCTCTGTGCTGATGCGGCTTCTGGCTTAAAGCAAAGCTGTGGGCCATTCGGCTGCATTCCAGTGGCTTCCTGTAAAAACACACACATACAAAAAGCTAGGAGCTCTTATTACTTGCTAGGCTCCCACTGTTCGTTAAGTAACATTTAGCAGAACCACAGCTCAGTGCATGTGTCGGCTCAAAACATACACAAAAGCAAACTCATCAAGTGGAGAGAGACAGAAGAAAGCAGCAAAAGAAGTGCAAGTGTTGGTAGGTTTTTTTTTTTAAATCACCACAATGCATTCTGGGACTGACACTCACAGGCGAAACACATTTTGACAAATGCTCCAGTGTTTTTTTTGTGTTTACCCTCTGGAGTAGGGCTGTCCTCGATTAAAGATTTTTCTAGCTGACTAGTAGTCATTCATTTAAGCTAATAGTCAACTAATCATGTTTATATTAATAAGCCATAAATCATTATAGTGAGCCTTTAATTACCTCTATACACGGAAATGGCATAACAGGTAAAGTGAATAACACTGATTATCTCTCCATCACGGCACCTTTAGTGGGTGGGAGATTTCAGGCAGTAAGTGAAAATGTTGTCCTCAAAGTAGATGTGTAGAAGCAGGAAAAATTGGCAAGTGTAAGGATTTGACCAAGTTTGACAGAAGCCAAATTATGATGCCTAGACGACTGGGTCAGAGCATCTCCAAAACTGCAGCTCTATGGGGTGTTCCCAGTCTGCAGTGGTCAGTATCTATCAAAAGGGGTCCAAAAAAGAAACAGTGGTGAGCCAGGGTCATGGCTCATTGATGCACATGGGGAGTGAAGGCTGACCCGTGTGGTCCGATCAAACAGATGAGCTACTGTAGCTCAAATTGCTCAAGAAGTTAATGCTGGTTCTGATAGAAAGGTGTCAGAATACACAGTGCATCACAGTTTGTTGTTTGGTGTAGTTAATAGTTCAAATGGTTTGAGGAGCACAACAACAAGAGTTTGAGGTCTTGACTTGGCCTCAAATTTCCCCAGATCTCAATCTAATTGAGCTTCTTTGGGATGTGCTAAACAAACATGTCTGATCCATGGAGGCTCCACCTCACAACTTACAGGGCTTAAAGGATCTGCTGCTAACATCTTGGTGCCAGATACCACAGCACATATTTAGGGGTCAAGTGGAGTCCATGCCATGATGGGTCAGGGCTGTTTTGGCAGCAAAAGGGGGACCAACACAATATTAGGAAGTTATAACATCAAAGTTATGCCTGATCAGTGTATAATCCACTGTAATCAGTGCTCAAAAGCATGCATAAAGCTTGCCACAGTGCATGGGCAAATGTAAAGATTATGAGTGTCGTGAAAAAACAGAACGAGACTGTCTAAGCATTTGATTCAATATTGATCGTGTTTTCTGATGCAGAGATTAAGTCAACAATGCTGGCTCATCATCTCCACAGTGGACGGGCTTATATGCATGTTATTACATAATCTGATAATATTTGTTTTCCGCTTGAATTGGTTGAAATCCCTTAAGAATTCAAGCTTTTTATATATATGTATTTTTCATGAGAGTGAGGCAAGCTTCCACTGAGTTTCGGTTCATTTTTGTTACATGCTTAAAGGGATTGTTCACCCAAAAATGAAAATTCTGTCATTTACTCGCCCTCAAGTTGTTCCAAACCTATATGAGTTTCTTTGTTCTGCTGAACACAAAAGAAGATATTTTGAAAAATGTTTAACCAAGCAGATAGAGCAACATTGGCTACCATAGTAGGGAAAAAATACTATGGTAGTAAAATACACTGAAAATAATGACTTTGTATAATAATGACATAAATAATGACTACATTAATTCATGTAATTTATACATTGTAAAATCAAGGTTAAGTTGGAACTATATATCTTATGTAAAATTTACACAAATTATTCTTATAAATTAACTGAAAGAATACATTTTATAATATATTTACAAATACTATTTAATGTTTTATAGCCACAGCACATTCACCAAAAAATATTAAGTACATTTTAATCTGAGAAGCAAAGTGCATTTGAAATGTGCGTACAGTATTTTTTTTTTTACAAAAAGATCCCACTTGTTCAGAGATGGTCATTTTGGGATGTTGCTTTTATGTGGCTGACTTATTCTCAGTAAGTTTTGACTTTTAACTGAACGTGAGTTTTAATCACAATAACGGTTGCTAAAGCTACATAAACTCTTATTGAGAATTAATAGAGTATTTTTATGTCACCATTATGGTGATCAGTGTTTTCTTTAGTTGGGCAGTTTGATGACTTTTTAATGTTAGTGTTTCTCTGCCTGCTGAATCTGGGTTTGCTATGGGAAGAAAAGCAGAGAAAACGCGATCAGAAGCTGTCGGCTGCTTGATGATCAGAATATGATCATTGTGTAATGGCTTAATTCACCAGTCTTGTGACTGAGTATGAGCAATATACTATTAACTTTGTTTGATTCTAGAAAAGATCCAGCACGGTTTTAACCAGAAAAGTTGAATAAGTTTTATAACAGACTGTACACTAAGCACTTTGAACTCCTGCAAGCTTTTCTCACACACAGATATCAAGATTCAGCCAATGAATCTCAACAATTCATTCTGGGTCATCCATGGCTCCCAGAATGCATTGTGGCATGAAGCATGTCACCTTTTAAAATTAAATTTACTTGATTACTTTTAATAAATACAACCTGCTAAGTTAAATATAATTAAGTAACAATAACTTAATGTCTTTGCAAATGTTACATTTATAGTTAAGTACATTTTACTTGATACTGGGCAAGTAATGTATGCTTGATATCACAGCAGTAAAATTTACTAAGAAAAATTGAGTGCAAATTAGTAATTTACTTGTGTATTTTACATATAAAATAAGTGGTTCTAGTAAGTAAATATTACTTAGAAATAGCCTGAGTAAAAATTACAAGCACTTTCTGTGTGGAAAAAGTTGCCTAGCTTTTTTAAGTAAATGACACTCCAAATTTTTTTCAGTGTATGGTTGCTCTTTCTGCTTGTTATAAACATTCTTAAAAATATCTCCTTTTGTGTTCAGCAGAACAAAGAAACTCATACAGGTTTGGAACAACAAATTAATAAATGATGACAATTTTCATTTTTGGGTGAACAATCCCTGTGTAACAAAAAAACAACATTTTGTTGTTATTGTTAGTTTACAGAAATAAAAGTAGACCCTTTGCAGTTTGCATTACTCTTATGTGTATGACTAAAAATGTCAGAGTATTTTAAGTTAAATGCAAGTGATCACAAGTTTCAAGCGATAAGCCATATTCGAGATTGATGAATGATAGGCTAATGTTTGGATTTCCTGCTGTTAACGAATTGTCCATAACAACTTGTGTGATTTCGATTACTTTCTATAAGTTTTTTTTTTCTCTGCAACTAACGGACTAATACAATTTTGTTCCACCAAGCTTCTAGTCGACTAATGATAAGTAAACTATTAGGGGCTAGAGCAGTGGTCTTCACTATTTTTTTCATGAGAGCCGCACTGATAGCGCAAAATCAATAGGAGAGCCACTTTTATTGCAAAGCAGGGGCGTTTCTAGGATTTTCGTTTTAGGGGAGCTTAGCCCCCAGTGAGGGTAGGCTATGGAAAAAATAGTAACATAGTGTAGTGTCCAAATTGCACCATTAACTAGTAGCTTACAAACATGCATACCCAAACGATATTGGCTGTTTATTACTTATAAAGCAAATATTACCCCCTTACTGCATGCTCATACTTTAAATGTAATATTTGTATCCAATAGTGTTTATAATTACAGAGATTCAAAATGTTAGGGGGGTTCGGGGGGCATGCTCCCCCGAGAAAATTTTGATTTCTATGATCTACATATGTGCATTTTAAGATGTTCTGAAGGCCAAAAAATTAGATAACAATAGCACTTAAAATGTCTAATCTGATGAAAATGGCTTTGTTAATATTTCTTGTTCGTTAATTAGGCCTACATTATGAATCACATCGTAAATTGTGAAATTAGAGTAGACAAAAATTTATTAATTTGCCTGAATATTTTTGTGAAAATAAAACTTGGCCGCAAAAAGAAAATTGAAGATACAATACAAGAGAAAAATAAATGACAGATGTCTTAACTTTCATTTTTACAAAAAGTGCATATATCTACTACAGAGGCTCAGATGTACACGCACACACACCTCTGCTTCTGACGTGCGCTCTGCTCCGCGCCGCTGCGTATTGAAGAACACGCAGACTAAAAAAGACGGGACGAAGCCGAAGCCTCCCGCCATCCAAAAAAGCAGGATTACATTAATGCTGGGATGAGCGGAAGCATGCATGCATTTCCTTGACTTTCTTCATGTTGTATTTGTAGCTTGTCGTTGCAATCCTTGTGAGGCATGCAAGATGTCCATTGGTGAGGCGGTTTCTCTGTTAGAATCGTCCTAATTTAGCGTCATGGAATGTATTTGGCATGCATATGGTAAACAGTTTTTCGCCTGCATATGATACGCGTATTATACGCACACCCCCATCAAAGAGCATGTCATATACACGCCATAAAGTGCGTATCATATGCACGGCAAAACTCGTATACATTCCACGAGATTGCACACTCGTACTATTGATACGCATTCACATGTGATATAATGCGAGCCGCAAATTAAAGCTTGGCGAGCCGCGCAATGAGTAACACTGGGCTAGAGCGCTACACCGCTGCACTTCCTCCAAGAATGACGTCACTAGAACCGTTTGTTGGCTAACCCTCCACCCACAAGAAAACGCAAAATAGGGGGCGTGGTCTTGTTACTCTCCCAAGTGGAGAAGAGCGTGCATTCAGCGCTTGCATCTCCCCGTTATGGTAAGAGGCGTGACCTTTCTGGGCAAAGTGCGCTAAGCTGCTGTCCAATCACAACACGGGAAGCGCTGGCCTAATCAGAACTCGTTCCGTGTTTCTGAAGGAGGGACTTCATAGGAAATCATCAGGCCGTTTTAGGACAGAGGAAACAGCGCTGTAAGTCAATAAGTCAATTGCGTGAAAAATACTGTGTTTTTTTACACGCGAAGCATGAACTCATGTTATATTGTACACTGTAAACATAATCAAACCAAAGCTTCAAAAACACGCGAAGAACGGGACCTTTAAATGCTCAATTAATGTAGGGCTGCAGCTATTGATTCTTTTTGTAATCAATTAATCTACCACTTAATCGATCGATTAATCGATTAATGGGATAATAATTACTTTTTCTTTATTAAAGAGCAATAAGAGACAATAAGACTGGTATCTTAAAATTAACATCTAATTTGCTTTCTTTTTAGAAAAATTAAGTTTTATTGCTGAAATTGCATACATTAATAACTGTGAAACTAAACAATTTTAATGCATACAATTGCCATATTATATTAAATAAAAATCTATTTCAAATTACTTTAAAAAGGTAAACATAGTTCAATCTAAAACTAAACCTACAACCAATAAATCTAAATAGTAGTAATATAAATAACAATAATGCCAATATAAGTAATATAAATATTCTATAAATTCTATATAATATAAATATTCTATAAATAATATAAATAACTAAAAATTGTATTTATGTTGTGCAACTTAACTTTCATGTTTCAGCTTCAGCTCAGGCATGACATAAGCATTTACTGTCTTATTTACTCCTTTACTGAAGCAAAACATATTGGACAGGTTAACTTGGAACAAGAGATGCGCGGATCAGCTCTATCGTCACCGAATCAGCTGTTAGAAACAAACCATCCACCCGCACCCGGCAGTCACAACTTCAAATCCTCCGTGTTAAGCGCGATGCTATCGTCACATATTAGCTACACTGAAGTAGGTTGCTAAACAAAACAAAAAAAAACTTATTTGGTAAAATAACATTTACATAAACCAGGGTCGACAACCTATACATCACACGGAGGAATAACCGCTAGAACGTAATCAAACGCGAGATATGTTTAATTCAGATAAAGTACATCACACATGCTGATCTTTTGAGCTAATCATTCATCATTGTAACACAGCTTGTTTTAAGTTAGTAGCTATAAATATGATTAAAGTGTGATATTTAAATTACACAAATCAATGAAAGCACGCAGCTCTGAGCTCTGAAAGCACAAGCGCTGCTCATCACAAACGCGCGCGCGTTACAGCTTGTTCTGATGTTTGTTGCGCCTAGTATTGAGAACATCTAATGGTGCATTTCGAAGATATTACCAAGTAGGATATATAAAGTCTCATTAAAGATTTCACACACATCACAATGACGGTGATCCATGTGCAAAGCTGCAAACTCCATCGAGTTCATGTGTTTGGAGTCGCTCGTATCTCCTCAGCTGACGCGTGTAGGCTACTGCCGCAAATGAAACTTAAATGTTCAGCGTCGCATCCTGAAGCTCAACACACAGTTGTCTTAATTTAAAAACAGCCATATTAAATGATATTACCAGGGCTGATGCCCGCCCGTTCTCTCTCTCTCGCATTGCGGTCTTTGATCTCGACATGAGCTGAAAACGAAAGTTAAAGAACGACATGCATTCATTGCGTTTTAGCGTGATATGAGAGTTCCGCGTCTTTATTAAAATCAACATATTAACGATTTCTCTCATCCGCCTGCAATTTTTGGGATGTTTACGCACCTGAACCGCAGATATAACCACAATCCGCTCATACTCCGAGTCCTTACACAAAAAAATGTCTTTCTGCAATATCTGTGTGTAGTTAAATGGACTAAGCGAAGCATCGAGGCAGATGATTTTGCCTCGAGAATTTTTTTGATTCGATTAACTCGAGTTACTCGATGAATCGTTTCAGCCCTAAATTAATGCATTACAATTTAACTAAACTACTGTAGATTTAGTCAACTCAAATCTTATGATGTTTAGTCGACTAAAACTAGCCTGACAAGCCAGACCCACTTAAAATCAAATAAATAAAAAAAACGCCAACAGCGCGCCAGGTGGATGAGCTCGTCTGTGATTGGTTCCCGCAAAAGTGTAACAGAAGCAGAATAAATTTATGTACAGATTTCCAGACAGAGTTGCCGGGCGAAATCAAATCGGCAGATCAGGCTGGGTTTACCCAGTCTACAGACCCACATTAAGAAGAATAAATCTGCTGCCACTGTCTAGACTTCTAGGCTAGACTAAAACTAAATAGCATTTTAGTCAAAAGACACTGACTAAAACTAAATCAAAATTTGCTGTCAAAATAAACACTGGTCGTTGCCCCATGTCATTACCTAATGTGTCCTTGCCCTATAAAACGTTAAAGACCCCCTGCTTCAGAGCAGAACCAATCTATACTCTGGTATGGCACATATATGGGCCAGCACAATGACTATTCTTCTACCCTCCCAAAACAAAGACTCATGCACATTTACTGTAAGCTGTGAATCACTTCTGCCCACAAAGCTGATCGTCTGCCATCTCTCCCTTCTCCTCTCAAACTCGTTCTCCGCCACAGCAATCGAGAAGCCACAGACACAGCTGAAGACTGCCAAATCCACGAACAAACTACAACACTCTTGGCACACCCACACACCTCCAAACACAGGAAGTAGCAAAGAACAGCTCAGCATGACGGTTTCTATCCACCTAGCTTTCTTCGACTGCAAAACAGAGGCAGCAAAAAAAGCAGCATCCACTACTACCTACTTCACATGCACACATGAATGAGTTCAAACAACACTATAACAAAAAGACCATGATTAAATGTCAGCAGGAGATTTCAACAAGAGCCTGTCTGAGTGATGAATAAATAAGTCCATTTTACTGCCTATTGAACCACATATTTTGTGCCACACTCATTAGAGGCTGTTCACAAGGTATGCACTTTCATTACACTGTGCTACATTTTCATTGTTTTACATGTAAACATGTGCTAGACTGTTATATTTGACTGTTGAGCTACGCATCCCGCAAAACACACAGCACTGTAAAAATGCGGCACCCAAGTTAATATAAGTTATAAATAATAAAAATAAACATCTTAATTCTACTGCTTATGTCTTGCATTTTTAATGGCAAAATGTGCTGTGTGAATGGCCCCTTGGAATTTTCTTAGAAAATCTAAGGGGCCAATAAATAAAAATATTTTTTTAAATAATTTTTTAATTAAAAATAGCTTGCAGTAACAGGGTGGAATGAAAGAAGAAGACTGGGACTTTTTTTTTATTGCTCACTATAAATTACAAGTTGGATTTTTAATATTAATATATATTTTTTGAAAGTCTAATATTAGAGGCCTGAATATAGTTACAGATTTTCTTATTTGTTTCAGTTCCGGTTTGATTCTTGGGTATATTGTTGCATACATTAAGAGTGCAATTAATCATAAAATCTTTTTTTTTTTACCCAGCCCTATTCATTATACTGAATTGTCAATTTTATTTTCTTTGTGACTTCAACTTTTTTAAAAAACCTTCTGGAAACCATTCATCTCCGCTTAGAGTACGCAGTGTGAAAATTTAGCAGCTGCTTCTCATCATCCTACTTATTTGTAATTAGTTTTGTTGCCAAGTCTCCATTTATCAACACACTGGTAGATCGCTTTTTAAGAATGCAGTTTTATATTATTATATCACACTCAATGCTGGAGCAAGAGCCAATATCACCACAGCCTGTTCAGACCAGCACCCAAACAAACTCTGGCACAACCAGCTCATCCACTTTCCTTCAACATTACATAAAACAACAAAACAGACCACATGGTCGCCAATTTTGGCCAACACAAAGGGCGTGAGATTTTTCTGGGCTGCACCCTGATTCAGCATGCTGTCCTGTGTGTATCATGGAGGAGAGGCTGACCTGGGTGAGTCTGGCAGGAGAAGGGCTGAGGCGTAAGGCTGGCGGACACTGGCTGCGCGAGAGCCGTGCTCCCGGTGGGCAGAGGTTGACCCCGCTTCAGTAGCTGCTTGTGTTCGTGTTGACGGAAACGAGGGGGCACCTCTCTGGGCGGGTAGCGAGGGGCTGCCGGTGGCTGCTGCTGCTGTTGGTTGCCGGAGGGTGCGCGCTTGCCATTGCCACCGGTGCTGCTGTTGGCTGAGGGCACAGACGGGTTGATGGCGGTGCTGGGGTTGGTGGGGGGAGGAGGGGTGGGGCTGGGCTTGGCAGAGTCTGGCACTGTGGACACAGAAGAAAGAGCGAGAGAGAGAGAGAGAGAGAGAGAGAGAGAGAGAGAGAGAGAGAGAGAGAGAGAGAGAGAGAGAGAGAGAGAGAGAGAGAGAGAGAGAGAGAGAGAGAGAGAGAGAGAGAGAGAGAGAGAGAGAGAGAGGGGAGAGGAAGCATAAAGTTAATTTTAGCACATGCCATAATGAAAGCAAACAGGATCTGTCTTTAGAGGGATGGCTATGAGAGGATTCGGGAGGGATGAGCGGGTCCATTGAGGATGTCGGTTCGCCTGTCTCTTCCAATCACAGGAAGTCTAGACGCAGAGGGGCTCTCGGGGAGGCAAACGAAAAGAAGCGAAAGTGCCGTTTATCTTAATGCCTCGGTATTGTGGAGGAGGTAGAAACAGTTACACAATTAGCCATCATAGCTTGATCCAGGCAGATCTCTGCCTGAGGCAGAGGCAAAGATGAAGCAGTGGGAGAACAAACATCTGTGTGAATGAGTGCGGACTTATGTAACACTCCTATCTCAAAGACGGGGGAGATGCATATTCTGCTGGGGTATAAACCACTGCCTGTCTGGTGGTCGAGCAGAAGCTCGGAGGAAAAAATCCTAAAAACTATTTGATAACTCTACTTTGTGGATTTTTGGCCTTTCATTGATTTTAGGAGCTTCTGATTTTTTTTTTTTTTACCAGAATGACAGAGGGGGAAATATCAAAATCTATTCAAAAGATATTTTTATTCTAATGCATTGAAATTAAGACCTTGTTCAACGGACCACAAAACAAAACAACAACAAAAACAGCTCCGCAACTGTAAAATATATCAGGTAAGTTTTAAGTATGCATTTTAAGTTTACATATATAAAAAAACAGGAAAAAGACTGTATACCTTATGAGGGAATTAGCTACTCATTATATAAAGCACTGTGAATTACATAACTGCATCTTAAATGACTACAGAGGTTTGAAAGTGTAGGGAGAATGACTAAATGACATGATTAACTAATACAGTCTTCTCAAGGGGTTATGCGGTTCTGTACTTTTGGTGTCAACTGCTCACTGAACAAAACATTGAAAATACACTCAAAAAAGAGATTTTGTGCTTGAAAAAAATCCACTTAATCCATTAGAGGTGGGACTACACAAATTATTTTATTGTATTGTGTTAAAGTAGCATTGTTTAAACTAGGAAGAGGATTTCCACAACCCATCATTAATTTGCATTGGACTGGATAGGGAGAGTAAATGTTAACAAAGTGTTCTTTTATGCAGTTTTGAAAAAGGGGAAAAGTGAAAAGTGTTCTGTTACTCATTCATGATTAGCGTTCTTGGTGTTTTGGGGGTGTTACCATTGTGGTAAAGGTTAAAGACCTGCTAACAAGAATTCAATGTGCTTTAATAAAAAAGCAAATACTTGGACAACACTTGGGAATGCAACAGATGTAACCAGTTCCATATTTTGGCTGCCAACACCTAACATCAAGGGTCAGATTTACTAACAGCTTGTGCCAGCGCAAACACCCTTGGCGTTAAAAAACGACTGTCAGAATTTATAAAAGGCACGCAGTGAAAAATCGCCGCTAAAAAGGCATGAACAGATTATTTTTGAAACTGACCTTACTGCAAATGCATTTACTATAGGTGTTCCCCTTTCAAAAGCAAAATTTATGCAAGGAGGGTATTTAAATGAATCACACAAGATTATTTACTAAGGTTTGTGCTTGTCAATTTACTGGTATTTGTGCCATTGTTTATTTACTGCCCGAAAAAGTATGTTTTAAACCAGACGCTAATTTGCTCTGCTCTTGGTGGATCTCTTTGGTCATTATGAAAAGGATCCAGCTGTGTCCTGTGTTCTTCAATTTGCCAGTAGATCACGCATTAAGCTCTTGCGCTAATTTGCCCTGTTTAGTAAATCTGGCCCCAAATGTCTAAAGCCCCGTTTCCACCAAAATTCCCGGAACAATTTGTACCAGGAACTTTTTTACAGGAACTTTTCTCCCCCCCAGACCTGCAACTGTCTGCGTTTCCACCGCTAAATAAAGTTCTGTGAAGATTAGGCAAATTAGTCCGGTGATGTAGGACTGCGCAAAACTGCTCCTCCAAGTCAGTGACGGACAGTAATCATTTTTGCGTGTACCGATTGAAAGATTTAGTGGACTGTTTACATAAGACGTTATCTAAACCGATCTGGTTTACATGTAATGACTTTCAATCGCAATCATTTTGTCACATGCAGTTTGTCTGCCGCATCAAAAATGTCAACGCTGTTTTCTCCAGCAGCTGGAATGTGTTAACTGTAGCCATAGCAACTCTTAACGGCCACCAGGACTAATACAGTATTATATAATAAGCTATTTATTTGTTGTAAAGTGTAATAATCATGCAGAAAAAAAAAATCTTCTGTCAGGCGCAGTTAAAGTAAAAACTGCCTGGGGCAATATACGCCGTGTCATTATTCCAACATTATCTTCATAACTTATGAAATAAAAAGTTAACCCCTCAGAAAATTAGCTTTTCTCTCTTGTCAACATGAGCGCGGCACGCACTGTCACGTCATGTAAGGACGCACACTTAAAAGTAATCGGTCAGGTCGTTTACATAAAAAAATTACTGTAAAAAAATGAATAACCAGTATGGAAGAGATTCAAGCTGTGCTGCTTTTGCTGGTTATGTATAGGTTTACTAAAGAGGTAATTAACAACGACAGAAAAGAGCACTAATATGCAGATTCAGCAGCATATTCAGAAAGCTTGTAAAGCTAGATTTAAAATGTAGGTTGTCTACAAACCGGAAGGTTGGTGGTTCGATCCCCGGTTCCACCTGACCAAGTGTCGAGGTGTCCATGAGCAAGACACCTAACCCCAAACTGCTCCCGATGAGCTGGATGGCGCCTTGCATGGCAGACACCGCTGTCGGTGTATGAATGGGTGAATGTGAGGCAACATGTAAAGCGCTTTGGATGGCCATAGGGTCTGTTGAAAGCACTATATAAATGCAGTCCATTTACCATTTTACCATTTAAAATGACAATGTATATTATTATCAGCTATTACGGACATTATACGTGAGATGGCTGAGACGAACATGTGCCATCAGACAGAAAGAGCAAGACGGATATTTACTGAACGTAGACCGAACCTCGCAAAAGACTTTAAAAAATGCCGGTTGAAATAAAAAGCTAAACCAATCAGCATGTTCAGCGCCCAAGTCCCGCCCTCGAAGGTTCCTGAACTTTGAAAAAGTACTACCTTGCGAGCAGGGCCGTTTGGAGGGGGAAATATTTACCCGGAACTTCATTTAGACCCTGGTTCCTGCGGTCTAAACACACAGAGTACCACCCAAAGTTCCTGGTTCCTGGGTAAAGTTCCTGTGGTAGAAACGCGGCTTAAAGTTGTATTTAGCTTGGTAATATGTGTAATTGATAGCTAACAGTTTACTTCAAAATAAATTGATAACAAAATCATTATTTTGACACTTCAGTTTAGTTCACTTCAGGTTGCGATAACAAAATAAAGAGTTTTTTTAAGTGTACAATGAAGAGTGAAACTGGATTTGAAATAAGAACTCAACTCTCCCTCACAGCCTTTCACATTTGTGTCAGTATAAATATGCCATTTAAGCCTTTAAAGCACTTACTAAAGATCCTCACTAAAGAGGGTTTGTGGTAAACAGGTGAACTACATTCTCCAGCATCCCCTGCTTCTTTCCAACAGACTGAGAAAGAAGCTCACATTCACTATAGGTTATGCAGCTTGAACACTACATGAAAACATGAATCTTGAGCTAGCGTTGCACATGTCCTTTCAATTTCTCCCTTTCTCTCTCCCACATATGCAAGTCCCTCCCCCAGTCGTGGCCCCTTGCTCTCTTTCATGCCATGTTTACAGCACAGACGCTCTCCAGAGGCGCAGTCGCAGTGCTAAGCTGGAATCGGTGACGCCAATCCCCGATTAAGTCCAGCTCAGCCTGCCTGCCACAAGCTGGCCGACCGATCGCTACAGATTCCTCCACTCCTCTCACATACGTGCCATTGTTACAGTCGATTATGAACTCATTACATGAAGCATATGGACTGCTAAACACATGGCTAATTTCTCCTGATTATACTGGAAGTACCTGCACATTTACACTTTTACCCAGGGGCCATGAAAAAAGGCTGCAGTCAGGGCCTTTGATGAAAGGTATTCTAGAAGCTTCTATGGAAACTGTCAGCACTCGTCCAATCACAACGCAGCACTGGCGAGGGGAGGTTAGAGAGTGGAAGGGGAGGGAGATGCTATGAGTCCTCGAATGGGAGACAAGGGGGAAAAAATAATCTGTGTGTGTGTGTGTATGCATCTAAATCCAGCTCTCGGAACACTGGACACATGGATACACAACACAAACCTGTAAACAATTACACCGTTAGGAGATTCATGTGAACTGATATGCTTTAACCAGTATACTGAGACTTATTTTTAAGCTTTGTTGCTCTGATAAACGCTGTCATGTGTAAAAGCATTAAAGGGATCGTTCACCCAAATGTGAAAATTTGATGTTTATCTGCTTCCCCACATGGCATCCAAGCTAATAGGTGACTTTGTTTCTTCAGTAGAACACAAATGAAGAATTTTTTTTAACAACAACCGTTGCAGTCTGTCAGTTCAGTTGTATAATGTATGTGAACGTCCAACCAATTGTCCCAACTTTTCAACTAAAATAAACACTACTTATGACTGAATAATGAATGCAAGTGCTTTAACAGAAACATGAGTTTTTCATTTCTGCTTTGACACCCACATTGTGCAAGTGCATGACCCCATCTATTTCCATTGTAAGTGCCTCACTGTTACTTAAAAAAGAAAAAAAGTTAGAAATGATTTTCTATGGTAATGGGCATGCCATTAAATGCTGTCAATAAACATTAACTTATTGATCCCGGAGTTTTTTTTTAATCACCATTGTTCTACTGTATGCAACAGCAACACTACTACCACAACAAACACTACTTGTGCAGAAATGCAAAAGCTTATTCATCTATGAATATTATTTTATTCTCAAACAAACAAATAAAAAATGCACTGATAAATCATAAAAAAAGAAAAAAGGCTGGGTTGTTCATGTGATGCTGTCTCAAAAAAAACCCCAGGGACTGCTCTAGAAGAAAAGACTGACACAGGAAAAAGCAAACATCAGCTTCTTTTGGGGAAGTCGCATTAGATATTAAAGATGTCTGTGTGCGAAACAGCCCAAATGCACTCTGGATTCTCAGCAAATTAAGCAGCATTTCATTTCAAAGAAGGCGAGAAAAAAAAAGCATATCATATCAGCCCGAGGGAGTATTTTCCATCTCACGGTGCACCACAGATCTCTCTCTCGCTTTCACGAAGACAGCTTCATTTACTGTCTGATGAGAAATTAAATCCTTAAATGTTCAATTCTTTGACTTCACAGGACAGATGAAAGCACTAAAGGTACAAGAAAGGTGTAACGTGTCTTGGTAGGCTGAAATTACAGGACCCGAGCCCAGTCTAAGTACTGAGGAGACACCTTAAATGTAATTACAGCACACTGACTGCGCCTCCTACTACAGACACACTCCGTCCATGCTGCTAACACGTAATGACAGGCTTTCCAATATCAGCCGTGACTTCAAGCAGAGGCCAAAAAAGCGCTGAGTGGGTTTATTTTGATCAAAAGCACTTTCCAGCACCGAATTCAGACTGCGAGTGAGTTATGAGACAAGACGAAGGCATTGTGATGTGGAGATGTGAATCAGACCTCACAGAGAGAACAGGTTTTTGAGGTCAATATAATTGAAAGTTGCTTTCTCTCAATGGCACGATAGTGGCCATATGTGGAGGAGAGTACAGGCAGATATTTTGCTACCAAATCATTATCTGTCACTTTGACAGACTCTGTTGTAAATGCTGTGCCATGCTCTATTTTAAATTGTCCTTGTTTTCCCAAAAATTATATAGAGTTTGTAAAACATAGGCTACAATGATAGTTATAAGAAACTAAAATCATGTACAACTGCCAAGAGGGTTTGGAGAAAACAAAGTTATATTTATTCAGTCATAAAAAACACATTAGATTTTTTTGGTGAATATTTAAATGATTGCATCTATACAAAATTGTTGAGAAAATGCTTGGTATGTATGTATAAAAATGTATGTGACATTTCAGTTTTTTTTTTTTAACCTCTTAAACACCAGGACCATTTTTGGGATTTCCACCTGGATTTGGCCTACCCAAATTGAAAATCCTCCCATAGACACATACAGTGGTCTAAGTTCAAAATGTTGGTGTCATTTTACAGAAAACCCTTTGAAGTTACATAAAACACTGCTAAAAGTGATAAACATGTAAGTATATGTTGTCCAAGCTGTAATAATCCCCCCAAAAAGTAGGCACTTTTAGATCTTTTTTTTTTATATAATTTTTTGAAAGTGTGTAACTCAGGCCCTGTGTGCTCTAGGTGCCCTGTGCAGACAGTTTGGGCTGTTTCCACTAAATTACAGAAAATGGTGGAAAAAAGAAGTTTGTCTGTGTCAAGATTTATAAAAATGAATTTGAAGGGAGGACCCCCCTTTTTCCCCCTCTCCCTTCCACCACCCCTCCCCCCACCATATACAGTGATATAAATGCAATATCCCAGTGTCATAAATTAATTGACTATGCTGAAAATGGTACCAGAGTAATTTCGTGTAAATACATTACTTTGTCTAAAACAAATGCCAAAGTGATGCATATCTCCAGAAAGAAGAGACTCCAAGCTTTCAAATGGTACCACATATGATATTATAGCTCCTCCACAGACATTTCAAATTGAAAGTATATACATGACGATGTCATTCCCAACCCTGTACACGGTCTGTGGAGTTTTATTAAATCTGCAAAAAAAGTGCTGTGTACTTTAATGAAAGAAAAAATAACAAATGATTTTAGCAAATAGCTTTCTGTATGCATTGTGTGTGTTTGTGTGCGTTTGTGTCTGTCTCTCTGTCTGTCTGTCTGTCTGTCTGTCTATCACTGATCTACACCTTGAAATTTCTATGGCTTTTCCATGGCTGAAATATGCCTGAAAGCTCCAGGTTTTACTTTGGAAACCCTGTTCTGTGGAAAGAGCCCTCTTTCTGTCTGTCTGTCTGTATATAAAAGACAACAGAAACTTGCCATTGATCCGTTCGTTTCTTACACTAAAATCTCACTCCTTTATCTCTTTGTCATTACAACAATTATTTTTCATAATTTCTAACCCCTATTATTAATATTTCTAAAGCAGTGAAACACATCTGATATCTTTTTTATCATTAAACATGACAGAATTTTTCCATGAACATTTTATATTTAATTCAGTAAATTATATGTTTAGCCTCAGAGTGCAGGGGGTATCCTCTGTTTATGCACGTCCCCAGGAGTCAGACACATGGAGCATTTGTCCTTAGGGTGGCACTTACACAGACACCTTGTGAAGCCTTGTGCCTCCCCGGGTCCCAGACTAAGCTTGTTGCTATGGAGATACACACCTTGCAGTTGTTTTTTCTCTCTGCCTCTCATCACAGCAGAGCATCTGTCACTTCCTCACAAGACAAACAAACCTCACATAAGCTGCTACAAGATGCACAAAATGTAATAAACTGACAGGTCAAAATAAGCAGATGTTAACAGACAATATACTTTAAGTGAGGCAGCTTTATGTGCAGTTAACCAAGCAGCTGCCACAGGAAATGATGGGTAATGCTCTTCATGATAACTGCTATGTAAGAAACCATGTAATTTGAATGAGCTATGGGGAGGACACTGCATTTTTGTGCTTTGTCAGCAAGAGCAAATGCACTAACCGAGAACATCCTTCATGTTTATATAGAGCAACAATTTCCAAAAAATTTGACACTAACACTGCAAACTCAGCTGAATTTTGTTGAACCTTTTTATATAATTAAATACTATTTAAAAAAATGAAATGCCTTAAAGTACCATTTAAAACATAAATGTGTTAAGCATAAATTATTAGACTTGCAGTCTTATATTTCTTGAGCATGAAATCTTAATATTATAATTATTTCTAAAGAATCATGTGACACCGAAGACTGGAGTAACAATGCTGAAAATGAAAAAAAGAAACACAACACACACACACACACACACAGACACACAGACACACAGACACACAGACTGCATGTTTTGCAGTTTGCATGTTCTCCCCGTGTAAATGTGGGTTCCCTCTGCGTGCTCCAGTTTCACACACACACTCGAAAGGACATGCAGGTTAGATGAACTGGACATGCCAAATTGGCCTGTAGCTATAGCTGTGAATGTGCGTGTCTGAGTCCAAAGCCAGGTAATGGCTGAAGGGTCAGGAAAAGACCTGACAACCTACATTGGAAAAAACACTGCCAAGAAAATGTATAGACCAGCATATAAGAGTCAGACATGACTGACAGGGAACATTAATGCAGATTCACGTTATGTTAAAATTCAAAGACTCAAAAACTAAAATAAACTCGAAGTATGACTAGCCATCGTAAAATAGAAACAGTAGCAAACAGTTTTCTGCTTGGGTTTCAGATACCAGAGTAAATGTAACAGAATCTCAGTATCAGGCATCATAAAAATGGCTTGAGATCTTTGTGCGTGCTTTGTCAGCATTGACTAGTGCCAGTGAATAATCTTTTGTTTTTACAGTATCAAACTTTAGATGTCAAACAAAATAGCAAACTCGTGGTTCAATACCCTGCAGCAGCGAGATTAGCTCTAATACGATCTACACAAGCGAGAGTGACGTGTGACCCGACCCTGCCAATGGACACATTTCAAAGGCTTCACACACAAGATCATTAATCAGTGGAAGACAACGCAGGGAAATAATCATAACGCTCGCCTATCATGCTAATCTCATCGTTTTCCATGTTTAACCTTGCACGAACGAGAAGAGTCTGGAGATCTTAATTAGCAGCGTTTAAATATGTAGCTGTATTTAAGGCCTGCGGTTTCTCGCGGAGAGATGAAAAGACCCACACGACGAGGAGACTGGGAGCTGCTCTACATGAAAACTGGAGCGACTGGGGACGTGCCTCATGGGACGACCACAGAGCAGAGAGGAATCCTTACCATAGTCACCCTCAATTAACCACACTTCATAAGAAAACCCTCCTCTCCTCTCTGGCACATGAACTAACAAAGAGCAATAACATGATTGTCGCTGACACCGTACAAAAGCATTAATATCGTCTGTTTATTAATCACCTGCACAAAATTTTTTTATTTCAAAATGATTATTTTTTAATAACAAAAGGTTACATTTCTTGTTATGCAACTTTATATTTACTAGCATGACAGCAGATGAGCTGATTTCAATATGTTGTAGTTGTTCCAGTAAAAAGCAGTAGTATAACAATGTAAAACATCAATTTGGATTACAAACCAGCCAACTAAATCAATATCAAGGGACTTTCCTTCATCTCTCTGAAGAAAAGTTGGGAAGTCCAAATCATTTTAGTGAAATCGTTAATCCAGGTTCGTTTTTAACTAAATGGTTCATAAAAAGATTAATTGATTCATTTTAGTCATCACACTGGACAGGAATCTCTGAAAGGAGAATATTAATATTTAGTTAAATACTGCCATTTATTAATTTACACTACCGCACAAAGCTTCTTTTTTCTTTCTTTTTTTGGGGGATTTAGCAAGCATGCATTAAACTGATTCAAAGTAGGGCTGCACGATATCATTACCGCATTACCGATCATTATCGGTAGTCACATAGAAGGATCTGCGATGTGAAGTATAGGGATCATAGTTAATCCGTCATCCATACGTATTTATTTTATTAGCTGTATCCTCTAGTTATAGCAATTAGAATACGAATATGAATATAAATGCAGTTAGTTAAAAACAAAAAGCAGTGAGAAGTTTGTAGTGTAGAGATACTTCATAAAGAGGCAGACTAGTTTAAATACTTTAAACTATGATTAGCTTAGTTTCAAAGTATCTTTCCCAACATTGCATCATAGCAATGAGGCCACACATTTCAATGGGGAATTTGCTATCTCTGGACTGAGCCCACTTCTTAAACCAAGGCAATTTGTACAAGCCTCTAATCTGGGATGAAGGCCCGTAACTGCTAAACACAGAGGAACCACACAGTAACCTGCCGTGTCTGACACCCTAGGCTGGAATTAGACCAGGCCGGGTCTTATGAGCAAGAGCTTTATGATCAAAGGAACATGCGTGAAGACGAGCAGGTACACCCTGCGGAGCAGATTCCAGAGCTTGGCTCACCTGACCTGTGCTACCGGTACACATCCACCAGCGTTCTTTCGCTCCACATTCTACCAAACTGTTTGACATTCAGACAGGAATGTTATGAAGACAGATAGCTCTATTAGTGCTTCTCCCACCATCCATTTACTCTACTATTATTACTATGGTTGGCCATTTTACATGGAAAGTGATGGACCACAATTCAAAACACACACTAAAGCAAAGCATATAAAACATTTGTAAAATGTTTTTTTTTTTTTTTTTTTTTTTTAAAGGGAGATTGAGCTAGTGCGAATACACACACAGCAGGCAAAAAGACAAGATGGCGGTAGGCTGCACTGCCTGAGGGAGGCTATAAATACTGACCCAGTCAGAGAATGTTTCTGTCTCTCCACACAACCACCTTCAGTAGTTCAAATACACACTCACTCCGAATCAGAAAACCACCAGTCTTATTCGACCATGTGAGAAATTCAACAGCAGTAGACTCTCTCACACAGTGTCCTAACCAGGCACAACATAACGACAGCAATATGCGATTAAAATGTTCTCTTCTGTTTTGACCTGTGCTCGACAAGCCACACAGTATTTTTTTATTCAAAATAAGTGAACCTGAAGAAATTATATTTGGATGAAAAGATGAAACAAAACATACATTTGTCAGATTGGCCATTTTGTTTAGTGGCTCTCATGGTACTCTAGTAAGTGTAAATCATTCAGTAATTTGCACTTTCCATTCTCTCTCTCTCTCTCTCTCTCTCTCTCTCTCTCTCTCTCTCTCTCTCTCTCTCACACACACACACACACACACACACACACAAGGTTGAGAAAACTTAAAAGTTTAGGGCAACCAGCGTTTGAGTTGAGTTTTCTCAACTTAGGGTCAATAGTTGTACAAACTTTGTTTGAGTTATCTCAACTTTTTCATGTTAAGTTTCAGAGCTGTAAACATCCTTGTTAGTCAAAGAAAAGCTTTTATAGACACCAGGCCCAGAAAACGATCGAGTTGGCATCTTGACGTCATCGACTGACGAAACACCGCCTCTACAGAATAATAAGCACGTGTAGTTCAGTAGCCCCGTCCACCGACTCATCGGCTCACACTAGCCAGCAGCAATAAGCATGCTGAGGAATATAACAAGTTATTACATGGCTCTGTGAAATACTTGATTCTGATTGGTCAATCGCGCATTCCAGCGGTATATTATTTCCAGATAACACCCACTCATACGGGTACTACAAATTATCTTGACCAGTACTACTTCTATGCTTAACACTGGCGCCATCTTGTGGCTTAAACAGCCGTGGGTTACAATGGCAGACTTCAAGGCGGGTTTCCTTTATAATGTTTTTAATATAGATATTTTTCTTACACAAACGCATCGATTCGAATCAGAAGGCTCTATTAACCCATTGGAGTCTTGTGGAGCACGTTATTTGACGGACAGATGCATTTTTTATGGACTTCAAACACAACTACAACTAGGCTACTGCTTGGATTAACGTTAGCCTGGACTTTTTAAATATAACTCAGATTGTATTTGTCTGAAAGAAGAATGTCATATACACCTACGATAACTTGAGGGTGAGTAAACAGGCTTGGTTTCATTTTTGGGTGAACTAACCCTTTCAGCATTCATTTTCAACATTTAGCAAGGGCATATGGCAAATCTTCAGCAATAGATAAAGGCTTAAAGCAGGTTAGAACTGTTTTCCTTCGCGGAAGCTTTGCGTAAGAGCTAATAAAATATTTCATCTCGAGACAATATTTTGTGTCTAATAATTATTTATTTGAGACTAGTAGCCATGTAATAAGCGGGATAATGTACACCCAGCCGGTTGTTATCGCAGAATAAACCCCTTCAGAGTGATGCAAGATCTCACAATACTGTGCTTCTATACTGGATCCGACAGGAGGAATGGTGCAACACACTTATGTGAGTAAAATGTGTTTTTTATATGTAATAGTATTGCATTGTTATAGAGTGTTTTGCTTATGTGTACGTGTCTAACATACCTTTAGCACTCTGGACTCTGACGTATGGGTCAGGGCTCGAATAGCCCAACGTGCTGTGTGCTTATCAGACGGGCTACCAAAACGGTAGCCCATCGGCAGGGCGATGAATCTCATAATATTCCTTTCTTGTTCTGCGCCATTCTCTCTCTCTCTTGACTTGACATTTGAAGAGCGCGCACATGCATGCGTAGTGCACGCGGTTCACGCTTATATCGAATGATCATACGGGCTATGCAATACAAAAATTATAGTCCAATCAATCGCAGGTGGATGAGAAATAAATCATTGTGTTTGTTTGATAAAGACGTACTTGAATAATTTCGGTTCCCGCTTTCAAAACAATCCCTCCCTCATGTGAAGTGAACTGAACAGGGGAGCTGAAGCTCATTAATATGCAAATCTTCTCCAATCCTAGCTGTTGGGTGTTTACTTTCAAAACCCAGCGTTTTGGAGAGAGCCTCAAAACCAGTGTAGAAAATAGCCTATTACTTATTAGTTATGATGATTTTGAATGTAAAAACCACACAAACGTTATTAGTTGACCTCAGACAACAGTATAATTTTTTTTTAAAGCCAGTTCATGACACCTTTAAAAGCTGCATTTGTCATACAAAACATAAGTTGGATTTTTTTTACAGTGCACACACACACACACACACACACACACACACACACACACACACACACACACACACACACACACACACACACACACACACACACACACACACACACACACACACACACACACACACACACACAGCAGGCTGCCATCATCATATTGACATGAATTTGCATCACCATTTGTTGGATGTTGTAAAAATAGTTAGTAACCCATGTAAAAGCACACCAATTGAACCACAGTGTGTTTGGTTCTCTATGTAAATCAACAGGGCTTTTATTGAGAGCCTGCTGCTCCTCAGAGAAACACTCACTACTGACTAACATCCATGTGAATGTGGAGAGTTGGCAGTTTCTTTATGAAACTCAAACTGTGCCTGCCATTACAAATAAGAGACTTTGACAGTGACAAAAGTTGGCACGACACATTTTAAAACATGCCCAGCACATTTTTCATGATCTTAATGCACAAGACAACAAACATATTTAAAAACTCTTTCTATAGGAAGCCAAACATAAAGGAGTCAAAGCAAGCCACAGAAACCAAAACCAAAATGTCTGAATGTGAATAAAAAAACTGATTAATATATACATTAAGGAGTGATTCGTACCCACTTAAAATTCCATCCTTTCCCAGACTCAAGTTTGGTGCCTGTGTTACTGCCAAGAGACATTTCAGTAACAACAACAACAACAACAACAGCAGCAACAAAATTCTAAAAGCAAGTCCAAATAAAATCCAAAAAACATGTTCCACTAGGCCATGAGTCATCTTTGCACTCGCTGCTCTGCATGCACACAGTGGGTAGCGGCTGCTCTCTCAGATAGGCTGTCTGGGTAAGGACTCATGGAGCAGTAGAACGTAACCTGCTCATACAGCGGATGCCAAGGTCCCAGGGGATCAAACTCCTCCTTACGAACAGAGGAACTCAAGGACAAACAGCCAGACTGAGTCATTAGCAGTAATTAACCATGCCCTAACTCTGCAAATATGGCATAGGAAGGTGCTGTAATGAGCAGCTCCTTAAAGCAGAGCAGGTGCTAACTGACAAACAACCTGTGTGAGCTATTCAGCCTGACGTAGATCTGCTGGGTTAATACACTCCTCTACAACTGCCCCTGACCACCATAACAAACTAAAGGCTTGTTCACACCAAGAACGATTATAACGATAACTATCTTACCATCTAATCTTTCTGTTCATTATAAGTGTGTGCTGTGTTACATAATCTGCTGATTTAAATCCTTGCGATCTTTAAAGTCAGGTGGATTCTGATTGACTGTTGATGTTTTTATCATTCATCAGCTGGAAAAAATCATTCTGAAAGTAATTCTAACAAAATTGTTCATTAAAACTTGATAGTTACAGTTATCGTAACATTCCTTGTTATGAAAGGGCCTTAAGATGAGCAGGGCTCTTTGAATGACGTTTAGATGCAAGGCAATCTAAAATCAATGACATTACAATAAATAAATATAAACAGCAAAAGTCTCATTGAAATATTATAAAGATTAATTGACAAAATAACATTTATTTGACAACTCTCAATAACTACAGGATACATTTTATCATATGAACCCAAGACCTAGGTGTTCCTCTACTAGTTAAGGTACAATTCATAAAAAAATATGCTTCTAATGGTCCAACTCAAAGTAAATATATGTTCTGAGTTTTATTTTTGTGGTTAAGAATATGTTGTTTAGTTTCTTTAAAGATTGGATGACCTGAATAGTGTAAACCTCCTCAAACCACATCAGCTATTTCTTAAAAATACTTGCTTACACAAAACTTTATATCCCAAATAACTGATCGAAACTCCTAGGAATTGAACAGGACCCACTCAATCACATCACATTGGTGTGGGATGGAAGTGGAGATGTCATCCATTTTTCTTTTTCACAATCCATGACTGGTACTAGGGCTGGATATTACCAACTACCGCTCGATAAAAAACATATGCAATATTGCAAAACATTGCTATGCAGCTCAATATCATTATTGGATTTAAACTGAAACTGAGCTATGAAACAGGCCAGAACAAAAGTACATCTCTTCTTTACATGCAATATGCAACACAGTTCAATTTCTTTCTAAGGTTGACATTATGTCAAGGGCAACTAGACCAAAAGCATATAAGTGAGCAAGACAGAAAGTACCTGTGGCTGAAGTGGGAAAAAAAGTGCCTGAACCGAAACAAGTACATGCAGAAAAACTGAAGATTCTGGTTTAGCACATTCCGATTTAGCAATCTGGTTTAGCAACAATCAGCAGCAAATCTGATTAATCCATGAGGTTTATGTCTATGTGTGCACATATGGAAATTAAGTTTAAGAGAATGACTTAGAAAGTGAAAGAAAGAGATTTGGAGGAAAAAAGGGGAGGTGAAAGGGGGACGGTTGTTTTTTTTAGTCTGGAAATCTTCTGAGGTCTTTGAGCTTTTCTGAGGCCAAAACCAAAAGACTTGAGCTGACAGGAAACTTAAGAGGTTCTCACTCTCTCTTTCACACAGTTCCACTGCTCCCTTCCTCCATTGACAGAGTCCTTTTCCAAAAAATTTCTCTCTCTCTCTCTCTCTCTCTCTCTCTCTCTCTCTCTCTCTCTCTCTCTCTCTCTCTCTCTCTCTCTCTCTCTCTCTCTCTCTCTCTCTCTCTCAACCTCTCTCTCTCAACCTCTCTCTCTCAACCTCTCTCTCTCAACCTCTCTCTCTCTGTTGTGTGTATGTGTATAGGCCCCTCCTGGGCCTCTCTTGAAAAGAGAAAGATGGCCTTGCAGTCATTACTGCTCACTCAGTACCAGAGCACAGCGCTGCTTCCTCCAGGATACTTTTTAGAGATTCATGTCTGAGAGCTCACCTTCACCTTTCTCTAATGATCTCTAGGCGACATCAGGCTAAATTTAAAATTTCCTTTCAGTACTCACAGAACATAACATATTCAATATACTAGTTACTAGGGTGAGGCACGACAAGCTCATTTTAGAGCAATTTTGTTGTCAGAGAGGTCAACTAGTAAGTGATAAGTGAGGTCATCTCATTCTTTTTACTTAGCTTTAATATTTATAGTGGCAGGGTTTTAAATGGGACAACTTTTCAGTAGGCATGAGACGGTAAAGAATTGTTCCCATCGGAAAAACACACCGATAAAACCGGTATCCCCGGCTGGGGCTTTTAAAATTGTTAATTTTAAACGTAAAATGCGGACGGCCAAAGCAGTGCAGAGCAAAGCGAGTGTTTTCAATGAATTCCTTGGAAAGTTCCACTTCCATAGACAAGAACTGAAAACGTGCCACACTGGACACGCACCGTAAATGAATGCCTGTGTTCGGTTTAGAATTTGCACCAATTCAATTCACCAATTCACCAAGGCGGGTTGCTTGAATTGTGGGTTCTTTAAACTATTATTCTAATGAAAAACACAACAACAAAACGGTACCATGACAAACTCCCTTAAATAGGCTCTTTTACATTTTGCTTTGAAACCAAATCTTCAGCGATCATCTTGTTTGTCAGCTATTTGCTCTTGAATAAAATCTGACTCCTGGTGTGTTTTTGCTGTAACTCGTTCGGCTCACACTGTATTGAATAGACACTTTTTAGTTGTAGTGTCTGTTCTCTAACTGAACATTATTTTATATTACTATAAAAAATTAAAACGACGGAGGGTGGTGCCGTTGTGTCAATTTATCAAACTTCAGATTTTAAGGCAAAAAATGTCAGTCATCAAATCGCTGTTATTTATGTGTAGGTCTCTGTTTTTATAAGGACTGTCTATATTGTGCACTGAAGGTTACATCATTTAGATGAACACCTGCCAGTTAGCCCACTGAAGAACTACGATTAGCATCTAAACAGTTATAAATGTCTTCCTTTAAGGGACATTTAAATACTTATTTTATTAGAGTTTTGGAACAACTCCATGTGTGACTAAATGATGACAGAATTATAAATTTTTGGCTGAAATATCCCTTTAAGACAAACTTTTTGGCGCCCACATACAACCCACTAAATTGTGAACATTGTTTTGCACATCCTTATCTTAAAGCATGAATTACAAGGAAAATCATTTGGGGTGGTTCAAACATCACTTTATCTATTTGTTTGTATCACATTTGTCAGACTATAAAAGATCCATCACGCAGACAGTATCTTGGGTAAAGCATTTAGAAGGTTTAGGCATTAAAAGGTCAACATCGATCCAGGAGGGTTATGCTACACTATCACATTCGACTTACCCTTTTCAACAAACAAGCACTTTGGTCTATCTTACTTTACTTTACACAGAAGAAATCTAACAAACATGTCGAGCCAACCAGAACAGTTCATCCAATTTCAAGAAGATCTAACAGGCGGAAGGAACAGACATATCCTTATCAGCTGCAGATAATGTGTGTCCTCAGGTACCATAGCCCAAGAGGGGATAAAGAAAGATGTGAAACAAAGCAAAACCAGATTAGATCTAATTAGCAAAGCTCCGTGAATGCCCCTAGTGCACTCCGATTAAAGAAACAAGAGATTCTCAACACTGACTCACGCAGTTTGGATGAACGTGCGGAAGAAAGAGCTTTGCAACTCAATTCTCCAGAATATTTTGCAACGGAAGTTCCCTGAGCGCACTAAACCAGCATTCCCTCCTGTGTTAAGTCTGATGTTTGAGAGTTCCAGCATTAGCAGATGCTCTAATGAGATTTATGACCGTCTATCCCTCACATGACATAAGCCCCTCTCCCATCTGCCCCATGACAACCCTCAAAAAGCCCTTTCTGTCATCTAAAATTTACAGCCTCATACCTCATCCCTCTCAATAAAGACGGCGTGACCTGGCCAATGGGAGGCGAGGAAACCAGAGCCAAACACGTCAGCACATTCCTTCCTTTCCTGCACCCACTGTCTCTCTTCCAGTGCTGTCACACTCACTTCTCCTGTCATTCTAAGATCTGCTGCATAACACTGATTTAACCAAGACCTACTAACACAGAAGAGATGCCTTTGTATCAATGGGTGTTTCTTCTACAAACTACAAGCACTTTATATCAAGAGTTTTTTTCAGCTTGTTTCTTCTTGTAAAATTGTTAGGCTTTTCTTTATATCTCCATTTAATTGTCTACTTTGTACAGATTCTATTGTTATATACTTGTACCAAAACCAGATTGTTTATGTTAAAATATGAACTATGATTTGATAATCTACTATGATAATCTACAAAGAGCAAAAATGTAAGTATTTGCCATAGTCATAGTTGTCATAAACATTAAAAAATACCAAAATTAATAATAATGAGTTTTAAAACATAAGTGTAAAAATGTTACCATATATAATTAGTTGTGTATTTAAGACCAACTGATTGCTAGCTATGAAGACAATAAAAAAGTCAGTCATTTAAAGGGGTCATTTGAGAAATAAATTTTGAAAAAAAATCAAACCACCCCTTCAGCTTTTAATAATAATATAATAATATTCTGTCTTTTTCAGAGTTAAAGACATCCTTGTTAGTCAAAGAAAAGCTTTTATTGACAACTGGCTCAGCAAACGATCAACCTGCGAATGTGCTTCCTGTGACGTCAGAGTGCACTGAAACACCACCTCAAAAGATGAAGAAAAACGGCTAATTCTGTCCTGCGATTTGGGATCAGATTCGAACATAATATGGGCCAGGGCTTGCAAAACCCAACATCCCGGGCTAATGTGTTTACCAGTCTTAAATATTGAAATTTAAGAAATATTCGAGCGTTGTGCATGTGTGTGGCACGGTTACCATTATATCCACCAATTGGACGGGCCAAGTAATAAAAAAAATAACATTCCAATCATTCGCGGGTGGATGAGAGATAAATCATTTTGTTTGTTTGAAAGACATTTTGCGAGCCCTGTGGGCAAATCATTCCAGTTGCCGTTTTTCCGCACGTTTTCAAAACAATTCCCCATGTGTACTGATTGGGGAGCCAAAGCTCATTATAGTATGCAAAACTGTTATCCAATCATAGCAGTGGGCATTTACTTCCAAGTCGGCAATGCGACGCCCATGAAACCCAAGCGTTCCAGGAGCTAGAAAATAGACAAATACTCCTGGAATGCACTTACTTTGCTGCCCCACGAAGCCACTCCCAAGCCACTGCCTTGCAGTCACCACCCCACTGTCGTTTTCATATTTATAGTAATAGTAATATCAAAATAGTAATTGATTTCAGTTAGAGAACAGACACTACAATTAAAAACTGAATGTTCCATATGAATGCCCCAGCGGCCATACGCATTTACATTCTGTGAGTGAGATCCCACCCCAATGGGTGGGTTAAAAATATGCGGAACTAGCTCCTACTACTGGCTAATATCTGCATCATCTGAGCCTTTTTTCCAGGCATAAAATACATAAATCTCTCGTCTCGGGGGGATATGAGGGGGAGCAGGATCATCCAAATATACGAAGCGTAATGCTAATCGCTGAAGTATCCCTTTAAGGAATACAATCCTGATTTACTGCAGCGCCAGATAGAGCTGCTCAATAACATTCAAAATGTAAAAATTCCAAATGCTTCAAACTCTCAGCCGTTATGACCAGTCATGATTGATTTGTCTGTCTCTATCAACTGTTGTCTTGTGCCAGTCATTCAATTCACCCACATGAATAACTGCATTCCCACATGAAACTACCATTATAGTGGATGGTATTATGTTTGAGTTGATTCTGACAATAGCATTTAAAAACGACTGCAACACATGCAACTTAAGTTTTTCCACCCTAGAGGTGTTTAAGGAGATGCACGTGGTATGAACATATCTTTATGAAGAGAATATCCTTAAAAAAGAAACACTTTTTAACTTCATGCTTTAGTGCAGCACTGCAAAGAGAATTATAACTGACCTTTGGTTTTCTGTTCAGCAGCCTGTAAAGAAAGAACAAAAGTAGACTGAGAGATGAACACTTTCTAGTGTCTAGTGTACAAACGCTTTATAACAAGAACGTGTCGCTTATGTAAAAAAGTAAAACCAGTAAAAATGACTAGTGGACCATAACTCTTGGGACACAAGATGGATTATAATGGATATCTGCTTCAATATTATGCTAAATAGAGACCAAGATGGATGTGCTAAATCAATCCAAAGAGCAGTAGGATGTGGCTTGTGTAACAGCAGTGAATGTTAGCAAACACACTGACTTTGTAACTCCATGGTGATGTCTAAGAAGTGAGCAATATAATATCGATCTGTGTTTCACAGGCACAATTTGACATTTAACCGGTTGTTGTGAGCTCTAGTCTGTGCTTCACGTTGGTAGAGATGTCTCAGAAGCTTACGGCAGACTCAGTAAGGTGTCCGTTAAGCAGCTTTTATGAAGGGGACACAAGCACAAGATTCTACGTAAAAGTTTGTAGGTCATAGAAAAGAAGCCCTCACCTTTTTCTGAGCAGCTTCCTTCTTTTTCTTTTCCTCTTGCTTTTTCTTTTTCTTTTCTTCCATCAAATGGTTCTCCTTTTGTGTGACGTGTTTTGTCCCAAGGCTGTGAATAAGATCAGTTGTGAGTTGTTTTAGTCCCAATATTTAAAACAAACTGCTAACACATACACTCCAACTCTAAAATACAGTAACTCCGAAACATATTATAAACAACATTTATAATGTTTAACTCTAATAGAGCATTTTAAGCTTAACATTTTTTGCCAGTGATTTTTTTCTAATGGCTATAATTCATATAAGCACATTTCTAATTCATATAAGCAAATCACATTATTATGATCATACTAATTGGAGTATGATCTTAAATCTAAAAGAACCCAAGTATGCTAAAATTGTTTGATTGTGACTGATTATTAAAAAAAACAAACAAACAAAATGTCTGTTGATGATGAGAGGAAATCGACAAATGTAATCAACTGGCTTTTCACAGTAAATCAAAGCGTGGTTTATCTCCTTTAGTATTGAGAAAAACACCAACCAGCCCAACATAGATAAAGGTTCTCTCACTACCAGCACATTCATTAGATAGATAGATAATAAGGCAAAAATAAAGCAGAAATCACAGATTCAAACTAGCCTTAAAATAAATGAAAGCAGCACCAAGATATTCTAGTTATTAAGAATAGCTATCCATCTGTGAACAAATTTCAACCGTATAAGAGCTAGTCTGAATCTTTGTGCTTATGTTAACAATAGTCAGAAAAGGATGTTAACAAGAAATTCACAGGAAAAGGGATTTGCTTGGGATTCAGAGGACCATTACTTTTAGGAAGACAAACATTGACTTTGAACTTCCTTCATTGTATACCACCTGTTTTCATTAAACTCTTGCCTGAGTAGTTGAATTAGAGATAAACAAACATGACGTGATCCAGATGCACCAAACCAAGATTGAGAGAAGCCTATGAATGCTCTTCTTGTCTAATAATAATCGCTGCATAACTCTTTTAAACTAGAGATGTACAATATATTTGGCGCCGTATAGGTGCTAAGCAGATATTGCCTAATTCAATCTGTTGAAAAAAAGTCTTATGTTCATTAAGGATTTATTTATTTGATCACAAATAGAGTAAAACCAGTAATATTGTAAAATATATTATCAATTTAAAATAAAGGATTTCTATTTGAATATGTTTTTTAAATGTAATTTTGATGGCAAAGCTGAATTTTCGGCATCACTACTCCAGTCTTCAGTGTCACGTGATCAGTCTCAGTGTTCAATCGTACATCGATTACAATACTTGCCACCACTGCCACTGGCATTTCGGTTTTTTTTTTTTATAGCAATATAAAAAACATTTAGATCAGTTGGAGAACGGACACTATAACAGATTACTTTTAAAGATGACTGAAAAGATGTTTGTAGAGGATTCAAGTATTCGTTTAAGAAAGGTAAAGTTGTAAATATGTTAAAGGTCAAAGAAGTGCAACAAATCCTGAGTGTCATTGACAAATACCTTTTTGTCACTGCTCAAATTCAAATAAAAATGATAATAAATACATAATTTAATTTTCAAAATTATCAAATTACATTTGCTCTAGAAGAAAATTTAATAACAAATCCAAAATTGACAAAATAAATAAATAAATTCATATACTGCACATTAGGGCTGTGCAATATATCGTAATTATCGTAATATCGCAAATGAGCATATTGTAACAGCACGAAATATCTGAATGATTTTAATAGGGTACTTCAACATTGTGAAATGTGAACGTTTTAGGTTGACGCATATAGCAGAGAATAGATTGGGCACATGACATTGCTTGACGTTAAAAATAGTTATTAAATGCAATAAGTAAGGGATAATGTACACCCAGCCGGTTATTATTGCAGAATAAACCCCGACAGAGTGATCAGGACCCCGATGCGAAGTGGAGGGGTCTGCATCACTCTGAAGGGGTTTATTCTGCATAACAACCGGCTGGTATTATCCCGCTTATTACACGGCTACTAGTCTCAAATAAATTAGACATGAAATATTGTGTTGAGATTAAATATTTTATTAGCTCTTACGCAAAGCTTCCGCGAAAAAAAAAAACAGTTCCAAACTGCTTTAAGCCTTTATCTATTGCTGCTTAATGTTGAAAATGAATGCTGAAAGGGTTAGTTCACCCAAAAATGAAACCAAACCTATGATTTACTCACCCTCAAGTCATTATATGTGTATGACATTCTTCAGACAAATACAATCGGAGTTATATTTAAAAAGTCCAGGCTAACGTTAATCCCAGCAGTAGTTGTAGTTGTGTTTGAAGTCCATAAAAAATGCAGCTGTCCTTCAAATAACGTGCTCCACACGGCTCCAATGGGTTAATAGAGCCTTCCGATTCGAATCGATGTGTTTTTGTAACAAAAATATCCATATTTAAAACTTTATAAAGGAAACACACCTTGAAGTCTTCCATTGTAGCCATGGCTGTTTAAGTATTTACCAGCCACAAGATGGCGCCAGCGTTAAGCATAGAAGTAGTACCGGTCAAGATAACTCGTAGTACCCTTATGAGCGGTTGTTATCTGGAAATAACATACCCCTGGAATGCGCGATTGACCAATCAGAATCAAGTATTTCACAGAGCAGAGTGTAATAACTTGTAAAAAAAACACTCCTTGCAATCTCGCGCTGTCTGACACACACACACCAAAACGTACGCACAAGCCGCCTCACTGAAAGCAAGTGATGTGATCCCTTCAGTTCTGTTTCGTGTCTTGTTACACACTCAAACTGTAAAATAAGTCTTGATGAGTATTTATTTAAACAAAGTCAGTCATGCTTTAAACAACATCTCTGGTGAAAAATTAACCTAAGGGTAATTAAAGGAACTGTATGTAAGAAATGTATTCAATTAATCATAAAATGGCCCTGATATGTCACTAAACATTAAGAAATCATGTTCCTTTTAAAAACGTATATCACTGACAACAGTAGTCCGGCCAGGATATTGTCATTTAAAAACTAATGTTGATGTTGACTTGTTGTGTTTTGGCCTGAAGCTCCACCCTCCACCTATCGACCAATCACGTAGTCAGTAATGTCTCGGCATCCGGGTTGCCAGATCTGTTCTAGTTACTACAGTTGCAGCTACAAAACGTTCCTGCTGGAACCTGCAGCCTATCTGGCAACCTCGGGTCCGGGGGGAGGGGGAGAGGGGATACACCTCTCTACAGTCATTTGAAAGTGATTCCAGTACCAGTTTTGGCTACAATCTTAAATACACTTTCTTTAACACATGGTTACAGATCGGTACTTAGCACAGCGTTCGTGGCTCGACTGGTCGAGACTGTTTTCCAAGATGGCACCTGTACTGGCGTAATGTACTGTCTTTATAAAGTATCTTCTTATTAAACTGTTTGTACACTTAAAACTTTCTCAATGCTTCGGTTTGCATGTAGGGACCCTCATTATGCTACAGTGTTAGTGTGAGGCTATTTTGAGCCTTGTTAGTGGTATAAACTAGCAATTTAATTGTACTTATCCTATGCCCCATACTAGCGTTATAAGCTAATCTGTTTTTAGAGATAAAACTCGATTTTTACATTCGATTTTCATGAAAACGCATCCCAGAGAACGATCTACTCTGTAACCATGTGTTAATTAGGTTCATTTTTCACTGGAGTTGTCCTTTAAGTGAACAATATCAGATGGGGAAAGAAAACGAATATGCGTCAATAAGACTCTTTAGGCCTTAAAGGGTAGTCATGTTAGTAAAACTGCTAATACAGTAAACCTGCCTCTGTCTCTCAAACAACAAGAGAAAAAGAGAAAATCACTCAGTGCTCTTGGCTGAAAAACCTTTGTAGCTTTATTATGTATCAGTGTATATTTAATTAATATGAAGACCACTGTTTTTTTAATAACAAACTAATTAAAATAACAAAAATAATCAGCTGTCAGCTGTCTGTTTATGTTCTTGATGTTAAGTTTTAGGTTGATATAACTATACATTACCAAGTCAAGCAAAGAGTTTTTGGTATTTAAATATTTATTACATTTTTTGTTTGTTTACATGGATGTTAAAATTATATTATCAGATTTGTGATAGGGATGCACGATATTATCGGCACGGCATCGGCCAATAAACGCTTAAAAAAACAAATCCAAAAATACAATACTT
The DNA here is from genome assembly GCF_024679245.1 of Pseudorasbora parva. Classification (NCBI taxonomy): domain Eukaryota; kingdom Metazoa; phylum Chordata; class Actinopteri; order Cypriniformes; family Gobionidae; genus Pseudorasbora; species Pseudorasbora parva. The sequence goes on from NC_090173.1 coordinate 34,920,955, forward strand.
AGGTTATAGCTGCATCTGCGGTGAAAAATTACTGGCTTTATTATTGTTATTTTCAGGGCTTTTAATATACTCTTATCATAAAAAGAACTGTATTAACATTTATTTATTTATTAAAGGATTATAAGAATCATTTTAGTAAGGAGACCTCAAAAAATCTGAATCCAGAATGAAAAAAAAAAGTTGTGCTCAAAATGGTGTTGTTTCCAAACAAAGGGAAAAAAAATTAACATCAGCATCAACCAAAATGAGCTGAGAAGAGGAAAAAAAAAAAAAAACATTCAGCATATCCAATTTTTTTTTTCTCAGCTCATTTTGGTTCAGGGATGCATCCAATATGGTGCATCCCTTATTTGTGACAAACACTGCTAAAACACTGCTGGTCACTTTCAAAAGTTGTAGCGACGCTTTCTATTCCCAGAAAGAATGAGAAACACATAAATGGTATTCTCAGTTTTTAAATATTTCTTTAAATGTGCCCTAGAATAAAAAAAATGAATTAACCATGCCATAGTAAAATAATAAGAGTTCAGTACATGGACATCACATACTGTGAGTCTCAAACACCATTGCCTCCTACTTCATATGTAAATCTCGTGAATCAAAAACACAACGGAAAAATAAGTGCTTCTCAACATAAACCCACATGTGACGCAAGCGTTGGGGATCATTTATATGTACACCCCCAACATTTGCATCTGTCCAAACATGTTCATTGTCAGGCGGAACTGACGGAGCCGAATCATCGGGACTGCAGGTAAACAAACGACACTCAAGGATATCAAAAACGGCAGATCATGGATACGAATGTAGGGCCCTATAATTTCCACCATCACGGAATCGCGGACGGAATCGCGGAATTGTCATATTAACGTGGAATCTGCATATTAATGCAGAATATAGTGTTAACGCAGATTTTCCTGGAATTTTACATATTTGCAATGAAATTCTGTTTTGTGTGGGAGGAGAACGTATGTCTTAGGAAAATGCAGACCGGGGGAAGCATATCTTCGTGACAACCCCTCCCGTCATTTCAGCTCGCTCTTCAAAACAATCAAAGTATGGCGAAGTTGGTCTCCACGGCTCTGCTTTCGTCAGCGAAAAAGTTAAGAAACTCAACGCTAACGGCGGTTTCACACTGCACGTGCAGGCAGTGCAGAAGCTTTGCGTATGGAGAGCGGGAGCCGCGCACCCGTTGTGCTTTACACAGGCAGCATTGGTCGCGCGCAGCTGAACCGCGGCTCGTGTATTGCAAATACCATAGACAGTAAAAGAAATGGACAGAGCTATCCCATTGACTTCAACGGCGGAATGTGATGTCAGTAAAGGAGCACTCACTTTCCTGATGGCTGAGCGAACTGCGCAGGCTCAGACTGAGCTTGACGACGTAGATGTGACGTGAGCCTCCTGTCTGACAGCTGTGAGTCTTCTAGTAGATGTGGAAAGTAAAATCTAAATCACATTGTTTAAATATTTTCTCCCGTTGCTTTTGGTTCATTATGGGCTTCTCCCCATTCTTCCCCCTTGACTTTATCAGACTTTATGTCTCCACGTCCCCCCGACTGTCTCATAGACAGTAAAAGATTGCCTGCGAGCGTCTCCTCAGGTCTATACGGTAATTTCTCAACTGTGCGACAGAGTCTCGTTGGTTATGAAGCAATCGTTAGCCTATTTTTACAAAAACAGCTTCTGCGGGGCGATAGTGTAAGATACAAGGTAACGGAGCCTTTTATGCATTGTCGTGTTTCTTTAGAAATAAAAAATGGAAAAATTGAGTCTTTAAACGCCTCTAATGTAAAGTTATTCACTGTCAAAGTGACTCAAAAATGAATGGGAGTCAATGGGATGCTAACAGCAGGTGATGGCTTGGTTAGCAATGGCAGCCCCTAGGGGTGGAACGCTTTCCGAGTGCTAGATTGTAGCATTTAAGAACATTAGTTTTATATATTTGTTTTTCATTATTTATTTAAATATAAATGTTATGAATTTGATACTGGCTATTTATTGGTTATCAGCCAAAACATGAAAACAATTATCAGTCTTAAGGTCTTAAATGTCTAGATCCATAAGACCTTCAATTTAGCTTTACATGTGCGTGAGATCACGGGAAGAATTAATTAGATAAACACACATCATACACTATAACTGCCTTGGTTTCTTCTGTATTTATAAGAGATGGTCCAAGACATAGTCAGTATGAAGTACTGTAGGAAATAGCAGTAGGTGGAGGAAGGAGGGGAAATGAGCGAGTTGAAGAGACGGTGGAGATGCAGTGGTAGGGGGTGGGGGGACCAGACGCTCTCTGGGCACAGAGCCAAAAAATGTCAGCGCTGCAAGACAAACAAGAGAGCTGAGAGCCCTCGGGAACCTGCTGGCTAGCAACAGCAGCCTACAGAGGAAGAAATCTGCAGCCTCTCCATCAGACACAATCAGGCATTAGAAACCCATAACTTCCGAGCCATTTGAGAAGACCAGACCTGACATGCCAGTAAACCCCTGGATAACACGAAAATCTCCTTTAGTCACCCAGCCACACTCAACAAATAACAGACAAAAGACTGGGTGAAAGAACCTTTAGAGTCTGATTTTATTTCCGCAGGCAACTATACAGCGGTGAAAGTGCAGCATGAAATTCCTGTTTTATGTATTCCAGACCATGTGTAGGACCCTTTTAATCCAGCAGAAGAAAACTTCCTAACAGCCTGAAAGCCAATAAAAAACCGAGAAAGGTGATTTTTCATATGTTCAGTTCCTGGCGGGCAAACAACCGCTAAAAATAGCTTTTTGGTGGATTGACTTGCATAGCGGTCTGATGACTTTCATCTTCCTCCAAAGTCACTAATGAAAGCACTTTCACAAGCTCTGCTGACAATTTATTGCCCTAATAGATCACACAAATGCCTTCCATAAAGACCCCTGTCATTATACTCAAATCACGTAGGTCTTTCAGCGATTGGACATTTGTCTCAATAAAATGCAAAACATCCAACAGTTCAGCACACTAATGGACTTAGCATAAGAGGAAACTCATGTAACGGGGGACTAAAATGAGAGTGATCAGTTCTGAGGTTATTAGTGATGCATCAAGGGAGAAAAAAAAGTTGTCAAATGAATTTTAGTGAGATTAGTAAAAACCCTGTACACAGCCATGGCTTTTCATTCTTCATTCTTTCAGTCTTCAGAAAACTTCAAGGTGTGTTTACACGACAACAATACTACATTTTTTTGCATACAGACAACATCACTGTCAAAACGACTCCCATTCGCATGGATCTACGAAACGACTAAAATCACTGTATTCTGCTTCTAGGCCAAACATTATTAATGTTACTTTGTAAAGAAACACAACGCACCTACTGAGCATGTACTACTTACGTGCATTATGCCACCTTTTTTTCACAGAGACAATACCGATATCATTTTCAAAAGCTATACTTTGAAAAGTTAGCGTTTTCAGGCTCCTAAAAATTTAGTATAGTTGCGTTAAATAACAGCATAAAGCGCATAAAAAAAATGTTTTTTAAAAAATCTATTACACTAGAGACCTATGGAACCTTGAAGGGATAGTTCCTCCCAGAATTTGTAGTCATTATTTACTCACCCTCATGCCATGACCTAAGATATTATTTTGGAGATTTACTTTTTTCTATTCTTTGAAAGTCAGTGGGGTGCAATATTTTCTGAACATTCTTCAAAATATCTCAATGGCTGAACTATTCTTTTAAGGCTTGAAAAGACCTCCAAGATAAGAGAAGAGAACATCCAAAGACCAAACTTTTTAAAATCATAAGCTCCAATCAGACTGGAGAAAAATAAATAAATAAATAACCAAATAAATAAATAAATACCATTATACAACAAGAATGCATTATAGATCAAAGGTGACAGTAAAAACAATTATTATTATAACAATTAAAAATAGGCTAAATAGGCTTTTTTTTCATAAAAGAAATCCTAAAAACGTATCATGGTTTAAACAAAAATATCAAGTAGTGTTTTCAATACTGATAATATTTTTTTTTATGAAAATTTAAATCTTTTTGATCAAATAAATGCAGCCTTGGTGAGCATTTTTCAAAAACAAAATAATCTGTTTTGGGCAAGCCCAAAGCGCATGCCTCAGTAGTGCATAAAAGCACAAGATATTTCGTTTAAAGGCACTAGCAAGCAAACTATATGTCTAGCTTTTTTTTATTCAATATACTTTTTGGAAAACAAAACACTGATTGTGGAGTCTATACACATTCCAACTGTTCTGGGAGACTGTCATCACGATGGCTTATGATTTATCTGTGCCAGTCTATTATTGTGCTATTCATCCATTTCAGATGTACCCACCCCTAAAATCCACAAATTGTGGTTCGCTTTACATATCAGTCAAAGGGTCTTTTCCTGTCTAAGTGGGCAGTTCTTGGCCAGAATAATACAATAATACTTGAAATACCATGAAACATGAATTTCAGATAAACAATAACTGTTACTTTCAGCACCTCACAATTGCTCTAGAACAGACAGTTCCATTTCTCAGCCCTGTGTGTTTTTATCATTTATGGTATTAAGAAATCCTCCTGGTAGGCTTGATGAACAGGAAGAACTAAACTCATATTTTGCAGGCAACCAGGAGGTAAAATGTGCCATTCTACGAATAAAAAATGCCTTTCAAAAGGTCAATGTATTCAAACAACTGCTACACTGAGTCACAGAGAGGCAAACCTGCCCTTGAAAGACTCATCTGAATGGCCCTTTAGCCTGAGGTTTTCAACCAATCAAAAAAAGAATGTAAAGCTTACAGCAAAAACATATCCCGAAGGTTCAAAAACTCAACCTCCCCACATCAGACCTGCGTGAATAAAGAAAACATTAGGATAACTTTTCATACACAGATAAAGACTCAAGAGAAATCTCAATCCTAGAAGCTTATGTTACGAATATATCAAAGAAATATCTACATCAAATGTCATCTATTATGATGAACATGCGGGTCAGTGGGACACAGCTCAGTCACAATCTTTAGAGATCAGCATAAATCTAACTTTGGGAAAGACAGCTGTTGGTTAGTGTCTTCTGTCCAAACAAATAAACAGATTGTGCTATTGATGAACCAGGTTGATTGAAGGCATTAATGTTGACAAGACACTACTGCACATACTATAAAATGTTTCAAAATGACACAGAAAGGATTGTAGGAAATAATTGGTCAATCCTGTAGATATATATAAAAACTTAGCATTACTTGTGATACCAGTGACTGTGGAGCTCAGATGGAAGTCCCTTTAGATTAGAATCAAGCCGCTAAACTGAAACATGTGCCAACAATGCCATGTCATCAAATGTAGAAAACAGCAACATAGTTGCATGCAGATGTATAAAAAAAACACACACACTAAAAAAAAACAGAAAATGACAGTTGTTTGCAGGATATAAGACAAAGAGATATACACACTTGCGTGTAACGCTGCCATCACAGTAATTTGTCTATGAAAAATAGCCATGGTTTTACTTCAACAAAACTTCTACTTTTGTATTTGGATAGAGTTGAATGTTGAATCAAACATTTTATTATAATTACAATTAGTATTATTTATTATACTTTCATTCATGGTTTTAGTTTTTTTTTTTTTTTTTTTTTTTTTACAGAAACCAGTTAAACCTAACATTGAGCTAACTATGGAAATTACAAGCAATTCATGGTTTTATCTGTGGTTACTATGGTCTTGCTCAAATCCCACAGTTAGGCTACTATACAGGAACTAAGTTTCATAAGGGAACCAAGAACCAGACTCAGCAACAATGATTTTACTTCAATAACCAACAGCTACAAATGACCAAACATGAAGCCACATGGAGCAAATCCCAAGCCATATAATGCTGGTAAGGCTTTATGAGAACAAGCTGAGAGGGGCAATGTGACCTAAGCTTTATGGTAATCTGAGCATTAAGTGGCCTCTTTTTGTCTGACCCTTTTTCACTCCAGGAGAACACACAGTCCTTTTCAAAGGTCTGGCTCTGACAGGGGGACCCTGACCCTGTGAGGGGAGCAGAAACTCTCCCTGCCAAATTAGCAACTGCACCACTACCACCACAGGAACAGCCATTGGGAAGTTTGACATTGTGCTGTCCTCAGCAGAGTTGTTATCCTGCACAGCCAAATGGAGTATTAAATGCGCTTACGAAATTTTACCATGGTAATATCAGTAGCCTACATCTAAATATGGGTTGAAGCTACTACAACAAAACGGTGGTAATTTGGTAAGTACTCTACTTAAAAAAGGGAAAACAAACAGTGACAGAAAGATTCTGGCAGCTTACGATGTTTGAATAATATTTATTATCAATTTACACATTTCAAAGTAATAACTGACATTTTGACGGAAACAAGACTATCACCAATTTTAGTAAACAAATTACTCTCAACTTAAGGAAAACATGATTTCGCCGATGCAACCTCTAATAAATATTTTCTCAAGAATAACAACAAATAGAAAACACAAACAAAATTAGAATCTTCAATAGAATTTCGTTAAACATTGAAATTGTTTCGATTCATTTGATGAATCTGAATCTTTCAGTATATTATAAAAATGACTGAGCCTCGAGCAGACGTTGAATGAAAAATCTTCAACCAGAAATAGCAGCTCTTCTTCCCGCGATATTTCTTCTCCGTACCCCCATGAAAATATAAACACCACCGCGGTTCTTTCTCTGCCGTTCATCGCCCAGGGTGAACGTCATTGTTGAAAGACTGCAACATGGTTTTCCATGACAAATAAACAAACAAATAGCGAGTTGCTTTCCTAGACAACATTGTATCATCAAAAGGACGTGACGGGACTCCCAGCAAATACTACACATGTTTACACAACACACCGTGTTTACACAAGTAAACGAAATGGGCAAATCACAAAATTGGTCACATTGCTAGACATTAAGCATACGCATAAGTCTTGAATACGACTGAAATCCGATAAGAAAGGGGGGCTTATGTCACATCTGTTTAGAAATTGGGCCAATGTTGATGTTTGGGGAGTAAACATTTGCACACGAAAGATAACCATCAAACCAGAAAAGACTATGCCTGATATTAAATACCCGTATCGCCAAGCGTTTGAACACAGTAACACATGGTTTAAGTGATTTCAGTAATTCTGTGTCCCAGAAAAAAAGCCCCAAAAGAAATTCCTAAAATGACGCAATATCACTGTATACCAAAAATCTCACACCCCGCCCACTTAAAATTTATAACCGTTTTAAAAAATGTCTGATCTTACCTTTATTTTCCACACGGAGCAACTGCGGTCTGCTGTTCAGATGTGATGCATGAGCTGCATGGTGAAGGTGGATGTTGTCGATACCCGTACTGACACAGATCAGATATTATTCAGTCGCAGTCAGGACAGGACACTCGCTCTTGCATTGAGCTGCAATGGCGAGCCTGACTTTCCAGTTGAGGAATTCACCTCTCAAATATGCAGGGGAATTTATCCAGATGCGGGAAAGAAAAAATCAAAAAATGCCAGTGCAAACAGACAGTGAAAATTACAATTTTGCACGTCAGCAAGAAAACTTAAGGTAGATCAGCTTTAACATTACGACGATTTAGGAGCAGCTACACACGCGTGCACCCACACAGACGCGCGCACACTGGCAGTTTGAGCTTTTGTATGCTTTTGGGTGTATATAAAGTGCGTAAAGGGAAATATTTCAGCATGCCTTCAGTTCGCTAACACGTATGTAAACGAGTCCACGCGAGTAAATGCCCCGATGCTCAGAAGGTAGGGAAATTCCAATGCATCCATTTAAAATGATACTGCACTGACGTGAAGCGTTCACTGGGTTTTCGTTTGTGGCGCTCCAGCAGCCATTTTGTTGAAACTGACAACAGCGGCTCAAGTCTCAGCAGAGTAAAACAGGAAGTGCCCCCATTCCCCAGCGGCACGTCACGTGACTTCAACTAACAAACAATCCAATCCCTATGTTAAAATATCGCTCCACCTTTATTGTTGCTATGACAACAAGGGTCGAGGGACTACCTCCTCCTCCCCCAACAACACAGACTGACGTAGCCTACACCAAGCCGTCACTTGTGTTTCTCTCATTCGATGTATTATTAAGCGGTCTCTCAGCAATGCCTAACATTATAAAACCACAGTTGTTCGAGAGAACTCTTGCATCCATTTTAGTTAACGTATCACATCAAATAGGTTTTTTTTAGACATTGTTCCACCGGCAGGGGGCGCAATTTCAACAAACCACTAGACATGACTTGACAATCATCGCTTAACTTCTTAACAGACACCTAATTGAACAGACACTCATTCATCGTATTCCCAATTATTTATCCATGACTAAGACTGACAGGTAGGATAGCCTACATCATTCCTGTTTTTGGATCTGCTAAAATACTCTCTGGCGTCTGGACTAAGACACTTCTCTATACAGAGTTATCCTATATCCTATTTGCATTGGACATTTCTCTCTAAAAAACACAATAATTACTATTTTAAAATGTGCTGTGTTCCAAAGTAATTTACAATTGGATAATTGTTATAAAAAAAATATGGTATTTGTGTATTTTATATAGCCTATAGCCCCTATTTTTGACATACAACTACACATTTCAATAGTAAAATCCACCATTCCATCAAACTAAATTGAATAATACTTAGGCCCACAAAAAAAAAAAGAAAAAAAAAAGAAGCTTATTAAAACATTTGCAAAGGAATGGACCATTTAGTTTATGTGATTTGTATTCATAATTAAAAAAAAAGTTATTTAAAGGACAACTCCTTTAAAGTTATTTAAAGCACAAACTATCTTTGTGAGTACAGTCTATGGGGAAAAAAACGAACGATTTTGTGCTTGCAACACAGAGTTATTACAGTTAATGCCCAGAGCCCCCACTCAGCTAAAACGGCAGCTTTGGGGGCATAAACGTAAAGGGTGTCTTTGTGCCTCTAAACAGACTTAAAATGCAATTAAAATGTCTGTCCAACATGAACAGGGCCCTTACATGACAACGAGATGCGTTTAGCCACTTAGCCATTGTTTAAATGCACCTGTTTTTGCCGGCTAGCTGTGTCTTGCGCTGAAGTCCCGTGGGAACTCCGTTGTAGCCGGAAAAAGTTGGAAAGAGCATCGTTTGTATGAAGAGGCTCTGCTCATCGGCTCGTCGGTTCTCAGTATTGAACGTGTCCGAAAGAAACTGTTTTCGATTCTATCCTGCTAATCAGATGCTCGTCGCGCATGCTCAGTATCAGCGGCTCGTGAGTTCATCGGTTCTCTCAGCAAAACATGACTCAGTTCAGTGAACGGTTGGAGTTACAACATGTTATTCAAGACATTAGTTTATTTCTATTCGGAGGGACTGTTAGCCTAGAAATCTAGACGCACCCTAGCGGCAGCAAATTTAATCTGCCCGCAAGTGTCGTCTGAACTCTCAAAACCCTTCTGAGCTGTATTCCTCACAATCTGGACGGGCCAATCACGTGGTGTATAGAGTTGGCGGGCGGGGCCATAATGACGACGGCCGAGTTGCTTGCCTGCTTCTAGTAAACACTGGTGAACGGCGGTCTTTCGAATCAGCTTTGACCGCGACTCTGGAAGACTTGGAGTTAAGCTTTTCTCTGAGAAAAGAACAAAGAACGGCACTGAAGTCATTCTTAAAAAGGGAGGATGTGTTCGGAGTTTAGCCAACCGGATACGGTGAATGTTTAATCTATCAACAAACTCTGTTTCACCTTCATTTCTCTGGTTGGTTGTAAGACAACCGATTATCCCGCCCCTCGGATAGAGCCCTCAATGGTGAGTTTCCAGACCAAACATCTTGATGTGGGTATGGCTTGTCAGGCTAAGGGACTGTCACTCATGTCAGAAAGTGAGTAACTACAGTTCTGCCAGAAAGACTCGGGAATAAATACTGTGACAATAATCCATTTATTAACAATCCAGCAAGCAATAAAGTACTTTGGCATAGGCCCCGTCCGTAGCTCGCAATCAGAGGGTATGGACTCTGCATATCCTGCCTGAAGACGAAGGCAGAGGCGCAGCCGACCCCCCCCCCCCCCCCCCCCCCCGTGAGGTATGGAAGGGACCATCCTGGTGGTGGTGGTGGGGTGGAGTAGGGAAGGGTTTGACTTGGAGGTGGTGGGGAGGATGGCAGTGAATTGGGGCGTCAGCATCTGGGAACTCAAACATGAGTAAGTACCGATCTTTTATACCCAAGTATTAGAATGTGATTGGATAGATAGAAGTTAAAGTGACGTAACAATTAAGTCTTCCTGGCAAGAACTTATGCTAAAGCTTTCATTAATGTGTGTGATCAGCGCTGATTTGAGACGCGAACCGTTTAGAACGATTCAGTCCGATTTGGAGGACTGGTTCGCCCGGTTCACTAAAAAGAACCGGTTCAAAAGAACGATTCGTTCGTGAACCGGACATCTCTAGAGGGATCGGGCCCGATCGGGCTCACAAGTGAAGAAGAAATGGTTCGCGTTTGTGCCTTTCCGAATTGTGAAAACTTGCAGCGAACACTTGACTAACTTACACAGACACGATACAGCAGGGGCCGGTTGAAGAAAAATACCATTCTGTGGTTAAAGACGAGTGCAGCCACTGTGGAGGTAATGTAAACTTTATTTATCCTTCCAATTGGGCACACACGGCTTGAGGAAAAATAATTGTGTATTACTCACACGACGCTCTATGGCTCTACCAAACTGGATCTGCCTTTTTTTTCGCCTACCGCTGAGTTCCCACGGGACTTCAGCGCGAGATACAGCTAGCCGTCTAAAACACTGTTTAGATGAATTTTAACAATGGCTAAGTGGCTAAACGCATCTCGTTGTCATGTAAGGGCCCTGTTCTTGTTGGACAGACATTTTAATTGCATTTTAAGTCTGTTAAGAGGCACAAAGACACCCTTTACGTTTATGCCCCCAAGCTGTCGTTTTAGCTGAGGGGGGCTCTGGGCATTAACTGTAATAACTCCGTGTTGCAAGCACCAATCCGGTTCGTTTTTTTTTTTTTTCTGTAGACTGTACTCACACAGATATAACGATCAAGATAAACTGAAAAGTTATCCTTTAAGTTTAAGACTTAATAAATAAATAAAAATTACAACTTTAATTAAAATTATTAATTCACAATATTTAAAGATTTCTCAATTCAATTTGATACTATTAACTGAAATTAAAAATGTGTAGTGTATGAAAATGTTTATATTTATTTACTTAGGTGAAAATTCACTGTTTTAAAACGTTATGTCAGCAACCAATTTGTTTTTACATGTCTGAAATGTTATTTGTCTGTTGAACTTATTTTCAATTATAAGATGTATAAAAAAAAATACATTCCACAATTGGAAATGGATTTCATAAGGCAATTACTCAGCTTATTTATGCTAAAAATAGAGGTTTAAAAGAATGTGGGCATGCATGGTCTCCACCCATAGGGACATTTTCACATTGCAACACTGATCCCCCTCTGTCCCATTCCAGCTTGCATAGACTGTGGAAGACAAATATGATCAGAGAGCTGGCCAAACATTTCGCTGAGCAATGAGCCAAAACCCGATCCCACTAAGGACTCATCTCTCTCGCTCTCATTAGCATTCATCCACCCAATGACAGCCAGAGCACTTCTGTTAGCCAGATGAATCTGAGAGGATGGCTGGGTCGCTTTAGGTAGTTAAAAGACAAGGGCTCGCCGATAAAGACGTGCTGACAGACCTTCAAGGGGCCAATTAAATAACAATCCGCCCTAATGTCATCTGCATATGGATTACGACTAAGATATGTAATGCGGTGGCAGAGGAGAAACGTGATTACTGAGTGCCTTTATTGATGGAAGTATGTATAGAGGCATAAAAAGATCAGCTTGGCAGGGAGGGATAATCACAGCTCATAGCAATTAATCTTGCTTGTCATGATAATTCAGGTTCATTATTCACAGAGTCACCTCTACAGCACAAGAGCAACATCCCAGAGTCGCAAAGGAGGCAACCCAGACTTCATCTAGGTACTGAAAAGCATCATGTCTTTTGGGAGCAACTTAAAGACAATAATATAATTACTTTTAGTGTGTGCATGCATCGGGAACATGTGTTGATTTACAGACCAATGATAGGTTGACACTATTACAGCTATTTCTGAGTTTTGTTAATATCTCTTGAGATCATTTAATGGATAAGGGCAGGTGATGGAGCAGGACCAGGCTTCCCATGCTGCATCGCAAATTGTGAAATTAGACAAAGCTGTCACATTCAAAGAAGAATATTGTTAAATCATGTTAAGAGAAGCCAGATAACAGTGGTAAAAAGCCATTTAATAATGAATCAACCATGATCAGGTCAATATGGAATAACAGGGTTGGTATTAATTATATATTAGAGTATTTATGTCACTTTTATTTTGTAGTTTTATTTAGCTCTAATTTAATTTTTATTGCCTTTATTTTAGCACTTCATCTTATAAATTTGAAATGTTGCTTTGTCAACAAAATGAAATAAAATATGTTTTTTAATAACGTTTACTGCATATATTTTTTGTTTTATTTAATAACAACTTTAACCTCTGCAGAATTTTAATATCCATCACTGTTTCAGCATCTTTCTTAATTTAAATATGCAATAAATGTTTCGTATTTGCAGCTCTGTTTAGCATATTTTACATCTATTATATATAATTACATAGATAAAATACCCTACATATTATTATATATAAAAGTTATACAATTATAATATAATTGTAAAATTAAATTAAGATTTTCCTCCAAAAACATCCACATTCCAGTCCATTTGGGCCTGTATAGCTAACAAAAAAATCCATCTCGGTTCTTTAGCTCATAGTTTATTTTAGATACATCAGCACGGGTTTACTTGTGTTCACACAGGCTTGTTTAACAATCATTAGACCTTTGTGGTCTCCTGGCATTAGGGGAGCAGTGTAGAAAGGTTAGTCAGTTTTACAGCACACATAACCATAATTGGCTTCTTTTATAGATTCAAATGAGCAATTAACTACAAGCCGCCTGTGTTGCACTTCCATTGGAAACCTGAGAATGTTCAGCAATAATAGTTTCGTGAAGAAGCCCACAGAGGCAATCAGAGCTTCCGCTTAAGCCTGCAAAGACTTGCCCATTTGGAATACTTCATTCTGCACTGAAAAAAAATTGGAGTGACATTTACTTAAAAAAAGCTAGGCAACTTTTTCCACACAGAAAGTGCTTGTAATTTTTACTCGGGCTATTTCTAAGTAATATTTACTTACTAGAACCACTTATTTTTTATGTAAAATACACAAGTAAATTGCACTGGCAATACTCATCTATAGATTGTAACTTTGACTCAGTTTACCATTGCATCCAATTATGTCCCCATTGTTGAGATTCATAGGCTGAATCTTGATATCTGTGTGTGAGAAAAGCTTGCAGGAGTTCAAAGTGCTTAGTGTACAGTCTGTTATAAAACGTATTCAACTTTTCTGGTTAAAACCGTGCTGGATCTTTTCTAGAATAAAACAAGGTTAATAGTATATTGCTCATACTAGAAACACTAACATTAAAAAGTCATCAAACTGCCCAACTAAAGAAAACACTAATCACTATAGTGGGGACATAAAAATACTCTTTTAATTCTCAATAAGAGTTTATGTAGCTTTAGCAACCGTTATTGTGATTAAAACTCACGTTCAGTTAAAAGTCAAAACTTACTGAGAATAAGTCAGCCACATAAAAGCAACATCCCAAAATGACCATCTCTGCCACCACTGAACAAGTGGGATCTTTTTGTAAAAAAAATAAATAATTCAAATGCACTTTGTTTTTCTGAGATTAAAATGTATTTAATATTTTTAGGCGAATGTGCTGTGACTATAAAGCATTAAATATTATTGGTAAATATATGATAAAATGTACTCTTTTTTTTCTCAGTTAAGTTATTACATGAATAGATGGATGATACATGGATTAAAGTAATAGATTTTACCATATCACAAAGTCATTTTTTTCAGTGTGATTGGTCCATAGCATTCAGCATTTTCATATATACCATGGCAGTATATGAGATGGGTCAGTGTACATTGTGGTTTTATGCTTGAATAGGGCAAGTATGCTCTGTAAATCAATCAAAGTAGAATTTGTCAGACTAGGCCAATAGCACATGATAGAGAAAATACCTCAGCCATGCACTCACATGAGCTGAAGTGACAGCTGTCATGCGTTGTTTATGATACATACACACATGTGTCAAGGGAAACTTCATTCAAATACATGTAGCTCGGATACTGTGTTTCCATGGGATTGGAGTCTGCCATAAGAGCTTGTTGACTGAAATCAGCACAAGCTTCCAGGCTTTCAGGAAGGAAACAGTCTACAAAAAAAAAGCAAATATTAACCACAATAGCTCTTCAAACATGAAGTGAAAAAGTTAAAAGGAAATATTTGAAAAGAATACATTTTGAAATGTTGATGGAGTCTTTGCTCAGCAACAGGAACAATTGGTTATTTTGAACGCATAATTGCTCATTCTTTCTTCACCATTAACTTGTATTCATTTGTTTTATGTACAAAAACAGAGGATGATAATATCTTTGAACTCAAAAGGTAGACGATAAATAGAAAAAGAGCATGACCGTAGATCTTCCTGATCAATACTCTGTCTGATAGAGTGTGTGTGTGTGTGTGGGGGGGGGGATTCTCTTTGCCATTTCTTATTCATTACACTTTATTGATGGAGATAGATGAAGGGTAGTGTGTTTATGTGTAATATGAGGCAGAGAGAGGCATGCTGGGATGAACAGTGAGGTCCAAAAGAGTGCTCTAGTGGAAATGCTTTCGCGTTTCTTATTAAATGCAGCATATATATCATTACAAATTATACAATATTGGAATGAATATTTAGCATAACAATTAGAGCGTAAAGTTTATTTCACTCTAAAAACACATGTTGGGTTGATTTAACCCATAGTTGATTGATTTTTATTATAATGATTTTTTTCATTTATTTCGTATACATGAATTAATTCCTACGGATTAACTTAAATCCTCTATACTTTTTTTCAAATAATCGATACAACCACTGGCTTGCATGATAATTAGAGTATAGCATATTTTAGTTTGTAATAGATATTTCCAACATTTAAAGGGGTGATGAATTGAGAAATCAACTTTCCCTTGAGCTTTTGATATAAAAGGTCATAGTAATATAAGATTATCCTGTAAATTTCCGAGCTGAAAACATTCCTTGTTAGTCAAAGAAAAGCTTTTATAGACACCAGCCAGGTGCACACTGTGCGATTTTGGCCACGATTTGGCCGTCTGAGACAAATTTAGCAAATCCTAAAAGATTCCTCTGATCCTAGGCTAAAATTTGTCTTTGGTCGTTAGTTTGACTCATGTTCACCGGCCGCTGATTAATGAGCGCTGAGATCAAATTTTACCTCAGATGAAATTCTGGCAGTGTCAGAAGATTTGGCACACAATCCTGCAGTGTGACTTCTCCTACGACAAGAGTCAAATATCTCCGTTTTTCAAGACAAACTATGACCAAAACGAGTGCTAGAGATTTCTTTGTAGCCAGCATTTCAGTCCCGTGTGTAATGCAGCTCACTGTCACCGAACACGTCATTCGTTGATGATATAAAACTCTGGACAAGTTTTCTTGCTCGCGTCCGTTTTTAGCGCACCTTCACTATCGTGCAGTCTGACATTAATGACAACTGAGATCTTACAGTGTGACACGGCTTACATCGGGGATCATGTTCGTACAGTCTGACAAGGGACATTCGCAAAGGATTTTGAAAAATCGCACAGTGTGCAGGACCCATAAGATATTTAATTTAATTTCCAAAAAATATTAGAAGTAATTCAAGTATAATTGAAAAGTCTCTGTTGTCCCAAAAACTAGCCTACCTACTTGCTAAAAACAAAACAAAAAAACAATGACCCAAGTCATAGTTTTTGTTATTTTTTGACCAAAATGTATTTTTGATGCTTCAAATATGTTAAACTAAAACCACTGAGGTCACATGGACTACTTTGATTATGTTTTTATTACTTTTCTGGACATAGACAGTATACCGTACATTTTCAATGGAGGGAAAGCTCTCTGTCTAATAAAATATTCATTTTAGGGTGAACTAACCCATTTAACGGTAACATTCATAGGAGATCCTTGCTCAGCTTTTACAGTGAAACCTTCAAAGTCAATAGCCTTTTAATAGTTGGCAAACATATTTTGCACCAATCTGTTATTGCGTCTTTTTCTAATTTCTGGATTAAATGATTTTTGAGTTTCCGGCACTGAAACACATTTTATTACTCGCCATGGTGGCAACTCTCAGACAGTTTTTAGTGGCAATGTGGATTGATGTAATTGGTGGTGCACTGAAATTCAAACAAGAGAATCAAAAATATTACAACAGCATCGCTTTTCTTGCACATCAAAAGTAGGCAAAGCAGCAAATTACTATTATTCAACATATCCTAGCTTTTTACAGAAAATATTCAGATGCAACCCCTTTTGTAATCATTAACATTTTCATAAGTAACTCTAATGGATTACAGTTACATTTAGTTTGCAATTAAATTGCGTAACTCAGTTACATGTAACTAGTTACTCCCCAACACTCCATATGATACATTTTCAAAAGTTTCTCTTGACTTAGAAGTACTGCAGAATGGTCTTGATTTTACATAATTTCTTCGCAGTTTAAATAAAAAACACAAAAACATTGTATTTATTTCCAGACTTTGAATCCCATGTGAACATTTGAACCGCACTTTATCTGAACTAAGGTGCTCTAAAATTATTCTATATTTTTTTTAGTGTTTTGGCCATAGGAAGCTAGTTATTGTGATAAATAAATAAATAAATAAAATAAAAAAACACTAGAACCATTAACAAAGTATAATATAGAACAACTTCCCTGACATAAACACAGTTGCATGTGCTCACAGAGAAGCAGAGAGCTAGTGTATGTTAATAATGAGCATGCCACAGTTGCAAGCCTACAGTTCCCCCTTTCCCCTTCCCCCATCCCCAGCATCACAGTGATGAATGCATCCCTCCGGTCAATGATCCCCAAGGTCACAGGAACAGAGTATGAAGTAGAGTCTCTGCACCATGCAACATGCTCCCAACCCACTCAGGTAACAACAGCATAACTCACTCTTACAGACAAACATCAGGCTCCCACCTCCCACCTCGATTTAATCTCAAATGTAATCAAACTGGTTGTAAGGCAATGTGCTCAAGCTGGAGTGTATTGTGAAGATTGAATAATGTAGTAAACATATAAAGACTCAAAAGTCTGAGATTACAGATATCTGGGATGTTATATACCTTGAAATGAACAGAAAGTTGTAGGCGTTTGGACATTTTAACGGCAATAAATGCTATAATGTAAAATTCACAAAATGATGTAGTCCTTTTATATTTCCCCGATTTGGATATTGTCCACCCGTGTACAGTAACACTCAACAGTCGGTGGGGTCGGCACTAAATTAATAATAAATAAAAAAAAGTTCAACTTTTCATTTGTAAATTATGCTAACGATCTATATTAAGTACCAGCCATTATTTTCCAATTTAAATTTAATAAAATAAAAAATATAATCATATTTACATTAAAATAAAATTATTACAAATATATTTTTTAATACATAAGTGCACATTTAATTTCATATTTAATTTGTACACCCATCAGACCCCAAAAAATAAAGATTTAAAAATGTGCTTCATGTAAAAACATCCAAATTAATTTATTTGAAATAAGTCACAAAATGTTTATTTCCAAATGAACCTAAATATTTTACGTTACACCAACAAAACTTTAAGGGTTGGATGGGCTCATTAATGAAACAACTGCAAATTACAATATCTGAATTGGTCATTTAAAAAAACTCAAATCAATCGGCCACTGCTGTATAGGCAACATGCAAGCAAAAGAACAAAGGCATAAACACATTGGCATGTAAACATGCAAAAAAGACATTCAATTTGATCATTAATGAGCGCAGTGGAAACAATATCTACCTAATGCAATCTGAATGAAAACAAGCTTTTCAGCCGACATCATTAGCAGTTTCCACATGCCATGCTGTATTGTTCTCAGACCCTCCGCAGCCTTATTACAGAGGTCTGCCATTCAAAAGCATTCCCCACGTGTCACAGACTGCAGGCCAAGCAATCTCACATGCCACACTGCAGAGTGACACCACATTTATTAAACTTCTCCACTGGGCACACAAGAGGACAAGCACACACACACACACACACACACACACACCTTCTCTCTTCAATGCCAATGGCCAGGGAAATGGTATCGGGGGGAGGGGTGATATGAATCTGTTTCTGCATTTGAAAAACCAAAGGTAAAATTGTCTGACCTTGACTTATGGGAGTGAAGGAGGGTGGGAGGGATGGGAGGAGAAAGGGTAAGGCTGGCTGGAGAACAGGGGTGTATATTAATGAGCTGACAACAGGAGCACAATAGCATGACTGACTGTGATGGGAAGAAAATGGGCCAGGCAGGAAACAATGGTTGATGCTACCCTGTTCTTGTGCTCCAACAACCATGTTAGTAAGGATTCACAATCAGTGCTATCGCCATTTAAATGAACCTCCTACTTCTGTTCTGGGGGATTGAATTTACCTCTTTAGATGCTTGTCATAAATCTGACGGTGTGTGATTGTACCAAACAACATTCCTGTCAGTTTTCTTTGTGCTGCTGTATCCTTTTTTCCTAACTGCTGTTGACTGATGATTCTATTTGATATCATTTGTATAATTTGTTGACTGATAAGGAAACTACCGAAGGTTTGTGGGAACCTATTATTATTAAGTTCATGGACTTGAGAACTACATAAAGATGTGCCACATTTGTGTTACAGTATAAAACCGGCCTACATGTGCTGAAATAATATTGCACTGTATTTACAGTATCATTATAAATTGTAGGGTCTTTCCTTTTTTTCCTTTTTTAAAGAAATAAATACTTATGTTGAGCAAGGCCACATTCATTTGATCAATATTGACAGTAAACACAATCATAAACACAATTTCCACTATATTTTTTACTATATTTTTTAATCAAATAAATGCAACCTTGGTAAGCATAAGAGACTTCTTTCAAATATGAAAAAATCCCATCCAACGTTTTGAACAGATATAGTTTAAATAAAATAACTTGTTCTTTTCATTGTAAACACACCTCTTTTCTTTGCAAATTTGGCCTACTCTAGAAAACTCATCACTACTTGACTGATACAATTACTAATAAAATACCAAAAAACAGGTGGTAAACCGGTTTTGTTAAACAAGTTTTTTACATTTTCTATTGAACATCATTAAATGATGGAGAACAGCATTATAATCGGGCATATATCCATCATGCACACTTTCTCTATTAAAGAGCTAAATCAGGATCACAGTGGTAGAGTGATGCCAGACTCTGGCAGTCTGCTATATCTGCCACAAGGTTATCAGAGAATACAATTTGTTAGTGAATTCATTTCAATATAATTCATGTTACCTCATAATCATATGAAAACTAAACCATGTATCTTTGGTCAGTTAGTCAGAGGCAAATGGACAAACTCTCAATATACACTGATTCTGCAGAAGTATATGAATTCAGATATTATATCTTATTCAGACTCGCAGCATCAACATCATTTGCAGTTCAGCTGGGGTTAGATCGCAGATAGATTCACAACGGCTTTTCTTCCATAAGGGGCGTTTACACGACACAGTTTTCAACAAAAAACCAAAAAAAATGTATGCCTTTTAGCCATTCTTTTACACAGTGTTGGGGTAATGCGAGTTACGTAATCAGATTTTGTCAAGTAACAAGTAAAGAATTGCATTGATTTTACAACAAAATATCTGAGTTACTTTTTAAAATAAGTAACGCAAGTTACTTTGTTTTCCCATGTATTGACTGACAGCTCTCCTGTCCCCATGTTGAGAGGAAGTGCAGAGGCGTTGTGCGCTGTGTAAACATGATGGTTATTGTAGATCTAGACTAAAAGTGAACATGCATTTACTAATCTCACTTGAACAAAAACATTCTGTATTTCTCAAAATGAATAAAAACAGTAAAATGCAAAATCAGAATATTATGCAAACCTGCAATAATCAAATATATTAAATTACACAAATATACTTTATGTATTTAACCTCACTATATTAAACCATGTGCTGCCTTCTGAGCTTCGATGATCCAATTCAACCAATAGAAAAAATGACTAAGTAAACCACTTTTGTGTTTCATTTTTATTGCTGAAGTAAGTGTTGATCATTCTTCAGCGAAAGGTTTGTTTGAGCTGTGCCCTCTACTGTAGGTGTGAATCTGGATTTCCCCCAGCCTGAGGTTAATTCATTTTTGTTATTAAAAAAACAAGCAAGCCCAGCTTAGATGAGGAAAAGTAACGCAGTGCATTATAAGCATTACTTTCAATAAAAAAGTAACTGCAAGGTTCATTGTTATGGGTAGAAGGAGACGGGAACCGGTGAACGGTTAACACTTTAATCCATAAACAATTAAAGTAAAAACGGCAGCCGTCCGTGAGCACACACACATAATAAAACACAAAACAAAAGACAACATAAAATCCAAGCCTTGTCAACTACTTTTTTGTAAGGTCAGCCTAAGCACACAATTTTGTGTGCAGTTCTTTATTCTTCACTAGCTCGCACCCACTCTCATTCTCTTCTCACCCTTTCTAGTCAGGAAATACAGGTGCTGGTCATATACTTATAATATAATCAAAAAGTTGATTTATTTCAATAATTCCTTGTAAAACTTGGATATTAAATGAATTCATTACACACAGACTAATATATTTCAAATGTTTATTTATTTAAAATTTTGATGATTATAACTGACAACTAAGGAAAATCCAAAATTCAGTATCTCAAAAAAAATTAGAATATTGTGAAAAGGTTCAATATTGAGGACACCTGGTGCCACACTCTAATCAGCGAAATAACTCTAAGGTCCAAGGTCAACGCAGCCGTATACCGGGAAGTTTTAGAGCACTTCATGTTTCCTGCTGCTGACCAACTTTATGGAGATGCCGATTTCATTGGCACCTGCACAGTGTCAAAGCAACCCAAGCCTGGTTTAAGGACCATGGTATCACTGTTCTTAACTGGCCAGCAAACCATATAAAATCTATGGGGTATTGTGATGAGGAAGATGCGATTTACGTCGGACCCAGCAATACAGAAGAGCTGAAGGCTATCAGAGCAACTGGGGCTCATAACACCTGAGCCGAGCCACAGACTGATCGGCTCTATGCTACACCGCATTCCTGCGGTAATTCAGGCAAAAGGAGCCCCAACTAAGTACTGAGTGCTGTACCTGGTAATACTTTTCAAGGTAATACTTTTCAGTTGAACAAGATTTCTAAAAATCCTTTCTTTGTATTGGTTTTATGTAATATTCTAATTTTCTGAGATACTGAATTTGGGATTTCCAGTCTGTGTATAAATAATGAATATAATATACATAGTTTCATTTTTTGACTTGAAATTTGTGAACTAAATCAACTTTATTTTTATTAATTAACTTTTTGATTTTATTCTAATATATTAACGGCATCTGTATATTAGAGAGTAATGAATAAGTGGGTACAGTAGGTCCATACAACCCCAGACACACTTTCTTACAATCCACCAAAATAAATAAAAAATAAAAACACTCTCCTTAAATTAAAGTCTATATGGGATTTTCTTTTTAAAAACTATGACCAAAAAAACAACAAAAATTGAATCAGTCTAACCATTTACATAAGTAATAGCACAACTTTCCCAACAAACTGCATGATTTGAGGGGGGCTATAGCACAAAAGGGCAGAATAAACAGTTTAGCATTGGCAGGTGATGTTTAGCACTGCCATTAGCACCTCCACAAACACCACTACTGACAAAAGCAAATATATCACAATATTAATTTCTGAAAAGAGAGTTTATTTTAATCAAATGAGCGAGACACATTTCCAGTGTTTCTTTGGTTTCTTGTTGTGTGTGTTTGTACTGTGGGCCTATGTGTGTTTGGCTTGCTCTGTTGACCTGTAGAGCTCTGCCAAATCGGCACAGCATGTCTATGACAAACACTGTTTTTTTTAGCCTTCTCCCAATGAGCTGTTACACTGAGTTAGTCAAACATAAGGCAGAACAGTTTCCTCTGAAAACAGACTGCCGGCCTCCAGACACACTCGCAGAAACACCATTGCAGCATCTGTTCTAACTATCACCGCTAAAAGTCTCATTCTCACACAAGCCCGGATTTCCTTCCTACTAATTAACGATTCTCGTAGAGTCCTTGAATCACAGAGTTTGAGGACTGTCACTTCTTTAGTTTTAAATCTTAGCACAGCCTGCGATTGAGAGGATGTGCAGCAGAACAAACACAAATGACTTCCAGCTGTGGTGACTTAATGCTGTGTAGGATACTTCATGATAATGTGTGCCTTTAGCAACAGAAGATATTTCAGAAAAAAAATGTTGGATATAAAATGGAAGACATTTTGAAGAACTGTTTTGTCCATATAATGAAAGTCAATTCGATCTAGTTGTTTTTTTGTTTCGTTTTTTGTGGAAAACTTTTATTGTGTGCACAAAAACAGATCATAGACATACAGTTTCGGAACAAAGAGGGTGAGAAATTATGAAAAAATATACATTCTTAGCTGAACTAGCCTTAGCTTAAAGCCCTGATGTAATGTAACAAGTATGTATCTGACTAAGCAGTCTGATGAATTCTCGGTAAATTCTGCATGTATTGTCCTGTCCTTTGTTCTCTTTGCGGAATAAAATATACCCTTTGTGAGTCCGGTGCTTTCCACTTTATTCCCTGCAGCTGAACTGCTACATGTCATTAGTGTCTTTATGTAATAAACCACACATTTGTTATGTTTCACTGAATCCAAACATCTCCAATAGACCCAAACTGGGTTCTTTGTTCTTTGGTGAGAGAGAAATTACATGACAAAATGCCAGGTCACGACTCTTGTGTGTATGTGCTATTCAGCCATTAACAGGGGACACTTTAAGTCTAACAATTAGCAAATACGATTACATCTTCTCTATATTCATTTTTCTATGTTAAATGCAGTTCAGCTCAAAATGTCAAACACGGGGCTGTGCATTTTCTCTAATGAGTATTCAATGACTGCATAATTCAAATTGCATTGCAGGAACAGAGCAGAATTTTAATGTGTGATGGCTTTTAGACTATGGCATTTGCAGTCTTGAGGTTGTTTTTTCCTGCAGCCAGGAATGAGGTTGAGCATTCTTAATTAATTACATATTACAAAATACTACAACCAAGCAATAAAAAATGTGATAATATAGTAATTCTAGTGCTTGTCAATTGATGCTGATCATGTGATCTTTGGATGTGCAGTTTTATTCAAAAATCCAAATATGAAACAAAGCTAACCTAGCAGAGCTAAACAGAAAACACTCACCGAACAGCAGGTTACAACATTAATACAAAGACACATGGCAACACACACATAAGCACTAATGACTACACACCTGTGAACAATGATCAAACAATGAACCAATGACAGAATATGACACAAGATCACATGAGGGAATGGGAATCACATGACAAACAGGAACACACTACAAAACCAGGGGGTATTCCAGAAAGCAGGTTATGTGACATACCTGGGTATGTTTAAGAATAAGTTTGTGGATAATCTCAGCTTTCGGTTCCAAAAATGGAGGTAACTGTCAGGGTATGTAACCATACACTCTAAAAAATGCTGGGTTAAAAACAACCCAAGTTGGGTTGAAAATGCACCAACCCAACAATTGGGTTGTTTTAACCAAATGGTTGAGTTGTCTTAACCCAATGGTTGAGTTGTTTTAACCCAGTGGTTGGGTTAAATGTTGCTTAAGACAACCCAATTGCTGGGTAAGAACAACTCAACCATCGGGTTAAAACAACCCAATTGTTGGGTTAGTGCATTTTCAACCCAACTTGGGTTGTTTTTAACCCAGCATTTTTTAGAGTGTAGCAACTCAGTCTCTGAACATAGCCTGCTCCAGAGCAGGTTATGTTCCAGGGTTAGTTTGCTTAAGAGGTATTTAGATGTGTTTTATATAATTAATATAGTTATTATATTAACCAAATTTGTTTCAGAATATAATATACTGTATAATATTATTTATTCATTTTAAATAATTATAAAAAAATAAGTTGTCAAAATATGTTAATGCAATTCAAATATATTTATTTGATGTCATCTCACACACAGATCTTCTCACACATTCAATTAATTAGCATCAAACAAACAATATAATCCTCATTCTCAGTGAATAAAGATTCAGGGTATATGTGACGGTAAGTTTACCTTCAATTCACATTTATTTAGTGCTTTTCACAATACATATTGCTTCAAAGCTGCTTTACAGACAATGTATGCGTTTTCTGTAAAGAATTATATTACAATTAGAGTGATTTGTTATCAGAGGAGACTGTGTCCAAGTTATGGATTTAAGAAATGTACATATACAAATCACACAGTTAGCTAACAATGTATTAAAGGTGTCATGAATTGGCTTTTTCAAAAAATATTATACTGTTGTCTTAGGTCAACTAATGATGTTTGTGTGGTTTTTAGAAAAACATCATAACTAATAAGTAATAGGCTATTTTCTACACTGGTTTTGAGGCTCTCTTCAAAACACAACCTGGTTACTTACTTTTTAAAGTTAAAACAACAATTTTTTTACAGTGTATGTTTTCAGTGGAGAGCAGCACTGGAGACTTGGAAGTTAATGCCCACGCCTAGGATTGGATAAGATTTGCATATTTAATGAGCTTCAGCTCACTTGTTCAATTCAGTTCATATGAGGGAGGGGTTGTTTTGAAAGCGCCAACCAGAATAAACATATTTATCTAACAACCACAACATAAGTACGAACCGCACGCCATACACACACACACACACACACACACACATGCGTGCCCTTCAAATGTCAAGCCAAGATAGAGAAAACAAAGCAGAACAAGAAAGGAATATTATGAGATTCATCTGCCTGCCGATGGCTTCCGGACATTTGCGAGCCCTGGCCCAAACATGTCTGCGTGCTAAAGGTATGTTCTGTTAGACACGTACACGTAATCAAAACAATCTATAACAATGCAATACTCTTACATAAAAAAAACACGTTTTACTCACATAAGTGTGTTGCACCATTCCTGTCAGATCCAAGCCTGACAAGCCAGACCCACATAAGGATGTTTGGTCTGGAAACTCACCATTGACAGGGCTCAATCCGAGGGGTGGGATAAACGGTTGTCTTTCAAACTCAGTCTGCACGCGATAGGATAGCGCTACACCAACCAGAGCAACGAAGGTGAAGCAGAACTCGTTGACAGATTAAACTTTCGCTGTATCCGGTTGGCAAAACTCTGAACACATCTTCCCTTTTTGAGAATGACTTCAGTGCCGTTCTTTGTTCTTTTCTCAGAGAAAAGCTTAACTCCAAGTCTTCCAGAGTCGTGGTCAAAGCTGATTCGAAAGACCGCAGTTCGCCAGTTTCTGTGAAGCACATAAGCGCAACTCGGCCGTCATTATGTTAAGCCCCGCCCAACGACTCTATACACGATGTGATTGGCCCGACCGGAGTTTGTCGTTTGCAACTCAGAAGTGTATTGAGAGTTGCTAGACGACACTCGCGGCAGATTAGATTTGCTGCCGCTAGGGTGCGTCTAGATTTCTAGGCTATAGTCAGGCAGATCCAATATAGAAGAAACAACACTGTGTTTTAATCTCAAATGTCTGCAAATCCAGCATCGACCTGAGATTTGTTAACAATCGATTTCACTGTGAAATGAAGTGAACACCATTTCTTCCCCACGTGAGCTGGAACTTCATTAAAAATAAAGTTCAACCACACATTCCTAATATTAGAATCAGAAGGAAGCTTATGCAATGACTGTGTTCTTCCACAACCAGGAATAGTGCAATATCTTGCTATATTCTTTGCAGCTCCATGAGTCGGTGGGTGGGGCTTCTGAATTAGACGCGCTGTAGAGGCAGTGTTTGGTCACGCGATGACATATAAATGTACACACGATCGTTTTCTGGGCCTGGTGTCTATAAAAGCTTTTCTTTCACTAACAAGGAAGTTTTCAGCTCTGAAACTTACAGGATATTTTTTTATATTACTATGACCTTTTATATATCAAAAGCTCAAGGGAAAGTTGATTTCTCAATTCATCACCCCTTTAGTAAACAACAATGAGCACATTGAAGTAAAGAATATTGTTAAAAAATTATTAGGATAGAAAAACAAATTTAGCACTGGTGCGTGTTGATCCAGAGCTGCATTATCTGAATCCTCTCAGGAGCTGAAGTCGTCTCTTCACAGGTGTTGGTCTTCTGAAGTCTTCATAAGAGGCTGGATCCAGACTGGAGCTGACAGATTCTCTGTTACCTTGAAATGGACATTCTGAGATAAAACGAAAAAAAAAAGGAAAATAATTAGCATAGCTGCTGTTCAACTTCAAAGCATTATGTGGATGCTTGGCTAAAGAAAAGCATCTTAAGATTTAAACTGGAAGACTGAAGCCCCAAACATTATCAGGAACGCTTTTCTACAGAAGAAGACTGTTTTTGTAACATATGAAATATAATTTTCGAAAAGACAAGTTGCTGTCTAATATAACACTCAGGTATTTTACTATAGGATGAAGTAACAGTACACATCCTTCTATATATATATATATATATATATATATATATATAATGGGATTATTCATGCTGCTAGTCCTTTCAAATCATGCTGGAGAACATATTCATCAGGTTTATGTCATTAACCCAAAATTGGAGAAATTCAAGATAATGTTTAATCATTTTATTTATAATGATAATCGCTGTTGGGTTGGGAAACGGAGGAGTGTCTGATTATTGACTCAAAAAGTGAAGTGACAGTTCAGAGATCAGAATATTAATCTCTGAGCTCTAAACTGGCCTTTATCTGAGCTAATAATACATTGCAAGTGGAAGGATTAGTAATTTTAATCAGACTTTACTTACCTTATTTTCTCTCTTTCTCTCACTTAAATGCTATTTATGTTGTATGTCTATTGTCCTCCCTCACATCATTTGTTTCTTCTCCCTTTCCCTATTTAACAGTAACATTTTAAATTAAATGTGTCATTTAAATTGTACTGTGCCCTGTGTATAAACACAGATATAACCATTGCAAATTAGCATATCTGTAGGTTTTCCATTCCTTATGAGAGAAAATGTGCATAAAGCGAGAACAATGTGGGTAAGAATCATATGTGTGTGCATTGAGGGATGGCTAAGACAGTGGCAAAAAGGCATATGTGAGAGAGAGAGAGAGAGAGAGAGAGAGAGAGAGAGAGAGAGAGAGAGAGAGAGAGAGAGAGAGAGAGAGAGAGAGAGAGAGAGAGAGAGAGAGAGAGAGAGAGAGAGAGAGAGAGAGAATAAATTGCATAAAGTGAATAAAGTGCACAGTCCTCACATTTACTGAGTTGGAGTGGTAGCCATCGCTCTGGTCCTCAGTGCTTGTAGATATGAATTACTATCACCAGAGAAACTGCACTCACATCCCCTCTCCTCCTGCACATCCACCTCTCCACGCCCACCAAGAACGCATGGGTTTGTCATAATACCACTAAATGTCATATATTCACTTGCAATTATAAGAGTCTCTGGTCTTTTATGCTCAGAGAAGTGTGTAATTTCCTGCCACTAACAGCACTAAGCAGAATCGGAAAAATATTTAAATGCAATCATTTATCCATTTAAATGAATAAACAAATGTATACTATCTTTAAAAAAAGCTTTTTAGATATATTTATGAACATATTTATCTAACTTTGTGTACATTATTGGTTGAGCCAATCTTGTCCAGTTAGACATTAATGTTAATATTTTACATTACTGCAAAATAATATACATTTACTTTGTTTTTCTATCCTGAGAGAAATAATTAAAAAAAAATAGATGTCAGAAAAAGGATTTCTCAAGAATAATCTGGGCAATGAATTCAAAGACTCTCAAAAGCTTGCAGAAATGGGCAGTTAATCTGTACATTAGCCTGACTCACCTGTCCGGCATATGTCACAACACTCATTCTAATGCCTTTGACTCTAATTGACATGAGCTAAAGCCACACAACTTGAATTTTAATTTCATGGGGTTTGTAATGAAAATCACAATATGAATAGCAGCCCTTTGACAAAGCAATTATACTTTAATGAAGGCATCTATGAGTCTGATTACAGTGGCGTGGCAATGCAATCCCCCTCCACCCCCGTTCAGTTTATAACACTCTTGAAGAGCCGTGGTTAGTACAGGATCCTGGTCTGACTCCGTGATACTGGGGTCTGTGCTCCTCTCAGTGACACAAGGGAGGTTTAACTACTTAAAAAAACAATGTAATTACATAGGCACTGGATGAAATCAATTAACTCCAATGCTATGATTTAATGCGGGCCTAATTAGCATGGATGTGTTCGGGGGTGGAGGTCCAAAGGTGTGCATTCTCCTACCGTTATGGCTGTGGAGCGATTTTCTTTCTCTGTGTTCTTTTAAATAAGGAAGAGAGAGTGTGGTGGTGGTGGTGGTGGTGGTGTGTGTGTGTGTGTGTGTGTGTGTAAGGAGATGGGTTCAGTTTTATAGTGAAGGGCAAAATATATGATGTGTATTTCTTGTGATATGGCTTAATGAGATTATAAGATCACAAACATGCAGTGTACATGTTTGTGCAGTGTGTTATACAGGTAAATATATTCCATGCTAAATTTGATTTGTTCCCAAATCATTCTGCCCTATTTTCTTGTGGTTAATATGTCACTTCAGTTCATACATTCAAAATTAATTGAGCCCATGTTAACAGATCAAATTTCAATTTGGCCAATTGAAAAATTTAGATGTGATCAGTCACTTGAACATTTTGAATTGGAGAGGCCTGATATTTTTTACAGTGTGAACAGAATTTTTTATTTAAGATCAAGTTATACCAAACAGTTCTTAATTAGTCATTTGATTGATTTTCTTGGCCCATGTCCGGTTTAAGCTCCGCCCACACCAGTATCCTGTTATTTTAGTATTATATACACAAGTATAGTATTTATACATTTTGCCTAATGTAGTATGATTTTGTTGATTTTGTTATTTATTTGTTATTCATATTAGTCACTGTAAAAAAATGTTTTAGTTTATTGAAATAAAAAATTTGAGTTGATACAATGAAGGAAATTGGTTCAGTAAATTGAAACTCAAAATATTACTGTATCTGAACCACATAAAAATTATAAATCATGAAAATAGCATTTTTCAAAATTGCTTCAATGCGTCATCACAAATAAAACACATTTACCCAATATGCTTACTTTTTTTTTTTGACAATATTTTAATAAAGGTTGTCGATTCTCAAAAATTTTCATTGTATTAACTCAAATTTTTCATTTCAGTTCACTAGTAACAACAGTGACCCACATCTTCTATCTGAATACAGACATAGATCTTTTTTTTCTTTTTTTATTGTAATGGACAGGCCTTTTACCAAAGATAATGGGGGGAGAGAAAATCGGCCATAAACACTGCTCTGAAGGTGCAGATCCACTTGTCCATGCAACACTCATGTTTCGCCGCGACTTTCTCCACTTTATTCCTATGGGTGACGTCAAACGACTTTAATGCGCCCACACAGCATTCCAGGAAGGCCGCGCTGCATTTGAACCGATTTGAACGCAGAAATGACGAGAAGCATCACATCACGCTTCGGTCGTGTCACAATAGTGGATCTCCACGGTCACTGCTGTCTCAGGACTTCACAAAATCAACAAGAAGTGTGTTTTTGACGGAGCGGTCCCAGCGATAAAGGTTCACGTCGTGCTTTGGAAACAGGCGGTGAGTAAAACGGCTTCAAATGTCTGTGTTGTTGGCTATCGTCGCGTGAGTAAACATCAGTAAACAACACGATCGTGTATAACGTTAGTTAATTTATCAATGGAGCATGCGATCTATGGTGTGTGTTTAAATACATTTGTTTAGCTGACCAATATAGGTGTCTGTTTGTTTATTGTAAAACCACCCAAACATAAACCTAGCGTTCTCACAAAGCGTGCTTTGTCATTCAAATGCGCAAACGGTTACTTCCTTGTTGTTCGATGTATAACGTTACACTAGTCTGATGTGCAAAACTGTTTTGCTTGCTACTGCTTAGGTTTAGTCGCATACAATAGTCCATAAACCGAATCATGTCATCATATACAACGAGTGAACAAACGCAAATGTTGACAGGCCACTAAATACAGTACATACCACAGAGACGGACGTCCTGCTGTTGCTGTTTCTCCTGTTCAATTTATTTCATCCTCCGAATCTGATTCTGGATCATACCTGTATTAGTTGAATCTGATTGATAGCCATGGTTTATTTAGGGTAACGTTTTCTTTTCCACGCATGACGATGTCAGCTTTCAGAATCTCTCGTGCATTAGCTGCGCGCTCGTCACTCTTTAGCTCCGCCCACACGATACGCCTCCAGCCGCTCGTTTTTTTCCCGGAAAGACTCGGTACAGCCTATATTTCTTTTATAAATATAATAAAACTAGGCTGATAGCATCCCTTTTGCACATCTTTCGTCCACTAGTTTGGTTACAGTAATTGGTTAATATCTGCCGAGGCACGAAGGGAAGAGAAGAGAGAGGGAAGGTGACAAGCGAGTTGAAAGGCTTTACAGGGGACTATAGTGGTGAAAGAAGCTCCTCATTAGCCCAGGCCTTTTCTGGAGGTTGAGCTCTCCTCTCTGCGCCTGTGTATGAAACACTCAGAGGAAGGCAGAGCAGGCCGTCCTGTCCCTCATCCTCCTCTGTGTTGATGAGCAATTACGAGCTGGAGCGCTCATCAGCCACACAAAGACGTGCTCTGCCTGTCTGCTGCCCATTTTAATAGGACACTTTTCTTTATTCAGCACTCCCCCTTCAAATAGGGACATCAAAGATGGCAGGATGGACAAATAGAGAAATATGCAGAGCTTTTCTGGGTCTAAGGAGAACAGCCTTTGCTTTTATGGGGAGAGGATGAAATTAGCTGACATTTCACTTCCGGAAAGGTTGATATGAATTCTTTGTTCTGCGCACTCTAGCTTTAAGGAGTGGGTTCCTGTGAGTGCTTAAAAGGATAGTTCATCCAAAAATATACCATTAGATACGATAAATCAACACTTTTTCACTCCCAAAAGGAAGAAATTATTGTATAAATATTTATACTTTGATATGTTGTAGCAACTAACCCCACAATAGCATCAATATGTGACGAGTTGGCATAAACCGGGAGAACTGTCAACCGATTTTATGGTATTGCAGTTACATTCACATCATAACATTGCCGGCTGCAACATCAAGGTGTATGATTTCAATGAGTTTATAAGCCTTGCAGTTTGAAAACAAGCGATTATAAACCATTCAAGTGCAATAAGCAGCAAAAGAGAACACATTTTGGTATGCAAAAGCTGTCTGAGAGATACATGTGAGTACTGCAATTAGCTTACATTTTTTGGATATATAGTCAAGTTTATTGTTTTTGTGATATTGAAATTGATGATAAATGTATAATTTCATTTGTAACAAAATGTGTATCATAAAAATCTTATAGGCTATTAAAACAAAAATACTATATTGAGATATTTATTGTTATTATGAAATGATAAGATAATTAGATAGCCTTTAAGGTCCGTCTTTCGACCCAATCATAAACCCTTGTGAAAGTTCTGATGCTTGAAGTCTGTTTGTTCCGCAATCACATTCCACTGTCCAAGACGATTACTCTCTTCAATGCTTTTTAAACAAAGCCCACCTTTAGATGTAACTATCAGACATATACAGTTTTTCAGACACGCATCCTTAATAAAAAAACAGGCATTTTAAGAAAAAATATTGCAAATACCACCTAACTGTCTATTTACGTGAAGGAAAGGTATTACATCATTATTCAGTTATAGAGTCTCCTGCATTAGGTGCAGAGAGACTGTGGTAATTATTGCAGTCAGGAGGCTGGAGGTTTGGGCCCGTGTGTTCTAATCTGAGGTCATTTTAGGTCGCAGGAGCATTTAGCTGACCATATGCTGGCAGAGATGGGGCCGTCTCTGCCTCTCCCAGGCCTCAGGCTCTCTCTGTGTGGGACTCCGCTTGAACAGCTCTCCCTACTGGATAATCAGATGGCAAATGAGGCTTATGAGTATTGAGTGAGAGAGGGGAAGGCACTCTTAACCTCCTAATATAGGGAAGCCAGAACTTTCACAGCTAAAAAATCTTTCTATTTTAAAACACTAATCACTTTGTATGGAATTTAGGTAGCATTTTCAGTAACTCTAACAACTTTTTTAAATTCAAAATAAAGTACAATGACTGCAAAGATTTCGAATTCGAGAGTAAAACAAAAAATAAAATACAATTCTTTACACTATCTTATACACAAAGCATGCAACTTCGTCTCTGATAAGTGAGAAATAAATTGGACTTCACATATCACTTTTTCACACCCTCTTCAGAAAAACACCTATTAACTCAACATGATATTAATGGCTTTCACCCTGAACTCATCAGCTGGAAAGGTGAGAGTACATTAGTCTCTAATTGAGAGACAGTAGAGGCTTGAAAGTGTTGTTCCTCTGTCAGACAGAGCAACTGGGGGCCCAACCGGATCTCATGAAAATGCGTATAAATAGTAGGCTATACGAGTGTGCAATGTCGTGGAATGTATACGACGAAACTCATTTTGCCGTGCCTTTGCTACGCTGTTTTCCGCGTGCATATGATACGCACTTTATGGCGTATTATACATAGGAACCCCCACCCCACTACCCTAAACCTACCCAAGATGTGTATCATATGCACGCGAAAAACAACGTATCATATGCACGCCAAAATGAGTTTTGGCGTATACATTCCACGACATTGCACACTCGTACTATATGGTAATCATTTTGTATGGAATTTAGGTAACATTTTCAGTAAATCTATAACAACCTTTTTAAATTCAAAATAAAGTACAATGACTGCAAAGACGCAAAACGATCCGAGAGTAAAAAAAACAAAAAAAAAAACGTCTCAATTTGAATACACTTTTATTTGATTAATTAATTTAATTTAAAAAAAAAAACATATTTTAGGGAATGCATGCATCAATTAATAAAATAAAATGAATGAATAAGTAAATGCATACATCTTAGGGAATGCCCAAAACACTTTCAAATTAAAATCAAATCAAATCAAATAAAACGTTAAGAGAGAATAGAACATTTTAATAATTAAGAATGTTTAATACAGGTGAGATTATTATTTGCCTTATTAAATATCCCTTCAAAAGGCCTGCTGAGGCTGCTGTCAGGTTTTGGAGAAACAAGCGCCGAGATAGACAGCCTATAGGGCAGCACTAACTCGCCAGCTGAGGCCCTGTGATTGCTGCCATGGCAACGGCAGGCAGGAGCTACACAACCTAGCAAACTGCAAATGTCAATTAACACAGATATGTAGATATAGTACTATAGTGGCTATGAGCAGAGACACGTTCTGTTCTGATAAGTTATGTTAATGTCCTGTCATTAGACAAGAGCAAATGAGTGAATATAGCATACAGCAATGACAGAAAGAGTGAAGGACTGTCTGCCTTGTCTAACACATCAGTATGTGTTCAGTTCTCTCGTCTCCATCTTGTGACTGGATTGGCATTTTGGTGATGAGGTTAAAGCCAAGGAGAGACAGGCAAAGATGCACCTGCCTCTACTAATCCAGATATTGATCATCATCCTTGCAGTAGATCAATGGAGACAATGAGATGCAGGCTGTAACCTCTCGAGAGGCTTGAGACGAGAGATGATTTACTGTATTCCAGGCCCTCTCCTACAAACCGTCTAGGGACTTGATTGGGACTCTGAAGGAGGCAACACAATGTTTACTGCCAGGATGCGATCTCAAAGGGGATATTATACAAATATAGAGCTGCACCAAAAACCACACACTCACAGACACACACATTTAATTGCCCAAGGGGGGATATCAAGCTGAGGGTTTCACTGCACATCCCCACATTTTCACATCAATGGCTGTCTGGAAACCTTAACATTCATCAACAAAACAAGACGATTAGACCCCTCTGTCTCTGCAGGCACTGATCTGTGGTGAACCACATGCTTGTGAAGATCTCTGTATATGGTTTAAACACCAGGTTTCTCTCATCTGTTTCCCCAAACTGAAAAAGGTGTAAATGACATCCCAAAATAGTTACTGGTCTCCTTTATGTAGACTTCAGGGCACAGTGATGTACATTGCAGCAAGCTTATGAAATTACAAAGAATAAACCTTCTAAATGCAGTACAAATAATGGTTCTATCTATCTATCTATCTATCTATCTATCTATCTATCTATCTATCTATCTATCTATCTATCTATCTATCTATCTATCTATCTATCTATCTATCTATCTATCTATCTATCTATCTATCTATCTATCTATCACCTACCTATCTATCTATCTATCTATCTATCTATCTATCTATCTATCTATCTATCTATCTATCTATCTATCTATCTATCTATCTATCTATCTATCTATCTGTCTGTCTGTCTGTCTGTCTGTCTGTCTGTCTGTCTGTCTGTCTGTCTGTCTATCTATCTATCTATCTATCTATCTATCTATCTATCTATCTATCTATCTGTCTATCTGTCTGTCTGTCTGTCTGTACAATTTGTTGTAGGAATTTTGATTTAGATTAAAAAGCTGCATCAGTTTGACCTGACTGACATTCTCAAAGGGATAATAGGGGAAGCAGTGAAGTGTAATTTGTGTGTTTAAATGCAAACACCCCAGACTTTTATCAGGCCCTCTGTAACCCACCGTGACAGAGATAGGCGTCTCTGTTCATTACTGTCATATATATGTACACACTGAGCCCTGGCAAGCATCAGTGTCACCAGCAGACATTAGACTGGCAGGGTGTTTCCTGTAAGATGCTGAAGTCTCAGAGTGTTTGCGCTGATGGAAGGGACTCCTAGTGTGTAATTTTTTTTACAGAATCCTTGCTTTCTGCAAAATAGTGCCTTGATGGAAGCAAGCACTCATTTGTTTTCACCTAATTAGTGGTACTCAATAAAGTTAATGGATTTGAACAAACTTGATACAGTATGTTTAAGTGGCTAAAGGTCACATTTACATTGTTTAATAAATTAAAATCCAGTTGTTTCAAACGGAATCCATGCAACTGGGAATTTCGCATTAGGGTCAAATATTTCCCTAAGCAAATATCACAATGGGTCAGTCATGCTGATCCTCTGTGCTGACAGAAAGCTGCTTGATCTATGATGCATACCTGCTACACTACAACAGAACATGGAGCTTTGTTTGCCTGCTAAATTTGGCTACACACATGAACGATAATGATGAAGAGGTGTGCTATTACTTTCCTAAGTGATAAGACTTTTCACTTTTCATCTGGATGGTAAAATTGGTGGAGAAAACAGGCAAAAAGTGCTGGAGAAAACAGACAATCGAGCTCCAGCAATCGCTTAGCAATGAGCTAAATACCAGAAAACATTAGCAACGCCTTGGTGACAGATCAAATTTTCTTTAAAAATGTTGTTCTTTTGTCGGTCTTGCTGTTGCTAAAATGGTTTATATGATGTCACTAGCAAAAAGCTAAGGATATTTGACAGACAGAAAGGAATTTGCAGCAACATCAAAGAGACGAGTGTAAACTACAGGGAACATCAAGGAGGAGATCACCAGTGGGACTGAAACAGACAGGGTTGGGGAACTAATATCACAGCAGCTCTGTGGATAGCCACAGATCTTTTTTAGTGACATATTAAAGATGACTGGCATGCCATTACACAACCTGGCCAACTTCCACAAGTGCACAGCCCAGTATGGGAGCCGCTCTGTCGTGGAGCATAATGTGATGAGATGATTCGCCACGGTGAGGCTCGTGAATCAATTTAGAGAAGCTCATTATTGGCTCTGGGCTACAAAATGTCCAGACCATCGACTCAGTTATACATCTTCATAAGACCAGGCCCATCCTTGAGCACTTCGATCATCTCAACCATTATCAAGAGCATCCTAAAAATAAACAACAGGCTGCAAAACAACATCTACTTTACCTCCAGGGCATGAACCTACTGTACCTTCAAGGGCATGGCAAGCTACTGCCATCTGTCATTGTCTAGTGGTCATGATATAACCTTCCTTTAATATAGTATTAATTATTCAATATGCTGATTTTGTGATGTGATGTTTAGTGTATTGCTGTAACTAATTTTAGTCTTTTACAATTTTTCTGTTAAATTGATTTGTTGAGGTGTATTTCATGACTAAAAACTTTAATACCAGTGAAATTATTTGACACAAAGTCTACCACCTTGTTGACTGATTGAAATTTCATTGAATGATGAGGAGAGGATAGACCCAATGGACATCTATAATTACTCTTCACAAGCCAAAATGTAGTTTTAACTCAAGACCTCTATGAGGGTTTGGAAGAACACACTGATGTTACAAAAGAGGTACTGCCCTCTACCATTCAAAAATGCATTTACAAGACAACAACAACAACAAAACACCAAAGGAAAATAAATTTCTTGGAAACATTACAGTAAAAATGGCTCACTGCCTTCAGTATTAACCAGTAAGACTCAAGACTTATTTAGTATGGCTTAAGGTTGTGTGCTAAGGTCACACAGTTGATGGCAGTCATGAAATAGAGGTGTAAAACTCAGTTCCTAGAGGGCCATGGCCCTTTAAAGTTTAGTTTCAACCTCCTACTAAACTCCAACACACATAGTTTTACAGGTAGTAATTTGTAATGCTATTAAAGGTAGGACAGGCAATTTTTGGAGTGGCTAGCAGTAGCGAGCCAGCTTTGAAAATATGAGATCCCACCCTCCATTCAGAGCAGCTCTAAAGCCACGCCTCCTTTAAAACAAATGAACGCGCAGAGTAGATTCTACAAAGCGTCACAAGAGACGCTGTTAAATTACCTCATGTCTCAAAGCACATAACACTACAATAATATGGAACATAAAAAATTTAAAAAGCATTGACCTGTATCATCTGACTGCTGCAGATTCATTTTGACGTTGATAGTGTTGCCATTGAAATGCATAGAGTAACGAACTGCTCCGGGTATAACGGCATGGTTATCCATCTCTTCCAAATTACTAATGGCATAAGTTTGCTGCTTTGGATCAGGAGGGACTGTAAAATGTGGCTGCTGTTTCGGTTGAGGTGCTCTGTGACTGATGTGCTATCAGAATGTGAAGATACTTCAACTAGCATAACAATAAGCGCTGCCTTTAATGTTTATAAGTAAATAATATTAAAACACAGCCTTCAAATGTTGTTCATAAACATTGCATTACAGATAAATCTAATGAAAATTTAGTAATAAAATGAAAAGAAAAAAAGTAAACACATTACAGATAACAGACCAACTGGCAGGTCTATTGCACTTAATGGGGTCATATAATGCCATTTTTGTACAAGTTAATATAATTCTTTAGTGTCTAAATAAAAAAAAGTTTGTGATATACTTTAATTAAAAATTATCATTAGAATTGTAAGAAAACACAAATTTTACCTGGTCAAAAACAGCTCTGTTTTCAGCAAGCCATTCTAGTGCATACGGCTTTAAATGCTAATGAGTTGCTTTGACAACAGTTGAGGTATATTTTGGAGAAAGAATGGCAACGGGACTCTGTGAGGACACATTGTATCAATTTGAACCCATAACAAGATGACGGCCCTGTGAGCTGGACGTTTCTGAATTGTTGGTTAATGTAATGTCACTTTGATCTATCTTCACTGGCAGGGTAACATTAGCGTAATAAATGCTGATGCATACGTTAGTTCATTGACAGATTGATGTTACAGCTACTGGTCATGAAACACTTTTTTTCTGTAATAGGCTTGTCAGTGATGTGTCACGTTATCTATGCAGTGTGAGGTACAACTGTCAGGGCTGAAGCACTGACATTAGGTCACCACAGGAATGTTTCAACAGACACCATTATAAACCATCTACAGAAGTAAGCTTAGTATAGTGTTACCACATTACATTTATCACCAGTGTACACCATTTGTAATACCACAATAACCAAAACGCGTTGTTCATAAACGTGGGATTATGAATTATATTGAGAACGTCATGCATAGAAAGCATGCCGAAGTATAAGTGCACGTTTCAAAAGTTACACTCACTTCTTCTGGAGGTGCAGCAGGAACACGAATAGTTCTTCTTAGCAAAACCTGCTTCATACTGACCATCGTTTTTAAAGCAGTCTGGTGAGAAATGATTTGCGTGGTGCAAACATGAAATCATTGAGGTTGATCAGGGGAATATTCCCTTCGAAAACAAAACCCAGCCACTGCGTCTTCAGCGGTTTGGATTTAGGAACATCAGAATGATTGCTGTGTTCGTTATTACACCCAAAAACAGAACCCCACAATTACTTAGATGCCATTCTGCTCCAGCGTATCAACAATGGCGGACTATGATGAGCTCGCTCAGGGCGGGTCTGAGGTGAAACGTTGCTTGTCAATCAACAGTCGTGGGAGGGGCATCCAACCGTGTGACATCACATGGTCGAATGGCATGAATTGAGACAGGAGAAAACATATAAGGAGATTTTATTTTTATTTTTTTATCATTATAGGATATATATCATTATTGTGTACAGGTACTGCCAACTCACATTTCCATACAATCAACTTGTAAAAGTGCACATACTTTTGGCCCTCTGTAAGACCCTTTTAAGTCTTAATGCGCATCTTCTTTTGTGCTCCATAAGAAGGTCATTTAGGTTTAAAATGAAGGTGAGAAAATGATAATATCACTACTACACAAATAAGACAAACACTAAGTAACATAATTCAGGTTGTCTTCGCTTCGTTCGCCTGTTAAATTGTGTATACTCACATATGCATGTGTTTACTCTTGGTGGTTTGCGTAGACATAACCTGTGTGCGTGCGTGCGTGCGTGTGTGTGTGTGTGTATGATTGCATATGGCGTTTGTAGCGCCGCTTGCACCCCGGCACAGCTAATGAAATGCAAACAACCCAAGCCGAGAGCAGCAGTGACGTGATATGGTCTGCTGCTGAGAGAGGAGGAGAGGAAAGATGTTGCGTGGTGTTTGTCCATTTGCGTCTGAGTGTACGTGCGAGCCCTTTGGGACAGCGTGCACTAAGAAGTGTGTATGAGGTTGGAGGGTGGGGGGCTGTGCAGACAGAGGCAGGCTGGTGAATAAATCATGGAGCGATAGCGAGAGCGTGTGCCGCAGCCGTGACGGCTAGTCCGACTGCAGCTCTGCCAAAGGCGAAAAGAAAAGGTCAAGGAGAACGGAGAGGAATGTGTTGAAGAAATGTTCACAAGTATGGTGCGAAACGTAAAATAGGTGAAACACCCAGCTTATGTGATCATGTACATGTGTGCGAAAGGTTTTGGTTTGTGTGCTTTTATGGTTTTGACACCTGCCTCTCCAGGTCAGCCAAGTGTGCATTTTACTTACCAGGAGTGATCCACCCCCCTCAGGCTGTGCAAGTGTGTAATTAAAGCTCTATCATTCCGCACACAGAACTGTGGGGGGTGATTTAACGTATCTGCAGCGAGGCATTTATGCAACCTATGACCCACTGCTGAATGCTATTATACAAAATGCACCCCCCTAGAAAAAAAGAAAAGAAAAAATGCAACTCACAGCTAGTGTTTCACACTTCAAATGCACACAGTTGCACACAGCCTTAGGGTAACTAAAAGAGTATAGTGATTTATTGATCTGGCAATGAAAGTTGATCAGTTTCCGATTTTTTTCAGTGGTCATACTATAAACCTTTAGGGGGTCTAATGCTATTTCATGCATTCTGACTTATTTACACTGTTAAAGCAGTCTGCTAGAGACAAGGGCACTGTGAAGCTGTGTGCATAAATCTATGGGTCATCAAGTGTCACCGGATTCATTTTGTGAAATTAATGGATTACATGACATTAAAGGAAGTATTCCGTGACAAAATGCAGTTATACTTCAATCCATTTGTTCCAATGTAGTCAGAAAGACAAGAGCCAGTTGCATTTCGTTAACAGAAATTTAGTCGCTGCATTTCGTACACAAAGCGCTAAACCTAAAAATACAATTTGTTCCAATAAGGGTGAATATTTTATATATAGAATAACAGACCTTCGCTCCCAGCATGTCGCAAAAAATGCATTATGTTTAAAAAACTGCCCAAAAATATCTGAATGAGGTATACATTTTGCTCACAAAAGAGTTGTTCTGGAGCACGAAATGCATTTTCTTGACAGTATGTTTAATGATTTAATGATTTAATGGTTCAACAATTTATGACATAATAGATATTGGTCAAGTATTATATATAGTTTTATGAAGCAGGACTTGGGATTTCACAATGGGCAGGTTTTTGCTCCACCAAAACCTTAAAAATAATATAAACACAGGTCAAGACCAATGTAGTTGAGACATTAAAATCTGTGTGCTGTGCCATTTTAGTGGTTAGGGAACCATAACAAACCCAAAATACACAAAACATTGATGATAAATGATCCCTCTGGAAGCTATCTAAATCTGAATAATAAACCAAGTCTTGCAAAAATGTTAGGTGCAAATGCAGAAAAGTGCAGAGCAATTTACAAGCAGGCTAACATTTTCATGGCTTACTAACTGTTCGTTTAAAGACAATCTACATTGTGCTTTTACAGAACCCTTTAACTAAGAACGCTTGCCGGATCATTAGTTGGGGCTCAAAAAAATAACACATTCTGTAAATTGGCTGTCATCTGCCTATGAAATGACTATCTATCATCAACATAGCTTCAAGGAGCTTCTAAAGGAGGAAGATGAAAAGGGGAGCAGTTGTAATTTCTCTCTTGGCCTCGAGTGTGACCCCCGAGGGTATAGGGAGCAAAGCCAACGCATGCAGCATATCACGGCCCTGATTGGCAATTGATGCCTGAACAAACTAGCAGCCATTAAATCAAGTCCAATGAAGCTATATTCTCAGAGATGCCAATCATGAGCCTTATTCCGGCCTGGCAGGATGACTTCTTTAAAGCTGAAGTGACTGCCAATGGCACAGGCAGAAAACCCGATCTCAAATTCTTAGATTGCAATCCCAATTCAGCTGATAAATAACCCCATTATGTTTTTCTATTAAATATCAATGAACGCTTACTACAGCAATCATCCGCATATAGCTTTCATTTATAACATATGGGCAGAGCCGATTAGAAATCTCCATTTCACAACATGGCAGTTTTTATGAGCAGTGGATTGATTGCAAATCTGATTGTTGTACAATTTAATTCTCCAACATCCCTTCAGGTCTGTTCTAAAGAACACTTTGTGTTAAACACATACATGAGCTACCAGAATTTTGTTCACATCTGTAATGCCTGGTTCAGACTACACGATATTAGCCCGAATTTGGCATGATCTGTTTGACAAAAGATGTTGTAGGGATTCATAAACAATGGACGTTGGGACGCAAGAATCGATCGTTTCATCTCGTATAGTGTATCATAGTATACGACAACCGAATCCGTGTCTGCGATAGTTCACGACGTCACGACAGAAAGACCAGCATGTTAATTTTTTTGCGGTCCTTCACGACCGGTTCTGTCACGTGTGACGCTGACCAACCGGAGCACAGACAGTTTTCGTACACTGCTTTCAAACATGGCGAAACGCATGAGAGATGATGGTGCGGCTAACTTTAGGTGGAATTAAAAAATGGAGGAAAGGTTCGTGGAGCTGTAGCAACAGTACTCCTGCCTGTACTACCACGACCAAATAATAAAGTAAAATGCTGGCGAACGATAGTGGAAGCCCTTCAGCAACCCGGTGAGTAACGTTACGGGAATGTAAGCTTAATAGATGTTTTACAAATACGTTGCGGTGGCAAGCTTTTACTACTGGCTAATAATTAAATATTCAATATAAAAATAACAATAACAATATTTTACCTCAAGTTCTCTTTGGAGGATTGACAGCCCATACTATCCTCTTCCAGCAAGCCAGGAACATGTCCTTTGTCGGGGTTTCTTTCTATTTTTGCACTTTTCTAAACATAAAACAGCCAAAACACGCTGCTTCAGACATTGTTTGTTTACGCTCTTGTTTCTGAAAGTCAATGACATCACGCGCATTGTGACAACAAGCGATGATCGGTCGAGTAGCAACAAGTAGTCTGACATGTTTCTAGACCAGGACATAAGATTGAAGTTGTCAAAATGGCGTAATCTGACACAGTGACTATCGTAACAGACAAAAATATCTTGTAGTCTGAACCAGGCATTAGTTGACAGTGGAGATGGAAATCAGCAGGGACCGGGAGATATTATGTCAATAGATGGGTCATGAAATGATACTTGTTTCTTTAATAACCTAAAGGGGTAGTTCACCCAAAAATGTATATTCTGTCATTATTTACTTACCCTCTTGTTGTTCGAAACCCATAAGACGGCTCTAAGTAATATATTCTTGTGCCTGCATCGTGGTGCTTCGTGAGTTCCTGTCAGAGACAGGAATAAAGTTGAAGAAAGTTGCTATTTTTATTTATATTTCACACAAAAACCATTCTCATCGCTTTATAAAATTATTGTAGAACCGCTGTAAGATGGACTTTTTAACATCTTTAGTGACCTTGTAGAGAGGAAATGTCATTGCTGCCAATGGAAGCCTTTCTGAGCCATCGGATTTCAACAAAAAAAAAAATCTTAATTTGCGTTCCGAAGACGAACAAAGGTCTTAAAGGGGGGGTGAAACACTCAGTTTCAGTCAGTGTCATGTCAATCTTGAGTACCTATAGAGTAGCATTGCATCCTGCATATCTCCGAAAAGTCTTTATTTTTTTTATAATTATATAAGAAAGATGCGCTGTTCCGAGTCTTTCCGGAAAAAGCCGAGCGGGTGGGGGCGTATCGTGTGAGCGGAGCTAAATAATGACGTGTGCTCGCTGCTGCTATTGTGTTTGAGTCGAGTGCGTCGTAAAGCTGTGTCATCCCTAACAGCGGGAAAAAAACTTTATTCAAAATAAAAATATGGCTTTTAATCAGATACAGCCATACATCTATGATCCGGAATCAGACCCAGAGGCTGCAGTTGAACAGGAGCAGCAGCAAAAACGACTAGAGCAGGACGTCTCTATGTGGTACAAGTTATACACTAACTATATAATATGCTTAGCGGCTTGTGTTATTTATACTTGAATTATATCGTCGTATTTTTGTCTTTGACGGTGTACATGTGGGAAGTGCAGTTGTGCACGTGTGTTTGTGTGTTTACGTGTGGTTTGTGTAGACAGTAAGCGGACTGGTTTTGCACGGCAGGTTAAGTTAGTGTTTACATAGAAAGACATGGAATAGTAGCGCATTTGAATGAAGAAGCGCGCTTATTTAGTTCAACATATTTCCCCACTCTTTGTGTATTGTTGTTTGGAGTGCTTTT
Source organism: Pseudorasbora parva (assembly GCF_024679245.1). Lineage (NCBI taxonomy): Eukaryota > Metazoa > Chordata > Actinopteri > Cypriniformes > Gobionidae > Pseudorasbora > Pseudorasbora parva. Next base: position 34,964,468 of record NC_090173.1, read on the forward strand.
ACAATACACAAACATAAAGTTACACATATAGTGGCCAGCTAAACAAATGTACACGCACTACACATCGCATGCTCCATTGATCAATTAACTATACGTGATCATGTTTGGGCTACTTGATGAGCATAGGCAAAAACACAGACATTTGAAGCAGTCTCACTCACCGCCTGCGGTTCTAACGTTGGGACTGCTCCATCCTTCAGCATTAGGCGATCGGAAAATCCGGCGTCGAGCTGGGCCTTGTTTATGAAACAGTCGGCACCGAAATGCAGCGAACAGATATAAACATTCGCGCAACTCAGTTGCTGATCCGGAAAAGCAAATTACATCCACTGTTGCCTTAACGCGGGGTTTTTGGGGAATCTGTGCAGGACTGTCTTGGTCTGGCAACCAAAAACGCACATTTTTGGTGACATTGTTATGTGCACATCACCTGTCCAGCATCCTACAAGCCAGCGCTTTGATGGGCGTAGCCTGTTGCTTTCGCTCTCTCCCTCTCTCTCTCTCACGCGCTTCCGGTAGAATTGTCCGTAAGGCCCATACAAGGAAATTCCGCCCCCATTAACGTCAAAGGGGACGCATGATCTGAAAAACTTGCCGAAACTTATGACTAACCGGAAGGAGTATATTTGACAAAGAAATACTCCCATCAAACGTCCACCTTAACTTTTGAAACTTTGTCCATGTTTAGTATGGGATTCCAAGTCTTTAACAGTGTAAAAAGATCAGTATGCATGAAACAGCATTTCACCCCCCCTTTAAGGGTGTCGAACGACATGAGGGCGAGTAATTAATGACAGAATTTTCATTTTTGGGTGACCTAACACTTTAAGGTCTTGTGGCAGGTGAACGAGTTCCACTGGAATAAATAATAAATGCTAATGGATAGCTTTCCCAAAATTTTATCTAGACACTCATCTTCACCTATAGCTAAACATTAATCATACAAAGAATCAGTTAGAATCTCGCAATAATGATCATTCTGTCCACAGAGCTGCATGTTATCCGCATGTCCTAACGGGACAGATCAGGTCAAAGAATCCTGACCTACTAACCTCTCTGGCTAGACATACTGATGTGTGAGATTTATGCTTGGTTGATGTACCAGACTCCTCAGGGAACTATTATAATCCAGAGGTCAAAAGTCAAGGCTTCTGGCTGGAAGAGTTGACCCGACGCAGTCCTCTTACCCGGTTAACGGCTCCCCAATCGTTATCTGATCAAAGCGTCCTTCAATTCTCTTGGAGGAATAATGCACATAAAGAAAATTCAGGACTCATCTCACTTCAAAAAATCATTAGCGGCTGTTTGCCTGACTGACTGAAAGAGAAAATTAGGATTCCCCATTCAAACTGAAGCCCCTATTGTGAATACCAGATGGAGACCTTTAGAAATCTACCAGGCTTTCACAGAATCACTCCACCATTTTTGTCTATCTTTTTTCCCCCAGCATTTTCTCTCATACTGATATTGTTTTCAAGATTGTTGTTCAAACTCTACATATAATGGTTGATACAATGATAGGCAAGATAAAAAAAATAAAAAAAAAATAAAAAAAAAACATCAAGCCTGCAGACGGGAAAGGAAAAGATCCAAATGTTATTTGAGCTGACAGCAGAGACTCTGCTTTTGCTGTTCTTTTCCCACATAACATCTATGGCAATGCAACACTCTACATCTGGAAGAAAAAGCCTCTTTTTGACAAACGCTTGCGTGTGTGAGAAAGGCAAAAGGAGGCTGCGATAGGATGATAGCAGTGGGTTTATTAGAAGGTATCTGATCGATATCCATTAGAGTTTTAATTTGCTGTGAGCTTCTGCAGGCAGTCGTGGGAGGATGATTGCTCTGAGACTGTTTGGATGAGTGCCTCGACCAGTCTGCCTTACTCTCTCCGTTAATGAGATCTCACTGCTAGTAGGACACAGACACACAAACCTGTTTCAGCCTTTCAGATGAATTGAGGCTTTCTTATATACACACACAAGCGTGGATAGGGAGTGCAGTGTGCCAAAACACACCCACATCCGCAAAAAAACTTTTTCTGGACTGCACTGCAGTTTAAATGTACCAATATATACAGTTGCAGCAGGGAAAGGAGCCTTAGGATAACACGCACTGTTATCCTAAGGCTCAATTTAATCTAAGTCTCTTGAAATCATTTGATAGATCTGTGTGAGGAACACTCCTAAATGTAAGTTGTTATTCACTGATAAATCACTGAAAGTGAAAATAGACATTATTGTATGTTGAACTAAGCCCTTACAGAATGTATGCCACTAGAATTCTTGCCACTATAGCCCAGTAGTCACTGCTTATCTTCTTATGCAGAGTATAGCGTGCAGAGTATCTTTTTGCATAAAACATTTTAAAAGACATAAAAGAAGTACATAAACATGTATAATGATGTATATAAGATGTATAATGTCATTGGAATATCCCTACAACACTGCAGCTGTAAGCTTTTTTAGTCTAACTCATTCCAACCTTGCATTTATCTTCCAGCACAGTTTACCGTAGTTAAACTTAACCAAACACCAGAAGCAGATGTTTAACAACATAAGACTAAACTCAAAGGAATACTCCTAATTTGCCAGAAATATATCCAGGAGCAGGAATGGGTGCACATGAACAACAAGTTCAAAATATATTGTATATCAATCAACTGCTCAAATTTTACTTGGGTACAGCGTTATTTTAAGATTACTTACAAATATATAGTTTTTATTGGTATTTTTAATAGCTTTTGTTATTTAATTAGCTTTTATATTTTAATGTTTTTATTTTTATTTTCATTATTTTAGTCATTTTGTTATGGGCTTTTGTCTTTATTAGATTTAGTTTTTAGTTTTTTAAGTTATAGTTTTAGTATTTCAACTTAAATATCAATAGTTAGTCTTTTTATTCCAATTAACTAATTCTCTTTTCTTTTAAAAAAGACATGTTGATCATTACTACTGCCTGAAGGTAAAAATGAACCTAAAAAGAATCATTCATAAGAATAAATAATACAATTATTCAAGCTATCAAATGGCCATTGGGTCTCTTATATCAACATCTGTCAAACAAAAGTAAATATAACTTCAAAAGCAAGCTATATTTACTTTTGTTTGGCAGATGTTGATATAAGAGACTCAATGGCCATTTAATAGCATGACAGTTATATATATTTTTGAAAGAACTTTTTATATTCCAAATGTGAAATTAATAATATGATTATGAACATGAAATGTTTTCAAAAATGAAAAACAACTGATGCTTTCATAGTAAGGTTAAAAGACTGACTAAAAAAAATATTTTCTGTATTACAAAAGTTATGAGTTGTATTATGGAAAGCCCTTGTGGGGTGGTTTTGTATGCGAGTTGGCAGATGAATCTTCAGTAGTAACAGGATTGTCTGTGAGCTCTTTAGGACTCCAGAGATTTCTTACAGGTCTATTTTCTGGCTTTGTCTTACTTGTCGTCACCACTCCACCTCCTTCACAGAGAGAAACGAATGGAGAAAAAAAGTACAACAGTGAATAAAAAGAGATAAAAATACAACAGCACAATCTTGCTGAGATGGCAAGCAGAAAGAATCCCTCCGTCTGTTTACTGTTGCTTTTGATGGCAGCATGATTAAATACTACTGTCTCCAGAATCTGTATCACACTTGAGTTTGCTGTACTTTCTCTCCTTAATACATGTTAGAAATGCTCAAATTCTCTAAAATATACAATAATGGACACATCTACTGAAGCATTATATCTATGAATACAATTCCAGCAGGGTTAAAAGCTTGATTGTAGAAAAAAAACAACACCTAAATATACACAATAAAGCTGCATGGCATGCGATAGAAAACCGAATGCAGAGACATGCAAAGGGGGCACATAAAAATAGAAAGAAAGAGAGAATGAAGATAATTGTGAAAATACAGACTAGGGAATGCAAGTGATTTTTTTGCTTTCAAAAGTCATTATTTAACAAGGTAAGTCCCAAATGGTTCTTTGCAGAATATTCTGGATCAAACTGCATAATTAAAGCCATCTCCTCCTCACCGCATGTGTTCAGAGGGAACTACACAAAGAAGGACCCCCCCTGCAACAAGGAGATTAGGAACAAGCAAGCTGTCAGATACCCATGATCCTCTTTGCTCCTTCAAATCTCCTCTGGGTTTTAATTGTGCTTCGGCTCAGGCCACTGGTGAGCTAATTGCACTTTTGTCGAGTGCCAAGTAGAGTAATTTACCTAAAAATGAGGCTGTTTCCTTGGCAACCCACATCATTCACAGGGGCAAGTCTCTGCTTATTATGAGAAACTGAACAACTGAAAAATGCACTAGCTTATATATTTGACTCATACCTGACAACAAGGTACTGAGGCTACATCAATATGGATGGATGGATGATGGACAGACTGACGGATAGACAGATAGATAGATCTGTATAGAACGATGGATGGATAGATAGATATAGTTTATTTATATCTAGATAAAGGATATTTAGGAACACCATACTTATACTGTGTTTGCCCCCTTTCACCTTCAGAACTGCCTTAATTCTACGTGGCATTGATTCAACAAGGTGCTGAAAGTATTCTTTAGAAATGTTGGCCCATATTGATAGGATAGCATCTTGCAGTTGATGGAGATTTGTGGGATGCACATCCAGGGCACAAAGCTCTCGTTCCACCACATCTCAAAGATGCTCTATTGGGTTGAGATCTGGTGACTGTGGCAGCCATTTTAGTACAGTGAACTCATTGTCATGTTCAAGAAACCAATTTGAAATTATTTGAGCTTTGTGCATTATCCTGCTGGAAGTAGCCATTAGAGGATGGGTACATGGTGGCAATAAAGGGATGGACATAAACAATGCTCAGGTAGGCCGAGGCATTTAAACGATGCCCAATTGGCACTAAGGGGCCTAAAGAAAGCATACCCCACACAATTACACCACCACCACCAGCCTGCAAAGTGGTAACAAGGCATGATGGATCCATGTTTTCATTTTGTTTATGCCAAATTCTGACTCTACCATCTGAATGTCTCAACAGAAATCGAGACTCATCAGACCAGGCAACATTTTTCCAGTCTTCAACTGTCCAATTTTGGTGAGCTTGTGCAAATTGTAGCCTCTTTTTCCTATTTGTAGTGGAGATGAGTGGTACCCGGTGGGTCTTCTGCTGTTGTAGCTCTTCCGCCTTAAGGCTGTGCGTGTTGTGGCTTCACAAATGCTTTGCTGCATACCTCGGTTGTAACGAGTGGTTATTTCAGTCAAAGTTGCTATCCTATGAGCTTGAATCAGTCGGCCCATTCTCCTCTGGCCTCTAGCATCAACAAGGCATTTTCACCCACAGAACTGCCACATACTGGATGTTTTTCCCTTTCACACCATTCTTTGTAAACCCTAGAAAAGGTTTTGCGTGGAAATCCCAGTAACTGAGCAGATTGTGAAATACTCAGACCGGCCCGTCTGGCAACAGCAACCATGCCACGCTCAAAAATTGCAGTTTCAAAAATTCAAAAACCTTCAGTTTGGAATTCAGGAGATTGTCTTGACCAGGACCACACACCTAAATGCATTGAATCAACTGCCATGTGATCGGTTGATTAGATAATTGCATTAATGAGAAATTGAACAGGTGTTAACAATCCTTTAGGTGTGTTTATATATACATGCGTATGTGTGAAGGGAACACTTTATATCATACAAGGCCTAATACTGATTTCTCTAACAGAAGTGAGAACAGATTCTATTTTTTTTTCACTTAAAAATGTCTTTGTGCTAGTAGTTAAACATCTATATTTTGCAAGTCAAAATGGGACAAACTAATAGAAAGATCTGCCCACTTAAGGGTAACATTCATAGAAAATGCTTGCTCAGCTTCGACACTGAAACCTTCAACATCAATAATAGTTGGCAAACATATTTTGCACTGAACTGTTATTGTGCCTTTTTCTAACTTCTGGATTAAATGATTTTTTTAAATGTACAGTACTGGAACAGATTTTATCACTCGCCAATCAAAAGCATCAGAATAGCATTGCTTTACTAAATTTATTAAAACAATGCAATTCTGATGCTTTTGACTGGCATCAGAATAACAGCCTTTAAATGTCAGGAGGCATTGTGCGCATCAAACACATGAAAAGCAGAAAATTACTATTATTCAACAGCTTTGCAGAAAATATTCAGATGTAACCCCTTTTGTAATCATTAACATTTTCATAAGTAACTTATTTAATTATTTTTTTTCTCAATAAATGTAATGGATTACAGTTAAATTTGTTTTAGAAATAAATTACGTAACTCAGTTACTCAATCAAAACAACTGAGCAAGAGTGCTGTTGAAAATATCAGTAGGCACAAGGCCGCTGATAACCAAAGAAAAACAGTGAGATATTTTTCAATAAACATTACATTAATAGAGTAACTTATGACAACGTTCCCCATTTTTTGTGTATTTTTGCTCTGCCAATAAAAACAGTTCCAAATCCAAGGAGAATCAATCAACTGGTGTGCATTTTCAAGCAATGCACAGCAGTGTATTTTCATTTTCAAAGATTTATGTTCTGCTTTCTTATGGGGACCAACAATTTCAGATTATACTATCCTTGTGGGCACAACGTAGAGTTTACCAAGGCTACACACAGACAAACACACAAACCTTTTTTTTCTCTTCCACATCTCAGGTTCTCTCTCTATAGTAATTGACAAGCATAAACCCTAGTCCTTGAACCGCTGCTATCACACACGCACACTCACAGCGCTGATCTCAGGATGACACACGGTTTTCTCTGCAGGGCACTGCTTCATCAGACATGCCGCATTTGATCCACTCTTCCACAGGGGACAATAAAGTCACCGCAGACTCTGCTGAGCAGCTGACCACTGCAGCACTGTGCTGGGTCACTTAATGAAGTGAACTATATTAGATGTGTGAAATGTGTGTGTGTGCATGTGTGGAGCATATAGGTAAATGTCACAGTCCTGTAGTTCTTGGGGTTTGGCAGAGCACCCAACTGAAAATTAAGCTCGCAGTCTTAAGCAGACTCTGCTTGGCATGATCCTCTGCATTGACCTGGTCAGTCTGGCATCCTCAACACCAGATATGATGTTTACTGAGTGTAATGTTTTAGAGACCGGAGAAATGCAAGGTTTGGCTGGCACTTATTTTAGTTTACACCCAAATGACTTAAAGGTGCAGTGTGTAATATTTATGAAGGTCTATTGAAATAAATACAATATAATATAAATAACTATGTTTTCAGAGGTGTATAAAGTCTGTAATATTGGTATTACCTTAGAATCAGCCATTTCTATCTACATAGGGGAGACCGGGTATGGTTGGAACACTTTTTTCTAAGGCACCTAAAACTACCCTTTTTTTTAGCTACACGTCTGAAACTTTTAAGCAAAGTACCCCAAATGTCAACAATTTCCATTCCATGAAATATATGACAGACTTTTTTGAGATGATGACAAATACAAATTGGTCCTTTGTTACAACCTACCCCACTGCATTTGTGCATGTCTGTATGTGCACATTCATGTGCGTGTGCATGTGCGTGTGTGCCCATAAGGCTAGTAAAACCTGAGATCACCTACATTACGTAAAACACCACACCGGCCAGTGGTCCCCACTTTTCAAAAGACTTATAAATCATACAGGATGATGTTTTTTGAAAATGTAAAAATGCAGAATGTTTCCTTAGCGGCAGGGGCAGTGTATGGGGATAGAATGTACAGATTGTTCAGTATAAAAACCATTACATCTATGGAAAATTAGAAAGATAGTGAACCAGACGTGTGTGTGTGTGTGTGTGTGTGTGTGTGAGAGAGAGAGAGAGAGAGAGAGAGAGAGAGAGAGAGAGAGAGAGAGAGAGAGAGAGAGAGAGAGAGAGAGAGAGAGAGAGAGCAAATGAACATAAACATAGGCATTCTGTAGAATTATTAAAATCACAAAAATGTTCTTATTTGTGTAAGTGGATAGCTGTTTCAACCAACCTGGTCTCACAGATTTCCGTGAAATGAACACGGACCCTTAACTCAAAAATCCATGGTAGTTTCACGGAATCGCCGAAAATTCTGGGATGGGTTCACAGAAGAAGTGATGCCTATGTAAGTCAATGACAGGCAGCATCTGGGGTCCACACACGGATTCCCAACACACATTTAATTATTTGCATTTGTAAAAGTAGACATGATTTTATGAATAATTATCCTTCTTTTATATTTCTGAGCAACTAACTCCTACCCTAAACCTACCCACTTATCAACAATATAAAACGCATAACAGGCAAATAAATGTACAGTCACAGTTATTTATTGCAAAAACGGACCAGAAACAGTATAGAAGTATTAATATTAACTCATGTTGCATTCCAAGTCTTCTGAAGTCATACTATATCTTCATGTGAAGAACAGAGTTGATCCTAGTTATTGAAATGATGATGGCGCCCATTTGTGAACACAACACACACACTCACTGTCGCACTCTTTAATATTTCTGATTCAAATGATACACAAAACAGTTTAGAATGACGCGATCGGTCACGAAACACACGAGAGCCAATGGCATTTTACAATCAAAGCGGACGTAATGACGCAATTGGTCACGAGACACACGACAGCCAATGCTGTCAAAGCTGACCTGATGTTTCTTCCAGCGGCATTATTTGAAATTTATTAATATTTTTTTACAGTCTATGGTATTAATATTCGGCGGATGGACTCGACGTTCTGATCGCTTTTGGGGATTTTCTTCACACAAATCAATGGTTTGGCCTCGGAACACTTGGAATACTTGTAGTTTCTGAATAAATTGTGCCTGCCGTATCTGTGTATCTGCCTGTTTATAATACATAAATGGGTAGGTTTAGGGAAAGGATTGAGTTACGTGTTCAAAACGTGTCTGAATAAAAATAAAATAAATGTAAATAAATTATGATGACTGACTCAAACTGATGAATATGCTGCCTGTCATTGACTTACATAGGCATCACTTCTGTGAACCCATCACAGAATTTTGGGCGATTCTGTGAAACTACCACAGATTTTTGAGTTAAGGGTCCGTGTTCATTTCACGGAAATCTGTGAGACCAGGTTGGTTTCAACACATGTTCTAACCAACTGCCACTCAGTGTTTAAATATAAAAATTAAATATTTTATTTTCTTAAATGAAAAATCACTTGCAGAACTATGAAATCAATGCAGATTTTCAAATCAAACAGCAGTTTTGTAATGTATAGGGGGTAGTATATATCCTGCAGCAGCCAAGCAATTACCACTGAGATGAATGGAAATGATAATAGATGGCGTTTTGATGGACCTTCTTGGAGATATATACAAAAAAAGATGTTTATCCTCCAGATCGTGATGTCAAAGCAGCTGCTAAGACAGACTTGTCATCTGTATATCTCACTTGTGCTCAGTCCCAGCGCCACAATTCATGTTTATTCAGCTTAATTAGCTCCCTATCTCTCCCTCTCACTATCTTTCTCTCTTTATAATAAGTGGGTCATTGGCAAGGTCTCAGAAAAGCCGGGTGCAGATTATTTTTAGAACAAAACAACTGTTGGCCAAGAGGCACAATTTAGCGTAATGATTTGAAGAGGAGTAAAACATAAAATAAACCAAAAATCTTAAAGGGGGGGTGAAACACTCAGTTTCAGTCAGTGTCATGTCAATCTTGAGTACCTATAGAGTAGCATTGCATCCTGCATATCTCCGAAAAGTCTTTATTTTTTTTATAATTATATAAGAAAGATGCGCTGTTCCGAGTCTTTCCAAAAAAAGCCGAGCGGGTGGGGGCGTATCGTGTGAGCGGAGCTAAATAATGACGTGTGTGCGCCGCCGTGTTGAGTGCGTCGTAAAGCTGTGTCATCCCTAACAGCGGGAAAAAACTTTATTCAAAATAAAAATATGGCTTTTAATCAGATACAGCCATACATCTATGATCCGGAATCAGACCCAGAGGCTGAAGTTGAACAGGAGCAGCAGCAAAAACGACTAGAGCAGGACGTCTCTATGTGGTACAAGTTATACACTAACTATATAATATGCTTAGCGGCTTGTGTTAATTACATATTTATACTTGAATTATATCGTCGTATTTTTGTCTTTGAAGGTGTACATGTGGGAAGTGCAGTTGTGGACGTGTGTTTGTGAGTTTACGCGTGGTTTGTGTAGACAATTGTAACGTTATTAAGCGGACTGGTTAGTGTTTACATAGAAAGACACGGAATAGTAGCGCATTTGAATGAAGAAGCGTGCTTATTTAGTTCAACATATTTCCCCCCTCTTTGTGTATTGTTGTTTGGAGTGCTTTTACAATACACAAACATAAAGTTACACATATAGTGGCCAGCTAAACAAATGTACACGCACTACACATCGCATGCTCCATTGATCAACTAACTATACGTGATCATGTTTGGGCTACTTGATGAGCATTGGCAAAAACACAGACATTTGAATCAGTCTTACTCACCGCCTGCGGTTCTAACGTTGGGACCTTTATCGTTGGGACTGCTCCATCCTTCAGCATTAGGCGATCGGAAAATCCGGCGTCAAGCTGGGCCTTGTTTATGAAACAGTCGGCACCGAAATGCAGCGAACAGATATAAACATTCGCGCAACTCAGTTGCTGATCCGGAAAAGCAAATTCCATCCACTGTTGCCTTAACGCGGGGTTTTGGGGGAATCTGTGCAGGACTGTCTTGGTCTGGCAACCAAAAACGCACTTTTTTGGTGACATTGGTAATTGTGCACATCACCTGTGCTGCGGATCCTACAAGCCACCGCTTTGATGGGCGTAGCCTGTTACTTTCACTCTCTCCCTCTCTCTCTCTCACGCTCTTCCGGTAGAATTGTCCGTAAGGCCCATACAAGGAAATTCCGCCCCCATTAACGTCAAAGGGGACGCATGATCGCAAAAAACTTGCCGAAACTTATGACTAACCGGAAGTAGTATTTTTGACAAAGAAATACTCCCATCAAACGTCCACCTTAACTTTTGAAACTTTGTCCATGTTTAGTATGGGATTCCAAGTCTTTAACAGTGTAAAAAGATCAGTATGCATGAAACAGCATTTCACCCCCCCTTTAAGGAAACATTAATGGTGTATAACCTTAACGTTTGAAAAACGAATAGAATAAAAACCTAAAAATAAGTGGGTTATGCTAATTCAAACTGAGGGGGCATGAAAAGATTATTGTATATAGCACATATAGTCATGTGATTAACATTTTATATTATACAAAAGGTTAGTAATTGCTTCTGACACGTGAATGACATAGGTATTACAAGGAGAGGTTAAACTATGAGGACATTACCCATGACCCCATTTTTCAAAATGCTTATAAATCATACAGGTTTTTTTTTTTTTTTTTAAGAAAGTAAAAATGCAGAATGTTTAGGGGCAGGGGCAGAGTAGGGGGACAGAATGCACCGTTTGTATGGTATAAAAAACATTATGCCTATGGAACATTTCACAAAAAAAAAAAAAAAAAAAAAAAAATGTGTGTGTGTCCTTGTTTATATAACATTGTTGGGACCAAATGTATATTATCCCATAAGGATAGTAAACCTGATATCAACTACATTGTGGGGACCAGCCAGCAGTCCCCACAATGTAGACGTATTTATAAACATACTAAATTATGTTGTTTTTAAAAAAACTAAAAATGCAGAATGTTTCCTGTGGTGGGTAGGTTTAGGGCAGGGGCAGTGTAGGGGGATAGGATGTGAAGTTTGTACGGTATAAAAACCATTACGCCTATGGAGAGTCCCCACATTTCACAAAAACAAACGCGTGTGTGTGTGTGTGTGTGTGTGTGTGTGTGTGTGTGTGTGTGTGCGCATGTGTGGACACAACTGCACCAAGCAGCTTCATTACAGAAACAGCAGGGGGTTTCTGTGGGATTAACTGTACAAATAGTATTCATTTAAGAGAGAATTATGCTCTTCTAACCTTATACTCTATCCTCTATGGCCTAATGGCCCAATTCTGCTGGGAAGAGGTCTCCATCATACAGGCTCCAGGGCAGAGTTATTTCTAATTGACCAGGCCTGCACTTCTGTTCAGACAAAATAAACACAATCTTCAGCTGGAGGTTAAGATGTTAGCTTCATCACACTAATAAATGCTGGGTGAAAAAAGGGCCACTCTTTAAGAGTTGCAGCAAATTGAACCACTATTGATATTTTAATGCTTCTTTTCTGGAGCTCAATTTAACCTCTCTTTCATTTTCCACTGCTCATCTTGTAATCAGCTCGCTCAGGGACAGTTAAGAGAGTTAACGCATGCAAAACTCACCGCTCTAAACAAAACACAGTAAAGTGTGTGGGAGGCTGTGCTTTTTAATGACTAATTATGCCAATGAGGTTTTGCTAATTAAGTCACTGAGTTCTGTACAGATGAGTGTGTGTAAAGAGCGTTACTGTACTCTTGCATATTTTCATGGCTAGGAAAATCACATGTAATTTTACTATATATACAGTCATGTGAAAATGTTAGGACACCCTATAGAACTCCATGGTTTTTATGTATAAGAACAAAATAAAAAATAATCTAGTGCTTGGCAGGTCTTAAGATTTGGAAAATAAAACCTTGAACAACAACACATGATATATCACACCGTGTCATTATTTATTTAGCAAAAATTAAGCCAAGATGGCAAAACCATGGGAGACAAAATTAGGGCACCCTATCATTCAGTTCCAGTTTTAGCAGCAATAAATTCAAGTAATAATTTTCTGCATGATTTTATCAGCCATTCAGATCATTAGGGAGGAATTTTGGCCCACTCTTCTTTACAATGTTGATTTATTTTATTGAGGTTTGTGAGCATTTGTTAATGCACAGTCTGGATGAGGTCTGGACTCTGGGCTCTTACTTGATACTTCTATTTTTCAACCATTCTGTTATATATTTGTTGGTAATCTTCGGATTATTGTCCGGTTGCATAGCCCAATTTTTGGCCAAGCTTTAGCTGTTGGACAGATGGCCTCACATTTGACTCTAAAATACTTTATACAGAGGAGTTCATGGTCGACTCAATGACTGTGAGGTGCAGGTCCTGTGGCTAAAACAAAGGGTGCGTCTCAAAAAGCTCCCTAGTTCAGTAGTCAGGGCACTGATTAGGGAGTCGGCCATTTTAAGGTTTGTCTCATTTGAAGAATCCTTCCAGTGCACTGAAATGTTCGCTCCCTAAAAAGTAAATCCAGGGTGCATCGATGGTCACAATGTTCCCTTAATGGAAGTTCTGAAGCGCAAAACTCAAATCACATGAGTAAACTTGCTTCACATAATGACCGATAACGACACGCGATATATGTTTTTAAAAACAAAAAACATTATTTTTTATATTTTAGCATAAACATACATCATCAGACAAAGTTGATGTGAAGAGACTGCATAAAAGCCACCAGGAAGAGGCCATCAGGAAGAGAGACTGACTGGAGACTCGGGAACCCACATGGAGAGTATGGCGAGAGTATGGCGAGCAGCGAAATGTTTTTGAAATGGCCTTGTAACCTTAGACTGTAGCAACAAATTGCTTCTCTACCATAATTGCTGGTGTCTTTCCTCCATGGCATCATGTTAACACACACCTGAATACTCCAGAGCAGCAAACTGCCAGAACTTCTGCTTTTATAGAGGTGATTACACGTGTTGGTGATAATCAAAGTGCATGACCATCCCTTACTCTCTTAATTCCCATGTTAACAGTACGGGTGTCGTAACTTTGTCACCCATGGCTTTTCATTTTGCCTTTATTTTTGCGGAATAAATAATGACACAGTGTGGTATATCATGTGTTGTTGTTCATCTGAGGTTTTGTTTTCCAAATTTTAAGACCTGCCAAAGACCAGAGGATTTTTTTTTGTATAATGCCCTGATACAAATATTAATGTTTTCAAAAAAATGTTTTTCCTAAAGTAATTTCCTAAATGAAGAATAAGATCAATAAGAAATGTAGTGATTATAGCCTCAAAATCCAACATGTCTCATGGTAATGACGAGTGTGAAATCTCGTGGAATGGATACGCCAAAATGAGTTTTGCCGTGCATATGGTACACGTTTTTTTGCGTGCATATGATACGCACTTTATGACGTGCATATGATACGCTCTTGGGTAGTATTAGGGTGGTGGGGTGGGGGGTTCCTACGTATAATACGCCATAAAATGCGTGAAAAAAATGCGTACCATATACAAAACTAATTTTGCCGTATATACAGTCCACAAGATTGCACACTTGTACTATTTATAGGCATTTTCGTGAGATCAACCATGTAAAAATGTATTCAGCAGTTAAAGCGTCTCATTAATTAGTTCTGATATTTCTTATATTGTTTTTACTGCCCCTTCATGACAAAAATGTAAATATGCAATGTGTATTTATGAAAGAAAATGTTTCATGATTATGAAATGAATCTAGCCTGGATGCCAGCCGAACTTAGCCCCGCCCACAACATTTTTAGGTCGGACAGTTCGGTCTGGCATTGCTCCATAGAGGAGTAATTATCTCCGAACAGAAACTGTTGGGACCAATGAAATCATCAGGGCGGGCTTTAGACGATGATGGACAGATGATCAACAGTAACGTAATCATGCACGTCATCAAAGGGGCTTGGATTATATTTGTTTGAATCCTAAACGGAGAGCTTGTTTGTATATGCATTCACCTTTATAATTTCTCTCAAAGATGATGATCATGTTGGGTAAGTACTCTGTGTATCAATAAATTATTTTTTTTTTTTTTTACAACACCGGCAAAGATCGTTTATTCCAGCGCATTTGCAGACAGGGTTGCCAAGTTTTTACAACAAAATCTGCCAACTAGCCCTAAACAATAGCTTCTCGGGGGGTTCTCCGGGGTGGCTTCAACCCTTGGACGTAGAAAACAACCGCGGAAATAAACGCTGACTTGGCAACACAGTGCAGTTGAGCTCTGTCTGTTGACATTTGACAATGCGTTGCTTCGTTGCTCTGATTGGTTTGCTCCATTGGGCTGCGATTATGAGCACTTTCCTGGTTCGGTTGAAACACGCCTCATAATCACAGCCCAATGGAGCGGTTTCAGACTCATGTTCTGACTAGAATTGAGTATGACCACGTCAGGCTAAAATGAATCATGAAATTGAGAGAAATTATTAGTTGCTTTGTTTACACAAAACCAAATAAAGCATACTGACTCATATCATTATTATATCCAGTACAACAAAAGAGCTCATGATTGTTCTTAACACTTGATTTGACACAGCATGTACATGAACCCACACACAATCATGGAAACACTCTAGATTTACTTATCAGTAAGGGTCTAAACATTTCATCGATTGTGATTAAGGATGTGGCACTGACCTGCCATTGAAGCTAGATCCGTCTCTGTCAAAAAGAGATGCTTAAATGAGAACACTAATGCGCTGTTTATGAAGGCTTTATCGCTAACACCAAGCACATCTGCAGACTCTGTTGATTTTCTCCTTGACTCCTTTAACTCAAAAGTACTAGTGCAATTGATGATATTGCTCCTCTGAAAGACATGAAAAAGAGTAACAAACAAAAAGCACCTTGAAGAAACTCAACACCAATGCAAATAATGAAAAGACAATGCAGGAAATCTGAATGCATGTAGCGGAAAACAAAACTTGTAGTCCATTATAACATCTGTAAAGATCTATATATCATGCTTTCAATGTTGAACTAGGCAAAGCTAGACAGACCTTCTTCTCAAATATTATAAACAGAAACATAAACAACACTCTTATCCTTTTTGCATGGATACATCCTTTGTGATACTGTTGAGAGACTAACAAACCCCCCGAGTCACATTCCCAGAGAAATGCTCTCAGACAGTAAATGCTGTGAGTTTGCTTCCTACTTCTCAGAGATCAATAATATCAGAAAGGCCATCAGCACATCCTCGAGCTGCTCTGGGGTCAGTCAGATCAGACCAAAACCTTGAAAAATTACTATGTCAGATTTCGAAGCAATTGACTGTAAAATTTTAGAAGAAACAGTACAGCACCTTAAAACATCAACCTGCGGCCTTGACACACTCCCCACTTCTTTTTACAAAAGTGTGTTTAACTGTTTAGAAGCAGATCTCCTAGAAGTGGTAAACTCCTCACTTCTCTATGGGACGTTTCCAAACTCCGTTAAAACTGCAATAGTTAAGCCTCTCCTGAAAAAGAGAAATCTGGATAACTCCCTATTGAGCAACTACAGACCAATCTCAAATCTCCCCATCATTAGCAAAACCATTGAAAAAAGTAGTTTTCAATCAGCTGAACAAATTCTTAAGCTCGAATGGATACTTTGACAATTTTCAATCTGGTTTCCGACCGCATCACAGCACAAAGACAGCGCTCGTAAAGATTATAAATGATATTCGCTTAAATACTGATACAGGCAAAACATAGATTCTGGTACAACTGGACCTCAGTGCTGTATTCGATACTGCTGACCACAACATGCTTCTAGACAGGCTGGAAAACTGGGTCAGGCTTTCTGGGATGGTCCTCAAATGGTTCAGATCATACTTAGAAGGGAGAGGTTATTATGTGAGTATAGGTGATCATAAGTCTGAGTGGACATCCATGATATGCGGAGTCCCACAAGGGTCAATTCTTGCACCACTTCTATTCAACCTGTATATGCTGCCACTGAGCCAAATAATGAAAAAGAACAAAATTGCTTACTACAGCTATGCAGACGCCACTTAGATCTACTTAGCACCATCACGACTACAGCCCCATTGACTCCCCGTGCAAATGCATTGATGAAGTTAACAACTGAATGTGCCAAAACTATCTTCAGTTAAACAAAGACAAAACCGAAATCACTACATTTGGAAATAAAGATGAAATTCTCAAGGTGAACGCATATCTTGAGGCTAAAGGTCTAATAACAAAAAATCAAGTCAGGAATCTTGGAGTGATTTTGGAGTCGGACCTAAGTTTCAGTAGTCATGTCAAAGCAATAACTAAACTAAAAGACTATTAGACAGCTGCAGCTCATACAGAATGCTGCTGCCAGGATTCTAAGCAGAACCAGAAAATATGACCACATCACACCAGTCCTCAGGTCTTTACACTGGCTCCCAGTTACATCTAGGATCGATTTTAAAGTACTACTACTTGTTTATAAATCTCTCAATGAGCTAGGACCTCAATACATTGCAGATATGCTGATTAAATACAAACCCAACAGATCACTCAGATCAGCAGGATCAAATCAGTTAGAAATACCAAGAGTTCACTCAACGCAAGGAGAGTCTGCCTTTAGCTATTATGCCAGCTGCTGTTGGAACCAGCTTCTTGAACAGATCAGATGTGCTCCAACAGTAGCCACATTCAAATCCAGACTCAAAACACATCTGTTCAGCTGTGCATTTACTGAATGAGCTCTGAGCCACTGTACGTCCGACACCCTATCTTATCTGTGTATTCTTTTTACAATTGTTTTAGTTTACCTTTGTTCTTATCTTTGGTTATTGTTATTTTTTATACATATGTTCATTTGCGTTAACGCCTTAACTGTCACCCCCCTTTTTGAAAATATACATGAAAATTCACTATCCACACTTAAATGGTTGCAATTCAATAATGCTTTGGAATATAGACATAAGTTTGGTCTCATTTTAAAGAAGACAGTGAAGACACTCTGCAATACAGCGGAATATTGCTCAAGTGAAATCACTTCAAAAAATTAAAGTATAAAAAAGTTATGGAAGTTTAAATTTACTGTAAATCAAATATACTGTACTAGATATTTAATATTTAATATAAATATATATGTTACAAAATAATGTGTACTCTATAATTACTATCAAATCAAAGCCATATGTCTAATCAATTTGTGTTCCGAATTTGAAGTTGATATCACAAAAATTGAAGTTCCCATGAGGTTTTGTTTAGGCGTTTGTTCCACAAATAGCCACCGGGTGTCATTGAAATTCCATTGATATTTTTTAATGCAATTTCCTGTGTCAAATGTATATATTTTTGTGTAAATATCACAAAACAGTTTTCAGATATAGAACCGTGAGACTCAGACCTTTCCGACAATATTTGTTTTGTTAAGATTAGAAAAGGTTTTTATTATAAAGTAGTTAAATAAATATGAAACATGACGACGCGACTTGGGGAGGAGCCCGCTGTAATAATTTAGAGCACCGTTTCCATGGTAACACAAGGTCCGATTTCAAAACGGTTTTCACAGGATGAATCTTGAGTTTGTAAGCTTTCGAATGATATATAGTTTGTCAACATTAGATCAGGATAAATATAGGATATAATTGTTTTAAACATGCAGTGGCAAATGGGCCCACCGGTGGGCCAGTGACACTTAAGGGGTTAAATATGATGAGTGAAAACTGGGTTTGACGGGAAATAGTAAGTTTGACAATGAGGTTTAAGTATGTGTAAATCGGTGGAGGGTATGATGAGTAAAAATGGGTTTAGCAAGAAGGTTCCTGAGTAAAAATCAGGGAATGATTAAAATAGATGTTATGAAAGTGTTTGAGAAAGAAATGAAAGAGAGGTGATCTATAATAATATGCTACATATGCTGTAAACTGAAGGATGTTTTTTTTTATTTCAGACCACTATTGTGGATCTGACCATTTTATTTTATATATTTTTTACATTTTATTATCTTTACAACTGTTTTAACTATCCTTGATTTTAATTTTTAATTCATACACATATTATTTTTTCTCATGCATATGTTACTACTATTTTGATTAATTTCTATGTAAAGCACTTTGAGTTGCAACTGGGTAAGAAATGTGCTATACAAATAAACTTGCCTTGCCTATTAACGTACATATACTATACTGTATTCTACAGTGATGAGGCAGATATATATTGAAGCAGCAGTAGATTTAAGAATTCATCCTTTTTGAGTGGTTTGTAATCAAGTAATTAACAATATTTATCCTTCTACTAAACCCAAATATTACCTCAAGCTTAAGAGATTGAAGTATTTATAGAACTGCATCTTCTCACTGGAATGTTCTCGCCTTGTTTTTAAGAAAAGCACATTTAGCACATGTTAAAGCATACATCTACTCTTCAAGCGGACCAGGACAGCCTAGGCCACTCATGTCTCCTATATGGTTTCATATGTGACCAATTCACAGTCAAAGCATTTTTTGTCTTCAGTCGCTAGTAAAAAATGACAGATATAGTTTGAACCGCTTACTGAGAGAAAGTATATCTTATCAGTAGGCTATATATGTTTAATTGGGAACGGAGCTTGAACCTGATCAGAGGTTGCGCTTGACCAACTCCAACCTTGAAGAATCTGTGTATCTGTGTGTGTGTGTCAGTATTCTTTATTACAGGTACCAAACAATTGGCACACAGGGAGATGATAAAAGCCTGAGTATAAACGCTAATGTGACCTTGGTGGACCACTTCGTGCCTAAACCAGGACCCCATGAACCAAAGAAAGCACATGACAGGATCACATGAGGGGAACAGCAGGGAATCACAAAACATGAACATTAACCAAAACATGGAACAGACAATGGCATCCAAACAAAGACTTCCCCATATACCAATATATACATTTCAACCTAAACTCTTGATTTTGAAAAAAGTGAATGTCCATTTGTTAACACTCCAGCAGAAAAAAATCTGATAATTTCATCTTTGCATGTCTTTTTCTCTTCATCTATTTCTTAAACATTCACACACAAGAGAAAAAGAAGTAAATAATCTTCAGTGTTATTCAGTCCAGATACTCACTCTCTCTCACCCTGTCCATTTATCAATGCAGCCTGGGATGAGCATCTACTCTGTGTTCAGTCCAGAATGAGATTTTGCTGTCTGCTGACAGAGGTCTGATCTCACTCAAAGCCAGGTTATATTGGCCTGTCAATCCAGTGCTGTTTGAAATGGAATAATGTGAGTAAGGTCATAGATGGAAGGTGCAAGGCTTCGGGTGTAACAACAGATAAACCGCTCCCAGGAGCCACATTTTTCCTAACAACAGACTCACTTTAGCATCTCCTGCTGTTACTTCACTTAGTTGCACTAACACAACCTAAATGTTTATGACACAAAATCCAGTGAGATTATTCTGTCTCTCACTATGAAAATAATGCAGCTGAAAAGTTGACTATCATGACTAGTTTTTAATGATTTTGAAATTTGTAGCTTATGACAAAAAAGAAGATGAAAAAAATGTGTCAATGCAATGAGTGTTTCTGGAGTCATAATGGTAGTGGTCATTAACATAAAGACACAAATGAAGTCTCATATGAGGGATAATGGAGAAATACCTGTATTTCATCATTCCCCCTCATATGAGACTTGATCATTTAAAAAACAACAATAATAATAAATAAAATAAAAAACACAAAAGTGCTTCCACCTCACTATGATTGGCAGATTAGTGTCTAAGATATAATGCCTGCCTTTTGTGTTCACAACTACTCTGCAAGTCTAACTGGAGCACAGACTAATTACAAATGAAAAGGCTCACCCACTTAGATGATTATGAATCCATGAGTCCAGTGAACATGAAATAATATGTGAGGGTTTAGTGAGCAGGCAGTTCAGTTAAATTAAAGGTTTACCTCTGTGATAAAGAAGGTGACTATATTAATACATCGCTAATGTTATATTATATATCTAGAGGGAACTAATTTAGTCTCTGTTTTACTATTAAGGACTACATTCCCCAGGATCATTTGCCTGGAATCATAACAGCTTCATAAGTGGCGTCTTCCTGCATTCTTTATGTAGTGTTGGTAATATGTTACCACTGTGTGTCTCCACTCCATCATTCTTGTATTCTGCCTGATTTTGTGTATTTTAACTTGGGTTGGAGTATCTTAATCTCTGTGTATTCGGACCTTTGCCTGCTTTTGACAACTTTTTGGATTACCTGTAATAAAGCCTGCATTTGGATCTGCAGCCAAGTCTCAAAGCAGTGACTATATTTACTAAAATAAATAGCTTTAAAATAAGGAACTTTTTATTTTTTGTATTGCTTCAATGCTTTCTGCCTCTATTGCCCTTCATGCAGTGATTATACACACATATGTGAGTGTCTAAGGATGCTCTTGAATTCCCCTTTCACACTAGACAGACTCATGGCCTGGCTCTGCATTCACCAGAATTAAATCAGGCACTTTTACAGATGGCCCAAGTGAATTATTTATGGCCGCAATAAAGTTATGGCTGCAGCTAATTTGGAGTTTGATGAGGTTATCCTTTAACTGAGGATCCTGGGCAAACATGAAGTATTTATTGTTTTCACAGATTTGATTAGTCCTTCATGAACTCATCTCAGAAGCAGCCCAGTGACATGTTTCACTGATGCACAGAACTGAGACTGCATTACATGAACTATATATATATATATATATATATATATATATATATATATATATATATATATATATATATATATATATATATATATATCATGTATATTGAAATTGTTACATTTTCTCACTACTAAATATATCAACAGTTATTGGTATCATAACAAAGTGGAAGCACTTGGGAACAGAAACTCAGCCATGAAGTGGTAAACCACTAAAATTACAGAGCAGGGTCAGCACATACTGAGGTGCACAGATGCAGACATTGTGTGGCCTTTAGATTAGCTCAAGAACAGTGTGCAGAGAGCTTCCAGAATGGGTTTCCATGGCCAAGCAGCTGAATCCAAGCCTTGCATCACCAAGTACAATAAAAAGTGTCAGATGTAGTGGGGTAAAGCAGTGGAGACGTGTTCTCTGGTGTGACGGATCATGTTTCTCTGTCTGGCAATCTGATGGATGAGTCTGGGTTTGGATGTTGCCAGGAGAACGATACTTGCTTGACTGCATTCTGCCAAGTGTAAAGTTTGGAGGAGGATGAATTATGGATAATGGGGTAGTTTGTTTACATAGCATTTATATTAATATGCAGATTTATCCTTTTAAATAATATTTTTATTGACTGTAGTTTGACAAGAAATAACAATGCCTATAGAAACAGGAGTACTATGACTTCCACCACATTCATATCAACACGTATGCATATAAGCAATGACTGATTTTGTTGTTTAATACAGTGTGCATTTATTGGAGCAGTTTTCTTTTCTTTTTCTGAGCAATAAAAACAGAAATGTTGAATAGCATTTATTGTACCCAATACCGTGCCTATTCAGCAATAAAAAATAAAAATAAAATAAAATATACACCTAATGTAAAAAAAAAAAAAAAAAACATTAATTGGATTGCTCCTGAAACACTAACTTTGACAATGAGATAATACCTTTAGATGCATTCGAGGGGAAAAAATTGTGTTCACTACTTCTTTGTAAATCATCAAGTTGCCTAAATTAATAAATGCAAAATAATTAGCTGCACTGTAAAAGAAAAAAAAAGAAAAAAAAGAAAAAGAAAAGAAAAAAAAGAAAATGGACATTACTTTTCTGCCAGTACATTATTCAATAATTTTATGGCAATTTCCGTTAACCCTTAAAACACAAACTGCAATGTGTAATTCAAAATACAGGTAAACCCCTGTAAAAAAATAATAATATGGAAAATTCCTTCATATTTATACAGTACATTGTGCCCTATTTTTACTGACTTTTTTTACAGTGTGAATGCTATGAGAGCATGTGAAAACTTCTCTTCCTCTTTCGCTTGTCCCCCTGCCCTGAATCCACAATGCATTCAACATGCAGAATTTTGATTACCATTAGCGGGGTACATATTTCCTGTCTTGTCAACAATCCTGAACAAACACATGGCCCATTTGTGAGTAAACTGGGTGCTAGGGAAGCATTAATATTCATCCTTTTCCATCGAGCTTGCTGTCTGAGCTCCCTGAGGTATTCACGTCTGATCAGGGCAAGCAGTCACTCATGTGAGGAGTTTGATGAGTGTGGGAGGCTTAATTAATCAAAGCCGTCTCTCTTGTTCTCTGTTATTTATCGCTTTTCCTTCAAATTTCCTCAACACTCTCCTCTTTTCATCAAAGAGTGTTAAGGGGAAATGGAGGACGATCTCCCATATCTTTCCTATGATTAGCATCCCGTTGATTCTCTGTGAACTCAAGCAGTTTAATCAAACACACAGCAGGCCTGAGTCGTAATGATCCCGAAGCATAGCCAGTGAATCTGCTCTTAAAGAACACTTTGAGCTCCATTAGCTTTGCTTATACAAAGTAAAAAAGAAAAAAAGAAGAAGTATCACGCTTGCTACTTATAAGTAATTTATGCATTTAGAAGTCAAAACATTCAATATGGTGAGTTCTGAATTTACTGATATTGTTATTATTTCTGAATTATTAAGGAAAGTAGAGATGACATCTACTATATATATATATATATATATATATATATATATATATATATATATATATATATATATATATATGACGTATGTGACGAGCTCTATAGTTGGATAAGCTGTCTGTCTGTCTATATATATATATAGAGAGAGAGACACACACACACATATACACATCACATATACATATAAATATACACATATATACATAAGCAATTTTGAGCGTGGCATGGCGGGCCGGTCAGATGGGCCGGTCTGAGTATTTCACAATTTTCACGGGATTTTCACGCACAACCATTTTTCTAGGGTTTACAAAGAATGGTGTGAAAAGGGAAAAACATCCAGTATGTGGCAGTCCTGTGGGTGAAAATGCCTTGTTGATGCTAGAGGTCAGAGGAGAATGGACCGACTGATTCAAGCTCATAGGAGAGCAACTTTGACTGAAATAACCACTCGTTACAACCGAGGTATGCAGCAAAGCATTTGTGAAGCCACAAAACGCACAACCATGAGGTGGATGGGCTACAACAGCAGAAGACCCCACCGGGTACCGCTTGTACAGTTGAAGACTGGAAAAATGACATTCAGATGGTAGAGTCAGAATTTGGCGTAAACAGAAACCTGGATCCATTATTGTTACCACTGTGCAGGCTGGTGGTTTTGGTGTAATGGTTAGGGTAATATATTGCGATATTGTAAGAGAGGCAATATATTGCGATATTTCTTCTTTTTTATATAATTTAAAAGAATATAGAACACAACCATATGCCTAAAACACGAGACAAAGTATTTTATTTAATTAATACAGTATAATTTATATCACCAATCACTATTTAGTGCAATCTGAGTAAAGTAAAATGTAAAGTGACTGCAGGATTCTTTATGTGTATATGTTTTAAAGGTTCACAGTATAGCAGTGGCTATTTAAAAACAGAAAGTGCAGTCCATTTCATGACTGAATGACTGTTTGTTATATATTTAATAACGTTAAGCAATTTTCTATAAAGCAGTCTATTGTATAAAGTGCTATTTCAAGTAACGTTACTGAACTGCAGAGCTGGTCATCATATTCGCTATGATCTTTCATTCTGCTGCCACCGCTGTCAGTTTTGGTGTGTGTTTATTTTGTTACTGAGAGGAAAACTTGCAGTACATTCAATCAAAACGCTTCTCAGCAGCATGGGTGACGTCAGGATGTTAAGCGAGCTCTCCGTTTCAATGTGTTTCCAGAGTATTAGATTATAACGGCCTATTTTGCAAACAAAATGATTCTTGTCGATTTCCTTAGTGGCTTCTTTTAAGCTGAAGCCAAAATGAGTCCACACTTCAGCTCTGTATACTGGAGGAGCGGAATAATGCTATCGTCTTGAGAGCTGGGTTTGCTAATGTAAACTAGTGATTCACGCGCTTCTCCGGCTCCGCGTCAGTTATACGTTCTGAGATAACACTGCCATCTAGTGGTTGGGTGTTATACAGTCTGTGGTTTAAACCGAACACAAAGCCACGAATCTTGGATGTAAATATATAAATATCGATACAGTGTTTTTGAGAATCGATACAGTATCGCCAAACATAATATCGCGATATTCACGTGTATCAATATTTTCTTACCCCCCTAGTAATGGTGTGGGGGATGTTTTCTTGGCACACTTTAGGCCTAAAGTGTGCCAAGAAAACATCCCCCACACCATTACACTACCACCACTAGCCTGCACAGTGGCCTTGAATCCATGCCACATAGAATTAAGGCAGTTCTGAAGGCGAAAGGGGGTTAAACACAGTATTAGTATGGTGTTCCTAACAATACTTTATGTGAGTATATACTGTATATATATATATATATATATATATATATATATATATATAGATGTGGGGGGGGGGTCTGGTAATCCCTATGTTATGGGGAAAAAGATGGCAATATCCGAAATCCCTGTCGTTGTGGGGATATTTTTTGGTCCCCATGAGGAAAACGTGTGTGTGTGTGTCTGTGTGTGTGTCTGTGTATGTCTGTTTTTGAGCAAATAAATTCAATTGATTAAAAGTGAAAGTAAAAACATTCACAATGCTACAAAAGATATTTATTTCAGACACATTCTTTTGACAATTCAAAGATAATAATAATAAATATATATTGAGTATAAAAACTATATAATATATATCCATACAAATATTACACAAAACAATTATTGACAATAAAAAGAAAAGTCTTTAAACAGCAACTCAATATAAAATAAATGCATTAATGCTGACAGACAGACATACAACTTTTAAATGTATTGCATTTAGTTCTGCATTACTTTTGATGCAGCTTCATTTAGCTGCTCTTGCCAGTGTTAACAAACCAATAAATGCAGGTGAATTTTGAAATTACAAAGGTAAGAGCCACTACCAACATCAATAATAAACATGTGAACAACAGAGTATTACCCTCTGCTGTTGTACACAAGTATAGCTGTGGACTGTACTGAAAATCCTATTACACAGAGAGAAAAATGTCATTACTGTAAGAGAACCGTTTCTGATTCTATTTTCTGTTGCAATGAGGGAAACCCTTGTCAGGGCCGAGGAAAGGGTGTCATCCATCAGATGCTATTGCCTGTCTAGATGATAACTCTTAATCCACTTGTTTCAGCAGTAGATAGATTAGCGGCAGACTAATGCACCGTGAATGAAGCGCTGCCACTTGTAGTCAAACGCACAGGTGTTGGGAAGGAAACGGTCACTCTCTAAGCCAAGAGACAAAGCTAATAACACATAAGGCCATTCATGCTGATACAGCACTGGGGGAAAACTATCTGGAATAACTATCTGTTCAGCTATTGTTATAGCATCTTCTACAATACCACTCGGATGTGAAAAAAACACACACAAAAACAAACCTAGAAATATCTAAGAGGGCATTATTAAAAGGTACAATGGGGGGTTGGGCTGTGTGGTGGGCTGCCATTTGTCTTAAATGAAAAATGGCTTTCTGTTTCCCAGGAGCCTGTGAGCGCTGATGCCTTTAGATGCCCGAGTTTATAAAACCAGGGACATGCAAAACAAGGAGGGGAAAAATGAATATGCGAACAAAAGGCGGAGCTCCTATCCCCTGGGGTGTGAGGGCGAGGACGGGTGCGGGGAGAACTGAAATCACCTCATCCAGCAAGCTACATAATTTGCATGGTGCATAATCTCCAAGGCTCTGCCATGCAAATGCCTCATAATGTAGATACGGGAGACTTTCGAGTGGCTGTCAGGGGTGAATTTATATATGCACTGCCAGCCAATGCGGGGCTCTAAATCACTTTCAATTAGGTGACACTTTCAATATACAGACTCTGATTTAGAGATATGGATAGTTTTCCTTTCTTTGAGGGCTGAATCGAGCCAGCACATTGCCTAATATCAGATTTAATTCAGCATTTTTGGTCCCACACTCCTCTGACAAGTCCGTTTCTATTTACTCTGAAGTACATTCATATACTGTTTCTATTTTAATTAAGGAAATACACATTTAGTATGTTTCTGACACTCCATGATTTATACAAAAAAAAGATGAGACAAAGCAAAAAGTGTCCTTTTTTTCACTGTTATACCATGTGCGATCACTTAATAAGCGCAAACACAAGACTTATTTTTTGTGTTTTGTGATAAAATGTATTAAATTAACATACAAGAAAGAATTACAGTTTTTGCCCAATCATGTTTCTCTTAACAGCTTACCCGACTAGAGCTCGTCACATACGACAGAAAAACAGACAGACAGACAGCTTATCCAACTAGAGCTCGTCACATACGACAGACAGACAGCTTATCTGACTAGAGCTCGTCACATACGACAGAAAAACCGACAGACAGACAGCTTATCCAACTAGAGCTCGTCACATACGACAGACAGACAGCTTATCCGACTAGAGCTCATCACATACGACAAAGACAGATAGACAGCTTATCACATACGACAGACAGACAGACAGACAGACAGCTTATCCAACTAGAGCTCGTCACATACGACAGACAGACAGCTTATCTGACTAGAGCTCGTCACATACGACAGACAGACAGACAGCTTATCCAACTAGAGCTTGTCACATACGACAGACAGACAGCTTATCTGACTAGAGCTCGTCACATACGACAGACAGACAGCTTATCTGACTAGAGCTCGTCACATACGACAGACAGACAGCTTATCTGACTAGAGCTCGTCACATACGACAGACAGACAGCTTATCTGACTAGAGCTCGTCACATACGACAGACAGACAGCTTATCCGACTAGAGCTCGTCACTTACGACAGACAGACAGCTTATCCGACTAGAGCTCGTCACATACGACAGAAAAACAGACAGACAGACAGCTTATCCAACTAGAGCTTGTCACATACGACAGACAGACAGCTTATCTGACTAGAGCTCGTCACATACGACAGACAGACAGCTTATCCGTCTAGAGCTCGTCACATACGACAGACAGACAGCTTATCCAACTAGAGCTCATCACATACGACCGACAGACAGACAGACAGTCAGACAGCTTATCCGACTAGAGCTCGTCACATACGACAGACAGACAGACAGCTTATCCGACTAGAGCTCATCACATACGACAGACAGACAGACAGACAGCTTATCCGACTAGAGCTCGTCACTTACGTCAGACAGACAGCTTATCCGACTAGAGCTCATCACATACGACAGACAGACAGACAGCTTATCCGACTAGAGCTTGTCACATACGACAGACAGACAGACAGACAGACAGACAGACAGACAGACAGATAGATAGATAGATAGATAGATAGATAGATAGATAGATAGATAGATAGATAGATAGATAGATAGATAGATAGATAGATAGATAGATAGATAGATAGATAGATAGATAGATAGATAGATAGATAGATAGAATCAGACATAGACAGGATATATGCACTCTCCATTGCACACAGCTTATTAATAGCTGTAATTTGATAATCAGGCATAGGGATCTGGGGCGATTTGTAGAGGAAGTAATTGTGCCTGTAATTGTGGCTCAGTCCAGCTATGGGCTTTCATTTCCTCTAATGGAGTGGCTGTGGCACAGGACAGAGGAGCACTGTCTGTCAGTGCAGTCAAAGGACAGAGTGAAGATTTTATACTTATCCATTCATCATCCCTCCTTCATTTACATTTCCGCTCCTGACACTGATGAGGCCTATCAGATAAAGACAGAGATCATATCATACCTCAAGATAATAATCTTATCTGACACTATGATTCACTGTGTGTACCAGTCTCAGTATAGCCAAGTCAAAATCTGATTAAAATGTCTGCCCCTATCTGTGGAGTCCACTTCACAGCTCATTTAGGGCAAATAATGGCTTAAATAATGGATTTAAAGTTTTAATTTCAAGGAGAATACAATTACTTCATATCCTGAATGATTTTATCTCCTTTATTTGAGTGTTTTTAGAGATTTTTACAGATGCTATGTAGTGTCAGTTTGCACAGAGACATCAACTGCAGTTAAAAGATACATATCCTGATGTAAAGGTGTTGTATCTTAATTGAACATTTTACACATAATGAGTAAAATATGTTTCACTTTAACATGGATGCACCTTTTAAGACACTTTTCCTCACAGAATAAGTAACAATCAGAACATTTGAACTAAACATTTTAATTTAGTGTGGTTTTCATCCGCAACAGCTAGTGGAACATTGTACAAGACCCCGACTGTAGCCCACAATATTATTGTTTTAATGTGTTTTTGTTCAAATACATTAAATGCAGCCATGGTGAGCATAAAAAACCTCTTTGAAAATAAGGACCCAAAATGTTACAGGCAGAATGCTAAATGCCATAATATAGGCATTAGAAAAAAAGAAAAAAGTATTGGTTCCTTGGTTTTAAAAAGTATTGAATAAAAGGGTCTGAAAACTGTGAGCAATGTGTATGATAAAAAATAAAAAATAAAAATAAAAAATAAAAAAAAACCTTTTTTTTGATAATGAGAATTCCCCCATATAAAATTCTTATTCTCCAAAGAAAGGTTAGATTTGTATACATTTTTAAAACAAAAGATCAAAAGGATTAACAAAACACAGCCATCTCTGGTCGTATTTACCAAGGTAATGAATCATTTAGAGCACAACTGTATATACAGTGGTGGCCAATATTATTAGAAAACTTGCCATTCTGGGAGTCGTCTTATTGGGCCTGGATTTATTTTCCAAGAGGACAATGACCCGAAACATTGTCCTCTTGAAAAAATTCTGCTGGGACATTAAAAATAATGGACTTGTCCCCTCAAAGTCAGAACCTCAACCCAAACTAGCCCATTTGGGGTGAGTTGGAAAATAAACTGGACAGATCTATTGTACGTTCAAAGGAAAGCCATCAGGAGATAGCCTCTTATGGGATACCATTAGTGTTGTTCTCAGAGGAAATTTACTGACACTAGGCCAGAGAGATGTGCTGTTGTAATTGCTGTAAAAGCGGGACATACAAAATATTAAAGCTATTTAATACTATTTAATATTTAATACTGTTAACAGTACATTAAAAATGACAGTATGTTAAAATATTAACATACTGTAATTTTATACACACACACACACACACACACATATATATATATATATATATATATATATATATATATATATATATATATATATA